>NC_142871.1:72500500-72828500 GCF_051225735.1 Oryctolagus cuniculus | reverse complement strand
CTCTCTCTCACTGTCCACTCTGCCTGTCAAAAAAAAAAAGTCATATTTTTCTCAAAAAAATGACTGGGTTTATTGGCACTATTTTTACAAAGATATCAACATGCAACCGTGTGTATGAAAAAAAAAAACTGTACATACTTTAAAACAGAAGCAGCTCTGTTTTTCTGGGTGCTGTGCATGAGTTCAGAAATAACCAGAGCAGGCACCATCCATGATTGTCACAGCCAACACTGGCTAATTTGACCTATAATGCATAGTAGTTATTTAAAAAGCAGGATCATAGAATCAAATGACAGCTTCTTTGGTTTTCTTAATTCTCTCTTTGCCTATCTGCCCTTCCACTAGCTAGATTTCAATGACAATCTAAATTATAGGCAATATGAATATTACAAGAGGCACTTATCTTTCACTTGTTATTTGAATAGAATAAAATTTTAGCAGCATAATTTATCCATATGAGTATGAATGTTCCTCACATTATGCAATCAATATTTTCTTTAAAAGTGTTGTATAAATAAATTATGGCAAATAGCTAATATTTTATCCACCTGCTATCTAAAGGAATGTTGTGGTTCTATAAAATCTGTAATTCAATAAAAATAGTCACTTTTTAGTTTTCTTATGGATGCCTATGACAATCCCTTCATAAATGAATCAATCCTCAGTGTATATTTTAAACTAACATAAATTTTCAAATATTTGACTTAAAGTAAAGCACAAGTGCATCCACATTGCGAACATCATCAAATTAAACCTGTAGGTAGATTTTCCAGCCACGTTAGGTGTAGCATGATCAGATTTACCTCTTCAAGGGATCTTGGGCTGCTGTGCAGAGAATGGATTGTGGGCAGATAGAAGAAGGAGAATCTAGGAAGAGGCATTGATACTGATATGGACAAAATAATCCCCTGGATTGGAATCAAGCAGTGGAAATGAAGAAAAGCAGATTAAGGGAGCTTCTATAGTCAGGTGGACATACACATTATTGAATTGGATTGAGAAAGCAAGCAGTGAGTGGGAATAACTGTATGAACTGGGTGCTGCTTTCTGAGATGCAGAAGGCTTCACATGAGGAGGCATAAGGGAAAAAGTTCTTGTTAAATTTGAGATGCTTATTAGACAACCAGGTGTATGTCAGTTTTCCCCTACATTAGGTAATGATGATAATGTGTACCCTGGAGGGTTGTTGCATAGAGTAGAAATAATGTATTTCACTCACCTAGCAGATTGGCTAGCCCACAACAGGTGCTTAAGGGTGGTAACTATTTTTATTATTATATAATATGTATTGAGGTACAGAGTGAACAAAGAAGAAAGGTTTTATGTAATAGTAAAGGATATAAACAATTAAGCAATTAAAATGTAGTATGCTAAGCATTATAATGGAGGAGACGTAATATGCCCTGGGAGCATATAGTAGGAGCACAACTCAGACCTTTTTTGGAGGAAGGGGAATCTTGGGGGAGATTTCCTTGAAGCAGTAATCAAAAACCAGAAAGATGACTAGAGGGTTGCCAGCACAAAGGAAGGTGTAGGTGTGATGATGATGAAGAGAAGAAAAAGAGTGAGAATGCCCAAGGAAAAAAGAAAGCTTTTGCAGAAATGAGAAAGCTGTTATCTGTGGTACTTCAGGAGTTAGAGGAAGGAGAGGCAAGAGATGGAAGGTGAGATTGGAAATACAGACTAGAGCCAGAGTAAATAAGCACCTGCACCCTGTGTAAAGTTTGAACTGGGGTGGTCATTTGGCTTAGTCCTTATGATGCCCACATCCCATATAGGAATGCCTGGGTTTGATAACTGCCTCTGGCTACTGCCTATAGCTTCCTGCTAGTGCAGGGCTCAGGGATGCAACAGTGATAGCTCAAGTGATTGGATCCTGAGCGCCCATGTGGGAAACCTGAGTTGAGTTCCAAGCTCCTGGCTTGAACCCCAGTTCAGCCCCAGCTGTTGCAGACATTTTGTGTATAAACCAATGGATGGGAACTCTATCTATCTATCTATCTATCTACCTACCTTTCTATCATCTCTGCCTCTCTAGCAAGTAAGTAAATTTAAATTGTTTTTAAAGTTTGGGTTCTGTACTAAACAAAAAAATGAAATCAATGAGCTTAGAAGAGAAGCTATTTTGAAGTATAGAAAGAACACTGAGGCTCCCATGTGGAGCCTGGACAGAAGGAGGAAATGAAGGAAGGCAGCAAGACCAGAGAGTGAATGCAGTCGTGTCGGCGGAGGGTGGTAGTGGTGGCTGATCCGAGAGAGTAGCAATGGGAGAAATGAGAAAATGACAAACTCAAGAGCTACCTAGGCAAGAAGCACAGGAGAGCAGGGAAGAGGGGAAGGAGCTATCAGGGTTGACTACCAAATTTCTGGCTTGCCAAATGGACTTTTTGCCGTGGGGCTCAGCAGCCTGCTGCAGGATTATAGGACACAAAGAGCTAGAAGGAAGCAGAGTTATGGCTCTGTGGGTGTGGGAGACCATGGCTCAAATGGTGAGTAGAAAGAAAAAACAGTGGATTGTGATATGCAAATGTGCTGTTGAAATATCAGAGTTGGAGCAGTTCCACAAAACCTAAGATTCAAGGTAATGCCAAAGGGATGACATGACCTACAATAACACCAGGGGACTGATAGTAATACGAGGTAATAACTAATCAGAAAGGGGGAAAATATTGAGAAAGGAATGGGGTTACCTGGAAGTTGAAGGGATGTTGTGTCAGGGAGGAGAAGCAGAGCTGAATGGGCAAGAGAGGACTGGGTACAACAGACACTGTATCTGTCCTTCCCTTCCTGCGCTGGCCACCCACCCACTCTGGTAGAAAGCAGAGTGGTCACAGGGATACGAAGCTTAGAAAGTTTGATTGCCCTCAGCAATGGTACAAGGGACCCTGAGAACCAGGAAAGCAAAGGCCCCAGTGGTTATATCCCACTCAATCAAAGCTTCAGGGACTCTCATCTAGGCTCCCGCAGAAGGCCTATCAAAGTATCAAAGTCTATGTTTTCTACAAAGCACACACACAGAGAAGAGGAGGGACATAATGTTTCCCCCGTCATGCTTACATAAATCACAAAGGTCTTCATCCAATCATTCATGCAAAAATTATTTATCAACTGCCAGCCATGTGCCAAGCATGTAGCACTAAGTGGGACGGGCTGTGCCATCCAGCTAGCAGCTCAGGCCTTGTCTACAAGGATTTTTGAAACCCATGTTCCACCCTAAAGGGTGGAGAATCATGCCTGTGCTAGCCTAAAAAAGACACCACGCTGGTTGTGTAATGGGAAAGTAATAATAACAAAAAAAAGCCAAGGTGCAAGGATTTTTTTAAGAAATGAGAATATTATCCTACTTCTCACTATTCATTTCTTGCACTAATACCTTGAAGGGAAAATGTAAATTGGACAGCATAAATATGCAAATTCATTTCATTATAAGTGAGAATTTTTTGCTTTTCTAAAGATTCATTTCTGAGTCATAAAAACAAATATATCATGGTCAGCATTGTGGTGTAGTGGGTAAAGCCACCATCTATAACACCAGCCTCTCATAAGGGTACCTGTTCCAGTCCCGGCTGCTCCACTTCCCATCCAGCTCCCTGATAATGGCCTGGAAAAAGCAGTGGAGAATGACCCAGGTGCTTGGGCCCCTGATACTCACACAGGAGACCATGGCTTTAACAGTCTGGTGCAGCCTTGACTGTTATGGCCATCTGGGGAGTGAACCAGCAGATGGAAGATCTCTTTCTCTCTGTGTCTCTCCCTCTCTGCCTATAACTGACTTTCACATAAATAAATAAATCTTAAAAAAAAAAGGAAGGAGAGGGGGCCAGCGCTAGGTAATCCCACTGCCTATGGCTTCTGCATCCCATATGGGCCCCTGTGTGAGTCCGGGCTGTTGCATTTCTAATCCAGCTGCTTCCTATTGGACCTGGGAAAGCAGCGGAAGATGGTGCAAATATTTGGGACCCTGCACCCACAAGGGAGAAGTGGGAGAAGGTCTTGGTTCCTGGCTTCAGGGAGTGAACTAGCAGATGGACTCTCTCTCTCTCTCTCTCTCTCTCTCTTCTCCCACCTCTTTCTCCCCTTCCCTCTCTCACTGTAACTCTTTCAAATCAAAAAATAAATAAATCTTCTTAAAAAAACTAATAATTTAGATGCAAATTCATATTTATTTTAACTCATTCACAAGAGAAACTATTTACTTTTTTTTAATTTTTCCAAAAACTGCCTAAAAAATGTTTACTTCTAGAATGATCCAATCTCTCCACTATTGACAGTGGATTTTATTTTAATAAATTCATAAACATACAGCTCATTAAAATATTCATCTAGCAAAAGCCTACAGAACATCAAGATAATTCTAATATCAAGTAGATCACAAAAGAAAGTTAAATGCTTTTCAGTTGTACCAGCATAGCTACAGCACTCAGCCTAAATCTATAAGGAAAGATGAAATTTTTTTTCTGTCTGCCCTCTTATCAAACTATTTATCAAAACTCAATTCTAATACATTATTGTAGGTCAGGTTACCATCATTTCAGCAGACTAGGATTTGGCCTCCATGCTACTGAATAAGGTTTATGGTATCTGTGTTCTCCACAGAAGTAGTGAGACAGAATCTCAGATACATATACATATATGTGTAAGTACATACACACACACACAAGTATTGTGTGTGTGTGTGTAAATATTATACTCCTCAAATACAACCCAAGTTTTTAAAAGATGTCCAGAACCCAATGGCCTGTCCACTAGCATAGCTAAAACGTTCAACCTCTGAGTAGTCTTCCACAGACCTGAGCTTGATACTTCTTCATCTGCTTCAGAAGCCCATGTTCATGTGCATGCAATTTCCACAGAGGCGGAAATGTGGATGCTGTGGGTCAGTGAGCATTGCTTTCCAGGGTGCTTCGGAGATGAATCCCTACGGTTAACACAGAGCCCTTAATGATGGGCGGGGGACTACGCATTTCAAGATTGGCCTGGATTCCTGCCAAAAGGGAGAGAAAGGGGTCTTTGTATGTGGACATCTGAAGGGCGGGCATAAACATGTTAGTTGATACTTAACACCCAAACCCAGTGCCAAAACCGTTAACTCCCCTCAATAGCCTACTCTGGTTTCAACTGTCCATAACAATGGAGCAGCCACCTCAATATACAAAACTTGCTCTTTAAACATCCTCAGAGGAATTCCCAAAATAGCAGCTGTTAGAAGCAAACAAATTCTAATTCATTGACATATGCAGACCTTTTAATGTTTTTCTAGAGACAAGTTTCCATCTTTTTGTACCTATGTGATCTATGCATTTGTAATAATTACCTTGTAGATTACGTGATGCAATTTCTCCAGGCACTCGAAGAAGGAGCCCCGGGATTCATATTCAGATGAAATTGTTAGTTTTTACGGCAAGAGGCCCAGTTAATTTATGTGGTGAATTTTTTATACATTTTCCCCCTGGTTTCCCTTCCCTGCTGTCCTCGCCCCCTTTCTTCTTCAGTACATTAAGAGATTCTGATGTGCCTCCAGCAACATCTGCTGATGGTAGCTGACTGTAGAGACGCCAGCCAGACTTCCCTGCAGAGGAGCCCAGCCAAGTGTGCCGCCTCAGCGGAGCTCTCTCCCTCGGAGTCCCCTCCGGGATCCCCCTGCCACTAGGGCTGGATCTAATCTCACACCTTCAATAACTTTTGTGGGTTCAGTTTAGTTCCTGGCAGACAGTTATCTGTGTTACATAAATTCCACAAGGAAAGCAAGCAACTTCCTATCTCTGGAGCACCATTGGCCAGGCAGGTTGCTGTGGAGGCAGCTCCAGAAACTTCGGCTTGTCAGTGGGCATGTGCAGCCAGATAAGAGACTAAACTGGCATGCTTGCAGTTCAAAGGGCTTAGATTACTTCACCATATTTATTCATGCAAAGTAGTAACTCTACACTAAGAAGTCATTGTGTGGTTTCTTAACATACAAGACAATTCTATAAGATGCAGATGGTTAATATTTTCAGATATACCAGGATTAATTCTGAAATGTCAGTTTTAAAAAACCGCTCCTATCTGGCCACTACAGGGTATTGGCATCCACGTGGATGCTACCAGAAAGGCAGTACCGCTGCAAGCATCAGCAGCTCCAGTTAGATAATTATTCCTAATGAGGAAATCACTTAATGGATACCACTACAAGACACTGTTAAACGGAAACTGCTTAATACATTTATAACATTGTCTCTCCAGGAATACATATAATAGTTTTTAAATATCAATATAACTTGGGCATTGTTAAGATATAAAAATTTATTACTCTTAACTGTATTTCATACTTTTTAAATCTTCAAATAATACATGTTATAGAGTGATAAGTTTAGGAGAAGTTTTATTTAAGAGTTCCTTTGCTTATTTGGAGGAGAAAACAGTGATACGGTCCAGAGTGACACACTTTCGGCATAACTAGAAATTCTGGTTAAAGGTGAAAGCAGACATTAGGAACTTAACGAGGCTTTTGTGTGACTTAATTGTAGTAGAATATATTAGTAAAGTTGCATATTGTAGGTTTTGTTTCATTAGACGGTTCATCAATGATTTGGGTTGAACTGTTAAAGATAGGAGACCACATTGGCAGAGCACTCTTGGCAGGGCTGAAGGGATGAATACACTGCTTCGTTAGAATGATCTCACTGTAACTCAGTATTACAGTCTGATAATAGGAAGAGAGAATCAGAGTTCTATGGAACCCCAGATCCCATATTCCTCTTATTGTAAAAAGATTGTTAGTTGTACCATGACATTGTTTCACTCAAACACAAAACTAGTACAGTAAAAGCAACCAACCTATTTGTTCTTTTGACTATATAACCAGAGATAACTGCCTGTGACATGGTAACTCACAGAAGACCTTACCTTCCAGGTTGTACTGTTCTTTAACATTTGAGCTGCTTTTTTACCAGGACTAATGCTATTTTAAAAATAACACAATTTAAAAATCCTAGAACCGTTATTGAAACAAATACATCACAAGGTTTCTATGTCTAACTCTTATGTGTGTCTATGGTATTAACAAAACCATAAACCTCAATGATCTTCAGTTGGTGTTTAATTTCCCTAGAAGGAAATTTGAGTTGCTGTGTTTCTGTCACTCAAGACGTTTTATCACATCATAATAAATTCCTAAGACAGTTACAAAGATCACATCTATCTGAAGCAAGAATTCAGTTCAAACCACAACAAAGGAAGACCTGATAATAAAGGATCATTGTAAACATCAAAGGCAATTTTTAAAAATGATCTATTTACTTATTTTGAGAGGTAAAGTTACAGAGAGAGAGAGGAGAGAGAGATTCTTCCATCCACCAAATGGCAGCAATAGCTAGGGCTGGGGCTGGGCCACGCTGAAGCAACGTGCCTGGAACTCCATCAGGGTCTCTCACATGGGTGCAGGTACCTAAGGACCTGGGCCATAGCACCTATATGGGATGCTGGCATCACAGGCTGCAGTTTAACCTGCTAAGCTACAACACCAGCCCCAAAAGCAAATTTGTATGTAAAAAAATAAAACAAATATACAACCTCTATATACTTTGAAAGACAAATTTAAATTAACATAATTAATTTCTAATCATAAAATATATAGTCAACACCACTTCTAATGGCATTTTTGCCAAGGAAAATATTATCTAGAAATAAGGAGCCAAATCAAGGCTGACCACATAGGGTTGATATAAATAGAAAATACAAAGTGCCCATATTTTAGCCAATAAAAAGGGAGAGGAGATAATCAACATGGCTAGATGTCTTTCTTATTTAGAAAAAAATAAAGAAGAAAAGAAAAAATCTTAAAGAGCTTTGAAACTCTGTTTCTGGGGCCAGCGGCACAGCAGGTTAAGCTGCTTCTTAAAACACTGACATCCCACATCAGAGGGATGCTCTGATTCTTATCAAGCCCCCTGCTACCACACCTGGGAAAACAGCAGGAGATGACCTAGATATGTGGACCCCTGCCACCCACGAGGGAGACTTGGATGGAGTTCCAGGCTCCTGGCTTTGGGCTGGACCATCCCAGTTGCAGCCATCTGGGGAGGGAACCAATGGATAGAAGATTTCTCTGCCACCTTCTCCCTCACTGTTGCTCCACATTTCAAATAAATAAATGAGTCTTAAAGAAAAAGAAAGAAATTTTACTTCTGGTATTATTTCTATAGCTAAATAATATGGAGTTAATAATTCCTATTTTACTAGAAAAATAGTACATAGTGACAAAAATGTTTATTATACTTTGTTTCTCCAATGTTCCTGAATAATAGTTAACCCACAAGTGCATAATATTTTCCTTTTTAAGTCTAAACCACTATCAATTTCCACGAAGAAGGCCTTAATAACCAGGTAGCTAGTGTCTCAAAACAGTCAAATCTCAATGAAAAGGGAAAAGTTTCAGTCCAATGTGCAGATTTAAAACCAGAGCTTTCTCAGGTTGAGCTAAACAGTCATTTTATGTTTCTTTTCCAAACATAATCTATTTTTTACCTTACATGTAAGTATGTTCACACACACACACACACACACACACACTCCTTCTTATTCTTCCACTAATTTTCCACATCCACAGATCCAGGTGACATATTGCCTCACAAAATCAAAAAATAACAATAAAATTATAAAGATATTTTCATTCAAGATAGGAGGATTTTCAAAGTGATAAAAGAGACTCCTAAGTTTCACATCTCTCTCTAATGAAGATGAAAATCATGTTAAACACCAAATACACTTGTCTAATTACATCAGGAAATACTGTTCTGTATTTGCTAATGAAATGTGATGCTACTGTATTCAGGGACAGCCAAAACAAAGTGAAGATATAACATTCTAATTACAAAAAGGCAATTGGTAAAATGGTTGTATGCTTTAAACTGTAATAAAAATTAATAAAATTATGTAAATACAAACACAGTTACTGAAAATGTGACATTCTAATTTTAGAAAAACCACAGAACATAATGACTTAGAAAACTTCAAACCATTTTTAACATCATTCTCTTCACAGGGAGAAGAGTAATGAGAAAATGTTTGTCTAAAAGGCTAATATTTGTTTTAATATATTTACTTCATTGCTCTAAGTATGAAAGCCACCCCATATGCTTTTGGCAGCAAGGGTAAATTCCTAAATAAAAGCATATGTAAGCATGAATTTTCCATCCACAAGCATTCTACAATCTCCCTGCTAAGTCACCATTGATGCATTCATAAATGCCTTAATGGCCTTACTACATAGAATTCTGTTATTATGCAGAAGCCAGAGGACACATAGAACCCCCTATTGTATGCTTTCCAAGTAATAAAAAAAGATGCACCACACATCACTATGTACATAGAGAACGTGATTTGACCTCCTTGATCAAGTCCATGCTGTCACCAGGTGCTTCATAATAGCTTATTATCATATCCCGTACTAAGGGATCCTCCACAGTCAGCTTTGTTCTGGACTAATTTTTCATCCTGAAATCTCTTCATAGCGTTCATGTTGACTCAAGAAATGCAGTGTCTTTAGAATTAACCTTAGAAGTATATACTCTATTAAATTTTCTTATCATTTAAACATGAAACTCATTATTTAAATTCCTATAGCCTATCCTTACATTTGAATTCTATAAAATTAGTATTTTCATTGGCTATGACAGAGATCAGTGAAATGATAAGATTTCTAACTTTCATCACTTAACAATATCTTGGTCAAGAAGTGAGTATGGCTCTAAACCAAATAAGCAATTTAAAAACTCTTCAAATGTGGTGTCTCTGAACTGTATGAATAAATAGCATATTCTTTACTAACAATCTTCAATGATAAATGTGCTTATTTGCAATACACTTACTCCAGGAGTTATAAAGGGACCAGAGATAATTTAAAAGGTCCCTACTTGCTTTAGTATGCAGAAAGAAAAATACTACCTCAAGTCTGAAAATATATAATGGAGAGTATATCTTCCATTTGGTCCTGATTACTTTTTGTAATCTACTGGGAGTTAATATAAGAGCACATATCTTCTGTACCTCTGTAGGGGAATTCTCCTCCAAGGTAAGTATAAGAATTACACCAGCTGCAGAGGATGTGAATTTACCTTAACAAAATTGCTACAAATACAAAATCAAAATCATGCAAATAATTTGGGGAATAAAAATTGTGGAGATTTTTATCTTCAGTCACTTTCAGGATGGATGTCAGCAATGAAGGGGCTTACTTTAATCCATAAAAATGTATTGTTCATTGTGGGTTTTATGTGGATGTTTAAAAAAATGTCAAATATCTAACACAGTGTAAAGAATGAAAGTAGTATTTAAAATACTCAGATTAAACATCTAAATGATAAATATTGCATGGTACTGCACATCTGTTCTTTGCAGTGTTTTCTAGTAATGCAGCACAGAGCAGCATTTCAGCAAACCAATTCAAACATGAGAATCGCTACAGAGCAAAAGCTCTTGTCACTGTTTGTGATTGTCTAATGGTATATGGTCCAATCATAAAGGGCAGCTGACAGACTGCTATAAGAAATGAATTTTCTTCTTCCTCCTGACACATCAGGGTAAGGCCCCCTGCTGTAATGCAGAAAATCTTTTATGCAAAAAGAATACACCATCTTTCAGCACATGATTACTATTCAGAAGATTCTGATTAGGTTTTTTGGTGCATTTTTTAAAATATTGATACAAAATTGCACAAAGAGCAAACTACATCTAGGCTTATGCCTTATCTTCCCCCACTTAATTGTTCTGAGACCACAGGCAAATTACATTTTTGCTCACTTACTTCATTTCTCCATCTTTGAAATGGGGGTGATAATTATCAAATATGGTTCCCTACCCTAGAATAAAAAGGGGGATTGATAAATTTATTTATTAAGAATTTTTAGGCTATGTAGAAAAATGACACTATCCAGGTGGTATCAGGTAGACAGTAGTATCTTTTTAAACACTTAAAGAAGTAATCACATTGCAAGCTCTAATCAAAATATGTTGCAAGAAATGTAACATTTCAAAATTTTAAATGTTTCAGAAACTTTGCCAAAAATACAAGCTTCATCAATCTCCTTGAAACAGGGAAATCAAACAGAAGCCTAGTGGATAGAAATCCTGTAAATGAAAATCAACTTTATTGTTTTTGGTCTATGTGTTAGGTTTTGCAGTAAGGAGCTTACATTTATTTTTTTCATTTGACCTTCTATGAAGTAAGCCCTATTATTAATTCCATTTTATAAATATGGAAACTGAAGCCCAGAGAATTTTTTAAAATCGCCCTCTACTTAACATATTCAGGGAAGGAAGGGTATTTTGGACTTTTTAAAAACTCAAGGAGCCAAGCCAGAGTCAACCATGGTTTGCACTAAACTGCAATACTAAGCTACGCAATAATTAGTAATTTGACAAGATAGCCACAATTTACAGGAAAGAGGGGAGTGTAAAAAACTAAGACATTGTTTCGTCAAAGAGGTTACAGGTTGGAACTCAACCAGGTCAGATGACCTCAGTCCTCTCCATAAAGCACAATAGGAGAGTGACTGCAGTAGAAGAAACACTTCAGCTTTCAGTTGGTGTGAGGATCAAGGCAGAGTGAGGGAAAGGATGGGGCAGGTGGGCTTCCCCTGGGGGAGTCAGAGACCGTTATGACATTAATGGAGACCGGGCAGAGGTTGGGAGGCAAGCCGGCGGCGTGCCAGTCACCTGGGAAAGGGACCTCTGAAGGGAAGAGGTACTAATGAGTGTGATTTATGTGAGTTCATGTTCATAAGGCCGTGTAAATGCAAGTTGTTATTGCTTAAGGAGTCTTACATTCACAAGGAAGTATTACATAAGAGAGGCATAGGAATAAGATATTCTGTGCAAATTAACCAAAGCTGCCATTCTGCGGCTAAGAGCATCCCACCTCCGGCTGCGGTTCCCATTACCTGGTCCGAGATGGTCAGGGAGTGGATTAGTGGTACTCTCAGGGGTGGGGAGAGAAATCCTCACCCTGACAGAGACAGAGGTGCCCTGCAGCTGGTCAGAAACAAGAAACAGCCTCTTTTCCCGGGAAGGAGCAGGGCCGCTGGTAGCCACGCTTAAAGGCAGCCTACAACCTGCAGGGCATCGCCAGCAGCAAGGCAGGTCTGCAGGTGGCAGGAGCAGCAGACACAGGTGGTCGGCTGAGGCATCAGGGAGAGTCTGGGGACACCTGAGCAGACTAAAATGTTGTGCGCTCTCCTCAAATGCCACTGTTTCTTTTTTTTTTTTTTTTTTTCATGAAGCCCATGGGCATATTCTGAGGAGTCTCAGAGTCCTTAAATTGAACAAACACTGGCATTCACTAAAACCTTCCCTGTGATTGCCCGATTCTTTAAAAAGAAATTGTCATAAAGAAATGTGCATCTGGCAGCCATTTTATAAAAAGACTTTTTTAAAAAAATGGTAAATTAAAAATAAAAATATATTCAGGGGTAGCAATTAAGATTCTAATTGGGAGACCTGTTATAGCATACCAGGTTAAGCCACTTCCTGCGAGCCCAGCATCCCATACGTATGGGCACAGTTCAAGTTCTGTTTCCACTTCCAATCCAGCTCCCTGCTAATGGCCTGGGAAAGCAGCGGAAGATGGTCCAAGCAGTTTGGCCCCTGCTACCCACGCGGGAGAGCTGGATGGAGTTCCAACCTCTTGGCTTTGGCCTGGCCCGGTCACAGCCATTGAGGCCATTTGTGAAGTGAATCAGCAAATGGAAGGTGTTTCTCTCTCTCTCTCTCTCTCTCTCTCTCTCTCTAACTCTGCCTTTCAAATAAGTAATAAATCTTTTTTAAAAAATAAAAGATTCTACTGTGGACACCCAGCATCCCATATCAGAGGGCCTGGGTTCAAGTTCCAGCTCTGTTTCTGATTCCAGAAACACCTGGCTTGATGCACACCCTGGAAACAGCAGGAGATGACTCAAATACCCTCATGGAAGGCCTGGACTCAGTTCCTGACTCCAAGCTCTGCAGTGGCCCAGCCCCAGCTGTTGCTGGCATTTGGGGAGTTAACCAGTAGAATGGAGTGTTCTCTTTGTCTCTCTCTCTGTCTCTCAAGTAAAATAATTTAAAAAGCAGACACAAAAGTGAGTATTTAGTAATGAAACTAGATAAGGCTTAGATATGTAAGGGACTTGATGTGTTAGGCATAGCATTTGGTCAGGGTGGGACAGAAAGGACAGAATAGGCGATGTATGGCCTCATCCTCTCCACCTATGGACAGCCAAAAAGAAATGCATACCTGATTGAAAGGTATCAGTGCCTTTCATGAATAGCAATCAAGAGGATTTGAGTTGTCAGTATGGGAAGAGCATCATAATGTACAAATCCTGAAGACACCACAGCATTAGCTAAAAAACAAACATCTTTCTATCTCTTGGGGACTCATGGGAAAATCAAGGGCAGCACTGTGGCACAGCAGGTTGAGCTGCTGCTTGGGATGCTTACATCCCACGTCTGTATGCCTGTTGGAGTCCTTCTACTCCATTTCTGACCTAGCTTCCTGCTAATGCATCCTGGGAGGCAGCAAATGACAGCCCAAGTACTTGGGCCTCTGCCACCCACATGGGAGACCCACATGGGGTTCCAGGCTTCTGACTTCAGCTTGGTCCAGCCCTTTGGGTATTTTTAAGGGGCTGCAGACATTTGGGGGTTCAATCAGTGGATAGAAGAGCTCTCTTTCTCTCCCTCTTTCTCTCTCTCTCTTTTTCTCTCTGTTGTTCTGCCTTTTAAGTAAATGAAAATAAATAAACATTAAGAGAAAAAAAAGAGGACTCTGTTCCAGGGGTTGTAGTCATGAAAAATAATCTGCTTAGAAAAGCAATGGTGACATTCCAAATCAACCTTGCTTCTTTCTTCAGGAGTACTTCCTTGTGTCATATCTCTCAGTGTCAGTGACCAAAGCCAGCAAATACATCTTTAAATCAGTGATCACAACATGCTGATAGCCACCAGTAGGTTGTTAGCTATTTATGGACACAGAACTTTCTCATAAATAAATACTTACTTGATTTATTACACCTGACATTGTACTGTATTTTAAATTCAGAGAAATCAGGCAGAGATTATAAGAAAACCCTGGGAGAAGTCTATGAATCACTAATACATTAGGCCCTTAAGTCTGATTTGGCCCTTAGAGCCAAATAATAACCAAAGAAAACTGACAGGTTCTAAGAATGAATTAAATAGATTAGATTAATCCACTGTGTTGAAAACTGTGAGGACTCTGATTCATTTCCAAATAATTTCACTAAAACAGAGATAATATCCCTTAGGAAGAACTCATTATTAAGTTGCTTTGATTGCAAGTCTCTTGTTTAAGGTGATTTTTAAGATGTTCAGGGGAACAATATTTTGAATCCTTTAAGAAGGCTCTTAAAAGCTGTTACAGAGGGGCAGGTATAGCAGGTAAACTACTACCTGCGATGCCAGCATCCCATATGGAGATGCTCCACTTCCAATCCAGGGCTCTGCTAATGGCCTGGAGAAGCAAGAGAAGATGGTTCAAGTGTTTGGGCCTCTGCCACCCATGTGGGAAACCCACATAAAGCTCCTGCTTCATGGCATTGGCCTGGGCCAGCCTAGGCTGTTGGGGCCATCTGAAGAGTGAACCAGTGGATGGAAGATCTCTCTCTCTAGCTCTGACTTTCAAATAAATAAACAAAGGCTTAAAAAAAGAAAAGCTATTACAGAGAATTGAGAAGACCAAGGCTATAAAATGTAAATTAAACACCCAAATAAACAGATAATATTATAAAAGAATTTAGGGACAAATCAAAATTTCATGAGACCCTAAGCTTATACAAGCTGAAATTTTTTAAAGGAAAATACTGGAAACTATAAATAAAAAGTATATACAAAATGAATGTTTTCGTGAAACTGGTAAGAGCCCAGACAAATGAGCGATCTTAAAGCATCATCAGCTTTACAGCAGCTATGCCTCCTGGAAGGAGCTGGATATCATGATGCTTCTTCATCTTGCAAGTTGCACAACACAGGTCCTGAGAGCCTCTGGTTATCTTTCCTCATAATTAGACAGCTTATTTGGTGTTAAAATTAATGTATCAAAATAATTGAAATATTTCCTTAGTATAGAGTTGGTCTTCTTTATATAAAGATAATTAAAAATGAATCTTAATGAAGAATGGGATGGGAGACAGAGTAGGAGATGGGATGGGGGTGGGAAGGTGGGTATGGGAAAAGAACAGCTATATTCCTAAAACTGTACCTATGAAATTTGTATTTATTAAATAAAAGCTAATGATAATAATAATTCCTATAAGTAGCCAACAACCAGGAACAGAGGAGTAACCAGGCAGAACTTAGGTATAAATCACAGTTAGTGCTATAGTTTTTTAAAAATGCTTTTAATAAGCACCATTTACTAAAAAATAATGTAGCACTGTCTTGTAAAGTTAACTCTTAAATTCTCCTAGGATGTGTATGTGTGTGTTAGAGTAACTTTATACATGTCTACCAGGAGACATGTATAAGAATTTTGAGTTGTTGGGGCCAGCATTGTGGCGTAGAAGGTAAAGCTGCCACCTGCAGTGTTGGCATCCTTTATGGGTGCCAGTTCAATTCCCGGATACTCCACTTCCTATCTGGCTCTTTGCTATGGCCTGGGAAAGCAGTGGAAGATGGCCCAAGTCCTTGGGCCTCTGCACCCATGTGGGAGACACAGAAGAAGCTCCTGGCTCCTGGCTCCTGGCTCCTGGCTCCTGGCTTCGGATCGATGCAGCTCCAGCCATTGCGGCCAATTGGGGAGTGAAACAGCAGATGAAAGACCTCTCTCTCTCTCTCTCTCTCTCTCTCTCTCTCTGCCTCTCCTTCTCTCTCTGTGTAACTCTGACTTTCAAATAAATAAATATTAAAAAAAAAGAATGTTGAGGCCGGCCTGGTGGTATAGCAGGTTAAGCTGTTTCTTATGATACCAGTATCCCATCTTTAGAGTCCTGGCTACTCTGCTTTCAATCAAGCTCCCTAATAATGCACCAAGGAAGGCAGTAATAATAATAATAATATAACAATAATATAATAATAATAAAATAGGAATAGGAATAATAATAATAATATAATAATAATAACAGAAACAGGCTAAATACCAACTACCAGAGTAGAAACAACTGAAAGTCAAGCAGCATGTCTCACAGCTTATTGCTCTATTTCTTGGTCATAGATTGAATCTGATTATGGAGTGGCTACTGGTGCCATTACACAAGCAACACCCATATTTCTATCACCACCATTTCTGTCCCTGTCCAATCTCAGTATTGAAATAATACAGCAAGTAAAAGTTAATATGTATTTTCTAGGAAAAGTGTCATGTGGTCTAACAAGATCACAGAGAATGAAAGACAATATAACATTTATTAACAAATTTGTAAAACAGCTTATATATTTCCTGTTACATAGCAGAAGATCAATAAATGAGAGTTGGTGTGGCTCCTGCCACAATCTAATTCATTTACAAGTAACACCACTGTAATGGAAGACTACAAAAGAAAATGTTTGAACATATGGCCCCTACCCTCAATGAGCTCACAAGACAGTATGACCACCACATCCAACAGGGAGGTACAATTACAGCAAGTGGCAAGGCAACACATAAAGAACTTGGTCACTTCAAACAGAAGTTTATGCAGATTACAAGCCAATTGAATAACAAATTCAATCTGCAGATATCAACAAGCGGTAAGGAAAGTGTTGAAAAAAACAACATCTTTCATTTAAGCAAAACTTAAACCCTGGTATGATTTACTTTGAAAAGGGGTGCCACCTCCTAAAATGGATGACTTCCTTCTCTCCTTCTCTAGCCTAGTCATCCTGTTCTACAACTGTCCTGAGTAGACAGAACAGAAGTGGAGGTTAGTGGGAGAAGAGATTTGCACACATATACATATGTGTGTAAGTGTGTACTGGGTATCAACACTACAGTAAAGTATATCAAAGCTTTGCTTCCCTAGTTTTTTGCTCCAATCTCTATGTAAAAGGTACCTTCTTGTTTTTTAAGATTTTTATTTATTTATTTGACAGAGTTAACAGACAGTAAGAAAGGGACAGAGAGAAAGGTCTTCCTTCCACTGATTCACCCCCAGATGGCCGCCAATCCAAAGCCGGGAGCCAGGTGCTTCCTCCTGGTCTCCCAAGCGGGCGCAGGGCCCAAGCACCTGGGCCATCCTCCACTGCACTCCCGGGCCACAGCAGAGAGCTGGACTGGAAGAGGAGCAACCGGGACTAGAACCCGGCACCCACATGGGATGCCAGCTCTGCAGGCAGAGGATTAACCAAGTGAGCCATGGCCCCGGCCCCAAAAGGTACCTTCTTTAAACTTACCACATGGAAACTAATAATTGCAATCATTGAGATCTTTTGTTAAATACTAGGAATGAATCTCAAGAATCCACAAACCCAGAGAAACTCACCCTTTAATATGTGTCTCTTTGTCCTGTGATTACCAATGGCAATAACTAGGCAAATGGAATACCACCACCTAATGCTTAAAAGCCTAATAATGTAGGCTGGTACCGCGGCTCACTAGGCTAATCCTCCGCCTGTGGCACCACTACTCTGGGTTCTAGTCCCGGTTGGGGTGCCAGATTCTGTCCCAGTTACTCCTCTTCCAGTCCATCTCTCTGCTGTGGCCCGGGAAGGCAGTGGAGGATGGCCCAAGTGCTTGGGCCCTGCACCTGCATGGGAGACCAGGAAGAAGTACCTGGCTCCTGGCTACAGATTGGTGCAGTGCGCTGGCCACAGTGCCCATTTGTGGGATGAACCAATGGAAGGAAGACATTTCTCTCTCTCTCTCTCTCTATCTATCTAACTCTGCTTGTCCAAAAAAAAAGCCTAATAATGCTTTCAACATTTGGCTGAGTTGTATAAGAATTACATTCAAGGGGCCAGCACTGTGACCTAGCAGATAAAGCCACCACCTGCAGTGCTGGCATCCCATATGGGCACCAGTTCGAGTCCTGACTGCTCCATTTCTGATCCAGCACTCTGCTGTGGCCTGGGAAAGCAGTAGAAGATGGCCTAAGTCCTTGGGTCCCTGCACCCACATGGAAGACCCAGAGGAAGCTCCTGGCTCCTGGCTTCAGATCAGTGCAGCTCCAGCCATTGCAGCCAACTGGGGAATGAACCAGCAGATGGAAGACCTCTTTCTCTGTCTCTACCTCTCTCTGTAACTCTGTCTTTCAAAAAAATAAAATAAGTCTTTAAAAAAAAAAGAAATGAAGAATTCAATAGATCAAAGAAAAAAATGTGGTGGAAAACCTTAACAACAGACTTGTTGAGGTAGAAGAAAGAATATCCAAACAGAAAAGACAAATCTTTGGAAATCTTACAGTCATACAAAAAAAAAAAGAAAATAGAAAATTTAAAAACAGTGTTGGAGATTTATGAGATGTTATCAAGTAACTCAACATATGTGTCTTAGTAGATCCTGAAGGTATGGAAAGACATAATGGACTAGAAGGCCTGTTTAGTGAAATAGTTACAGAAAACTTCCCCAATTTGGAGAAAGAAAGAGATGTCCAAGTAGAGGAAGCACATAGAACTCTTTTTTTAAAGATTTACTTATTTATTTGAAAGAGTTACACACACACACACACAGAGAGAGAGAGAGAGAGAGAGAGGTCTTCCATCCGATGTTTCCCCAAATGGCTGCAACAGCTGGAACTGCGCCAATCTGAAGCCAAGAGCTTCTTCTGGGTCTCCCACATGGGTGCAGGCGTCCAAGGACTTGGGCCATCTTCTACTGCTTTCCTGGGCCATAGCAGAGAGCTGGACAGGAAGTGGAGCAGTGGGTCTTTAACTGGTACCCATATGGGATGCCAGCGCTTCAGGCCAGGGCATTAACCTGCTGCACCATAGAGCTGGCCCCAAGCACAGAGATCTCTTAACAGATGTGATCTGAAGAGATCTTAACTACAGCACATGTAGTCATAACGAAAAGATTTTAAAATGTGCATAAGAGAAACATCAGATTACTTTCAGAGGAAATCCAATTAGACTCACAACTGGCTTCTCAGTAGAAACCCTACAGGCTAGAAGGGAATGGTGAGATATAGTCCAAGTCATAGTCATTTAAAAAAAACCTGTTAACCCAGAATGCTGTACCTGCAAAGCTCTCATTTATGAATTAAGATGAAAGAAAAAACTTCCATAACCAACAGAAATTGAAAGAATTAGTTACCACTTGTCAGCCTTACAAAAGATGCTTAAAGATATGCTACACAGAAACACAGAAAGATAGCCGTTGCTATGAAAGAATGAGAAGACAGGAAATCCCCCAGTAAAAGTACAAAAGAAATCTGATGTAAACAATAGGAATATTTGTGGGAAAATGGCAGGGCAAAGTCACTACTTATCAATAGTCACCTTGAATGTAAATGGCCTCAACACTCCAGTTAAAAGATACAGACTGGTTGAATGGCTTAAAAAATGAGACCCACCTATTTGCTGCTTACAAGAAACACATCTCACCAACAAAGACACACACAGACTGAAAGTGAAAGCATGGAAAAAGATATTTAATACTAACATAAACCAAAAATGTCATCCTAATGTCAGACAAAATATACTTTAACATAAAAACTGTTAAAAGATATGTAGAATGGCACTACGTAATGATTAAAGGATCATTTCAACACAAAAAATGTGACTATAATAAATGTATATGCACCAAATTCCAGAGAGTCTGACTATTTAAAAGAAATGTTAATGTATCTAAAGGGAGACATAAACTCCAATGCAATAGTATTGGGGTGTTCAATACCTCACATTCAGCAATAGGCAAATCAACCAGACAGGCCATCAGCAAGGAAACCATAGAATTAATTGACACTTTAGACCAAATGGACATAATGGATATCTACAAAACTTTTCACCCTACAATGAAAGAATGCATGGAACTTTCTCTTATGCTAGGACATAAAGAAAGTCTCAGCAAATTAAAAAAAAATTTATAAAATAAAAATCAACCATGCATCTTCTGTGACCGCAATGGAATAAAGCTGGAAACCAAGAACTCAAGAATCTCTACATCATATGCAAACACATGGAGAATGAATATCATGATCCTGACTGGTGGATCATAGAAGAAATCAAAAGAGAAATCAAAAAATTTCTGGAAACAAATGAAGATGACAATTCATCATATCAAAACTTATGAGAGGGGTCAGTACTGTGGCATGGTGGTAAGGCCACCGCTTGCAGTGCCAGCATCCCACATGGGTGCCAGTTCGAATATTAGCTGCTTCATCTCTAATCCAGCTCTCTACTATAGCCTGGGAAGGCAGTGGAGGATGGCTCAAATCCTTGGGCCCTTGCACCTGCATGGGAGACCCGGAGGAGACTTCTGCTGTCTCCTGACTTTGGATTGGTCAGCTCCAGCCATTGCAAACACTTGTGGAGTGAAGTAGAATGTGGAGGATCTCTTCTCTCTCTCTCTCTCTCTCTCTCTCTCTCTCTCTCTCTCTCTCCATCTTCTTCTGCCTCTAATTCTGTCTTCCAAGTAAATATATAAATGTTAAGAAAAAACCTTATGGGATACAGCAAATCAATGTTAACAGGGAAGTTTATAACAATTGGTACCTACATGAAGAAATTGGAAAAGTAATAAATGAACTATCAATGTATCTCAAAAGCCTATAAACAGAACAATGAACCAAATCCAAAATCAGCAGGAAGAAATAATTAAAATTAGAGAAGAAATAAACAAAATTGTTACCAAAGAAACAATACAAAAATCAGTGAAATGAAGAACTGTGTGTGTGGTTTTTTTTTTGAAAAATAAAAACTGATACATTGCTGGTGAAAGTAACCAAAAAAGGGGGAGAAGACCCAAATCAATAAAATCAGAGATTAAAAGGGAAATGTGACAACAAATACCACAGAAATAAAAAGAATCATCAGGAATTACCAAAAAGAGCTGTATGCCAACAAATTTAGAAACTTGGAAGAAATGGATAGATTCCTAGACACATACAATATATCAAAATTGAGTCATAAAGACATAAAAAACCTAAACAGATCCATAACCAAGAGGGAAATTGAATCAATAACAAATACCCTCTCAACAAATAAAATCCCAGGACTGTAAGACTTCACTGTTGAATTCTATCAGACATTTAAAGAAGAATTGATTCCAATTATTCTCAAGCTATTCAAAACAATTGAGAGGGAGGGATTCCTCCCAAACTCTTTCTATGAAGTGTGCATCACCTTAATTCCTAACCCACAACAAAGATGTAACAGAGAAAAAGAACTATCAACTATCTTGATGAACATACATGCAGAAATCCTCATCAAAATATTAGCTAATCAAATCCAACAAGACATCAGAAAGATCATTCACCCACACCAAGTGGGATTTATCACTGGTATGTAGTGATGGTTCAGCATTCACAAATCAATCAATGTGATACAACACATTAACAAAATAAAGAACAAAAACCATATGATTATCTCAATAGGTATGGAGAAAGCATTTTGCAAAATTCAACACCCTTTCATGATGAAAACTTTAAGCAAATTGGGTATAGAAGGAGCATTCTTTAACACAATCAAGGCAATTTATGAGAGACCCACAGCCAGTGTCCTATTGAATGGGAAAAGCTGGAAGCATTCCCCCTAAGATCCAGAACCAGACAAGAATACTCACTCTCATCATTGCTATTTAATATAGCTCTGGTAATAAATCTACTTAAAATGGATCAAAGACCTAAAAATTTAATATAGCCTTAACCAGAGTCATCAAGAAAGAAAAAGAAATCAAAGGGGTACAAATTGGAAAGGAGGAAATCAAACTATCCTTATTTGCAGATGACATAATTCTATATATAGGGGATCCAAAAGATTCCACTGAAAGACTATTGGAACTCATAAAAGAGTACAGTAAAGTGCTAAGACATAAAATCAACACAGAAAAATCAATAGTCCTTGTATACACAGACAATGTCATGGCTAAGAAAGAACTTTTAGATCAGCCCCATTCACAATAGCTCCAAAAAGAATGAAATAGCTTTAAATTAATATAACCAAGGATGTCAAAATTTCTAAAATGAAAATTACAAAACATTAAAGAAATAAATAAAAGATATTTAAAAATTGAGAAAATCTTCCATGTACATGGATTGGAGGAATCAATATCATCAAAATGTCCATGCTACCAAAGGCAATTTACAGATTCAATGTGATCCCAATCAAAATACCAATGACATTCTTTGCATACCTAGAAAAAAATCATGCTAAAATTCATATGGAAACACAACAGACCCCAAATAGCTAAAGCAATCTTATACAACAAAAACAAGCAGAAAGCATCACAATATCTGATTTTAAGCCACACTACAGGTCAGTTATAATAATAATAAAAAAGCCTGGTACTGGCACAAAACAGACTTGTAGACCAACAGAACAAAATGGAACCTCCAGAAATAAATCCATGCATCTACAACCAACTTGTCTTTGACAAAGGAGCTAAGCTCAATCCCTAGAGCAAGGACAGTCTCTTCAACAAATGGTGCTGGGGAAACTGCATCTCGATGTGCAGAAATGTGAAACTAGACCCATACCTTACATCTTACAAAAACCACCCAGAATAGAAGGGTAGAGGGAGCGGGAAAGGGGAGGGTTGCGGGTGGGAGGGAAGTTATGGGGGGGGAGCCATTGTAGTCCATAAGCTGTACTTTGGAAATTTATATTCATTAAACAAAAGTTTAAAAAAATCCACTCAAAATGGATAAAAGATCTAAATCTTTGACGCTATACCATAAAATTATATTGGGGAACCTCTGCAAGACATTGGCATAGACAAAGACTTCTTAATAAAGATCTTAGAAGCACAGGCAATCAAAGCCAAAATTGGCAAATTGGATTGCAACAAGCTGAGAAGTTTCTGCACTGCAAAAGAAACACTCAGAAAAGTGTAAAGGCAACTGACAGAATGGGAGAGAATATTTGCAAACTGTGCAATTCATACAGTTGAAATCTAGAATCTATAGGGAGCTCCAGAAATTCAACAACAAGAAAACGTACAATCCAGTTAAGAAATGGGCAAAGGACATGAACAGCCTTTCTCCACGAGAGGAAATTCAAATGGCTAACGGACACATGAGAAAAGGCTCAGGATCACTAGCCATCAGGGAAATGCAAATCAAAACCACAATGAGGTTTAACCACACCCCAGTTAGAATGGCTTTCATTCAGAAATCAACAAACAACAAATGCTGGTGGGAATGTGGGGGAAAAGGTACTTTATCCACTGTTGGTGTCAATGTTAACTGGTAAAGCCACTAAGGAAGAGAGTATGGAGTCAGAAGTCTGAATATAGACCTACTATATGATCCAGCCATCCCACTCTTGGGAATTTATCCAAACCAAAAGAAATCAGCACATGAAAGAATTATCTGTACCCCATGTTCATTGCAGCACAATTCACAATAGCTAAGATATGGCATCAACCCAGATGTCCATCAACTGCTGACTGGATAAAGAACTTATGGTGCCGGTGCCGCGGCTCACTAGGCTAATCCTCTGCCTAGCAGCGCCGGCACACCGGGTTCTAGTCCCGGTTGGGGCGCCGGATTCTGTCCCGGATGCCCCTCTTCCAGGCCAGCTCTCTGCTGTGGCCAGGGAGTGCAGTGGAGGATGGCCCAGGTGCTTGGGCCCTGCACCCCATGGCAGTCCAGGAAAAGCACCTGGCTCCTGGCTCCTGCCATCGGACCAGCGCGGTGCGCCGGCCGCAGCGCGCCAGCCGTGGCGGCCATTGGAGGGTGAACCAACGGCAAAGGAAGACCTTTCTCTCTGTCTCTCTCTCTCACTGTCCACTCTGCCTGTCAAAAAAAAAAAAAAAAACAGATCTATTTAAAAAAAAAAAAAAGAACTTATGGTGTATATATACACTATGGAGTACTACTCAACTGTAAAAACAAAATGAAATCCTGGCTTTTGAAACAAGATGTGCACAACTGGAAACCAGTATACATAGTGAAGTAAGCCAGTGCCAAAACCAGACAGATATCATATGCTATCCCTGATCTGAGGTAACTAATAGAGTACCTGAAATGTAATATATTGGAATGAAATAGACATTTTTGATGATTGTTTATAGTCCTTGTCACTTGCATTGAGGAGCAGTGTCATTTTTTCTCTTCATTTTATATTTGAACTCTTTTACGTAGAGTAGATTAACTATATGATCATCAAGTAAAATGAAAAAAGCTCTTTGGAAAAAGATATCTGATTACAATGGTTTCCGCCCCCCCCATAACTTCCCTCCCATCTTCAACCATAACAACTCACACTCCCTCTCACTTTACATTCATATCAAGATTCATTTTCAATTATCTTTAAATACAGAAGGTCAATTTAGTACATATTAAGTAAAGAGTGCAACATTTTACACAGACACACAACATAAAGTATAAAATACTGTTTGAGTACTAGTTATAGCATTACTTCACATTGAACACATTAAGGACAGAGATCCTACATGAGAAGTAAGTGCACAGTGACTCCTGTTGTTGACTTAACAATTTGACACTCTTGTTTATGGTGTCAGTAATCTCCCTAGGCTCTTGTCATGAGCTGCCAAGGCTATGGAAGCCTTTTGAGTTCACCGACTCAGATCTTATTTCAACAAGGTCATAGTCAAAGTGGAAGTCCTCCTCCCTTCACAGAAAAGTACCTCCTTCTTTGATGGCCCATTCTTTCACTGGGATCTTACTCACAGAGATCTTTCATTTAGGTCATTTTTTTTTTTTTGTTTTCCCAGGGTGTCTTGGTTTTCCATGCCTAAAATACTCTCATGGGCTCTTCAGCCATATCCAAATGCCTTAAGGGCTGATTCTGAGGCCAGAGTGCTATTTAGGACATTTGCCATTCTATGAGTCTGCTGTGTATCCCACTTCCCATGATGGATTGTTCTCTCCCTTTTTGATTCTATCAGTTAGTATTCGCAGACACTAGTCTTGTTCATGTGATCCCTTTGACTCTTAGACCTATCAATGTGATCAACTGCGAACTGAAATTGATCACTTGGACTAGTGAGATGGCATTGGTACATGCCACCTTGATGGGACTGAATTGGAATCTCCAGGCAGAAATTTAACTCTACCATTTGGGACAAGTCCAATTGAGCATGTCCCAAATTGTACATCTCCTCCCTCTCTCATTCCCACTCTTATACTTAACAGGGATCACTTTTCAGTTAAAATTTAAACACCTAAGAATAATTGTGTGTTAATTACAGCATTCAACCAATAGTATTAAGTAGAACAAAAAAAAATACTAAAAGGGATAAGGTTTAAATTGTACATCAACAGTCAGGATAAGGGCCTATCAAGTCACTGTTTCTCATAGTGTCCATTTCACTTCAACAGGTTTCCTTTTTGGTGCTCGGTTAGTTGTTACTGATAAGGGAGAACATATGATATTTGTCCCTCTAGGACTGGCTTATTTCACTCAGCATAATGTTTTCCAGATTCCTCCATTTTGTTGCAAATGACCGGATTTCATTGTTTTTACAGCTGTATAGTATTCTATAGAGTACATGTCCCATAATTTCTTTATCCAGTCTACTGTTGATGGGCATTTGGGTTGGTTCCAGGTCTTAGCTATTGTGAGTTGAACTGCAATAAACATTAATGTGCAAACAGTTTTTGTTTGCCAATTTAATTTCTTTTTTTTTTTTTTTTTTTTTGACAGGCAGAATGGATAGTGAGAGAGAGACAGAGAGAAAGGTCTTCCTTTTGCCATTGGTTCACTCTCCAATGGCCACCACGGCTGGCACACTGCGGCCGGCGCACCGTGCTGATCCGAAGGCAGGAGCCAGGTGCTTCTCCTGGTCTCCCATGGGGTGCAGGGCCCAAGCACATGGACCATCCTCCACTGCATTCCCAGGCCACAGCAGAGAGCTGCGCTGGAAGAGGGGCAACCAGGACAGAATCTGGCGCCCGGACCAGGACTAGAACCCGGTGTGCCGGCGCCGCTAGGTGGAGGATTAGCCTATTGAGCTGGTGCGCCCTCCGCCAATTTAATTTCCTGTGGGTAAATTCCAAGGAGTGGGATGGCTGGGTTGTATGGTAGGGTTATCTTCAGGTTTCTGAGGAATCTCCAGACTGACTTCCATAGTGGCTTAACCAGTTTGCATTCCCACCAACAGTGGGTTAGTGTCCCTTTTTCCCCATATCCTTGCCAGCATCTGTTGTTGGTAGATTTCTGTATGTGAGCCATTCTCACCGGGGTGAGGTGAAACCTCATTGTGGTTTTGATTTGCATTTCCCTGATTGCTAGTGATCTTGAACATTCGAACATTTGGCCATTTGGATTTCCTCTTTTCAAAAATGTCTATTGAGGTCCTTGGCCCATCTCTTAAGTGGGTTGTTTGTTTTGATGTTGTGGAGTTTCTTGATTTCTTTGTAGATTCTGGTTATCAACCCTTTATCTGTCGCATAGTTTGCGAATATTTTTTTCCCATTCTGTCGGTTGACTCCTCACTTTCCTGACTGTTTCTTTGGAAGTACAGAAACTTCTCAATTTGATGCAATCCCAAATGGCTTTGACTGCCTGTGCTTCTGGGGTCTTTTCCAAGAAGTCTTTGCCAGTACCTATATCTTGCAGGGTTGCTCCAATGTACTCTAATAATTTGATGGTGTCAGGTCATAGATTTAGGTCTTTAATCCATGTTGAGTGAATTTTTGTGTAAGGTGAAAGGTAGGGGTCTTGCTTCATGCTTCTGCACGTGGAAATCCAATTTTCTCAGCACCATTTATTGAATAGACTGACCTTACTCCAGGGATTGGTTTTGGATCTTTGATCAAATATAAGTTGGTTGTAGATGTTTGGGTTGATTTCTGGTGTTTCTATTCTGTTCCATTGGTCTATCCATCTGTTGCTGTACCAGTACCATGCTGTTTTGAGTACAACTGCCCTGTGGTATGTCCTGAAATCTGGTATTGTGATGCCTCCAGCTTTGTTTTTGTTGTACAAGATTGCTTTAGCTATTCGAAGTCTCCTGTGTCTCCATATGAATTTCAGCATCATTTTTTCCAGATCTAAGAATATCTTTGGTATTTTGATTGGCACTGCATTGAATCTATAAATTGCTTTTGGGAGAATGGACATTTTGAGGATGTTGATTCTTCCAATCCATGAGCATGGAAGATTTTTCCATTTTTTGGTATCATCTTCGATTTCTTTCTTTAAGATTTTGTAATTCTCATCATAGAGAACTTTAACCCTTGGTTAAGTTTATTCCAAGGTATTTGATTGTTTTTGTAGCTATTGTGAATGGGATTGATCTTACAAGTTCTTTCTCAGCTGTGGCATTGTCTGTGTATACAAAGGCTGTTGATTTTTGTGCATTGATTTTATATCCTGCTACTTTGCCAAACTCTTCTATGAGTTCCAATAGTCTCTTAGTAGACTTATTTGGATCCCCTAAGTAAAGAATCATATCATCTGCAAAGAGGGATAGTTTGATTTCTTCCTTCCCAATTTGTATCCCTTTAATTTCTTTTTCTTGCCTAATAGCTCTGGCTAAAACTTCCAGAACTATATTGAATAGCAGTGGTGAGAGTGGGCATCCCTGTCTGGGATCTCAGTGGATCTCAGTGGCAATGCTTCCAACTTTTCCCCATTCAGTAGGATGCTGGCTGTGGGTTTTTCATAAATTGCTTTGATTGTGTTGAGGAATGTTCCTTCTATATCCAATTTGCTTAGAGTTTCCATCATGAAAGGGTGTTGTATTTTTCTGAATGCTTTCTCTGCATCTGTTGAGATAATCATACGGTTTTTCTTCTGCAGTCTGTTAATGTGCTGTACCACACTGATTTGTGAAAAAGATGTGGGGGGAGGTCGGTGAGGGTTGGCGTGTGGGTGGGATGGAGAGTATGGGGGAAGTGCCACTATTTTTCTAAATCTGTACATATGCAATATATTAAACTCATGTAACTTAAGTAAAATTTTAAAAATTAAAAATTAAAAAATGTGTTAGGAAAGCTTCATTTCAATGTTCCATTATAAGAAAGAATAAGCAACATAAATTGGAAAGTGAAACTCCAAATGTTAAATGAGGGTTCAAGACACTTTCCAAGAGACCATATGATCAGTTTAAAAGCGGGTAAGATGTGCCTAAAATAACACTTTAACTCTTGGACTTGCAGTATTTGCCTATGCCAATGTCTTGCAGTTTCCCCAATGTTCTCTAATAATTTGATGGTATCAGCTCATAGATTTAGATCTTGCATCCATTTTCAGTGAAGTTTTGCGCATGGTACATAAATCCAGTGCATGTGGAAATCCAATTTTCCCAGCACCACTTGTCAAATAGACTGTCCTCACACCAGGGATGGATTTTAGCTACTTTGTCAAAGATAAGTTGATTGTAAATGCTTGTATTGATTTCTGGCATTCATATTCTATTCTGCTCCATTGATCTAACCATCTGTTTTTTACACCAAAACCATACTGTTTTGATTATAACTGCCCTGTAGTATGTCTTTTTTTTATTTTTTTATTTGGTAAATATAAATTTCTAAAGTACAGTTTATGGATTACAATGGCTTTCCCTCCCTCCCCATAATTTCCCTCCCACTAGCACCCCTCCCATCTCCCACTCCCTCTCCCATTCCATTCACATCAAGATTCTTTTTCAATTATCTTTATATACAGAAGATCAATTCAGTATATATTAAGTAAAGATTTCAAGAGTTTGCACCCACACAGAAACACAAAGTGTAAAATACTGTTTCAGTACTAGTTATAGCATTACTTCACATTGGACAACACATTAAGGACAGATCCCACATGAGAAGTAAGTACACAGTGACTCCTATTGTTGACTTAACAATTTGACACTCTTGTTTATGGTGTCAGTAATCTCCCTAGGCTCTAGCCATGAGTTGCCAAGGCTATGGAAGCCTTTTGAGTTCGCGGACTTTGATCTTATTCCAATGCTCATAGTCAAAGTGGAAGTTCTCTCCTCCCTTCAGAGAAAGGTACCTCCTTCTTTGATGGTCCCATTCTTTCACTGGGATCTTACTCACAGAGATCTTTCATTTAGGTTTTTGGGTTTGTTTTTGTTTTTGTTTTTGTTTTTGTTTTCCCAGGGTGTCTTGGTTTTCCATGCCTAAAATACTCTCATGGGCTCTTCAGCCATATCCAAATGCCTTAAGGGCTGATTCTGAGGCCAGAGTGCTATTTAGGACATTTGCCATTCTATGAGTCTGCTGTGTATCCCACTTCCCATGATGGATTGTTCTCTCCCTTTTTGATTCTATCAGTTAGTATTCGCAGACACTAGTCTTGTTCATGTGATCCCTTTGACTCTTAGACCTATCAATGTGATCAACTGCGAACTGAAATTGATCACTTGGACTAGTGAGATGGCATTGGTACATGCCACCTTGATGGGACTGAATTGGAATCTCCAGGCAGAAATTTAACTCTACCATTTGGGACAAGTCCAATTGAGCATGTCCCAAATTGTACATCTCCTCCCTCTCTCATTCCCACTCTTATACTTAACAGGGATCACTTTTCAGTTAAAATTTAAACACCTAAGAATAATTGTGTGTTAATTACAGCATTCAACCAATAGTATTAAGTAGAACAAAAAAATACTAAAAGGGATAAAGTATTAAGTTGTACATCAACAGTCAGGATAAGGGCCTATCAAGTCACTGTTTCTCATAGTGTCCATTTCACTTAAACAGGTTTCCCCTTTGGTGCTCAGTTAATGGTCGCCGATCAGGGAGAACATATGATATTTGTCCCTTTGGGACTGGCTTAGTTCACTCAGTATGATGTTTTCCAGATACCTCCATTTTCTTGCAAATGACCAGATTTCATTGTTTTTGACTGCTGTATAGTATTCTATAGAGTACATGTCCCATAATTTCTTTATCCAGTCTACTGTTGATGGGCATTTGGGTTGGTTCCAGGTCTTAGCTATTGTGAGTTGAGCTGCAATAAACATTAAGGTGCAGACAGCTTGTTTGTTTGCCAATTTAATTTCCTTTGGGTAAATTCCAAGGAGTGGGATGGCTGGGTTGTATGGTAGGGTTATCTTCAGGTTTCTGAGGAATCTCCAGACTGACTTCCATAGTGGCTTAACCAGTTTGCATTCCCACCAACAGTGGGTTAGTGTCCCTTTTTCCCCATATCCTTGCCAGCATCTGTTGTTGGTAGATTTCTGTATGTGAGCCATTCTCACCGGGGTGAGGTGAAACCTCATTGTGGTTTTGATTTGCATTTCCCTGTTGCTAGTGATCTTGAACATTTTTTCATGTGTCTCTTGGCCATTTGCATTTCTGGTATTGTGATGCCTCTGGCTTTGTTTTTGTTGTGCAAAATCACTTTGGCTATTTTATTTCCATATAAATTTCAGCATTATTTTTTCTATATCTGAGAAGAATGTTCTTGGTATTTTGATTGGTATCACATTGATTCTGTAAATTGCTTTTGAAGTAAAGATATTTTGATGATATTGATTCTTCTGATCCATGAACATAAAAGATATTTCCATTTTTTGTATCTTCTATTTTTCTTTAATATTTCGTAATCCTCATTGTAGAGATCTTTGACTTTCTTGGTTAAATTTATTCCAAGTTGTTTGATTGTTTTGGTAGCTATTGTGAATGGGATTGATCTTAAAGTTCTTTCTTACCTATGGCATTGTTTGTGTATACAAAGGCTATTAATTTTTGTATGTTTATTTTATATCCTGCTACTTTTCCAAACTCTTCTATGAGTTCCAATAGTCTCCTAGGGGAGTCTTTCAGATCCCCTAAATCAAGAACCATGCCATCTGTAAATAGGGATGGTTTCTCTTCCTCCTTCACATTTTGTATCCCTTTGATTTCTTTTTCTTGTCTAATGGCTCTGGCTAAAACTTCTAGGAATATATTGAAAAGCAATGATGAGAATGGTCATCTTTTTCTGTTCTGGATCACAATGGAAATGCTTCCAATTTTTCCCCATTCAGTAGGACACTGGCCATGGGTTTGTCATAAATTGCCTTGATTGTATTGAAAATTGTTCCTTCTATTCCCATTTTGTTTAAAGTTTTTATCATAAAAGAGTATTGTATTTTGTCAAATGCTTTCTCTTCATCTATTGAGATAATCATATATTTTTTGTTCTTCACTTTGTTAGCGTGATATATCATACTGATTGATTTGTAAATGTTGAACCTTCCCTGAATAGCAGGGATAAATCCCACTTGGTGCAGGTGAATAATCTTTCTGATGTGTTGCTGGATTCAATTGGCTAGAATTTTGATGAGGATTTTTACGTCTATGTTCATCAGGAAAATTGGTCTGTAGTTCTGTTTCTCAGTTGCATCTTTTCAGGTTTTAGGAATTAAGGTGTTACTGGCTTCACTGAATAAATTTGGGAGGAATCCCTCCTTCTCAATTGTTTCAGAATAGCTTGAGAAGAATTGAAGTTAGTTCTTTGAATGTCTGATAGAATTTAGCAGTGAAGCCATCTGGTCCTGGGATTTTCTTTGTTGCAAGGGTCTTTACTACCTATTCAATCTCTCTTTCTTAGTTATGGGTCTGTTTAGGTTTTCTATGTATTTATCATTCAACTTAGGTAGGTTTTATGTGTCCAGGAGTCTATCCATTTCTTCTAGGCTTCCAGATTTGTTGGCATACAGCTCTTTGTAGTAATTTCTGATGATTCTTTTTATTTATGTGGTGTCTGTCATTGCATTTCCTTTTTCATCTCCAATTTTATTAATTTGGGTCTTCTCTTTCCTTTTATTGGTTAGTTGGGCCAATAGTGTGTCAGTTTTGATTATTTCGTCAAAAAACCAGCTCTTTGTTTTGCTGATCTTCTGTATTATCTGCTTCAATTTTGTTTATTTCTCCTATAATTTTAATTATTTATTTTCTCCTACTAGTTTTGGTTTTGGTTTGATGCTGTTTTTCTAGATCCTTGAGATGCATTTATAGCTCATTTATTTGGTGCCTTTCCAATTTCTTTATGTCTGCACCAATTGCTATACACTTTCCTCTTAACATTGCTTTTGCTGTACCCTGTAAGTTTTGATATGTTGTATTGTCATCTTCATTTGTCTCCAGAAATTTTTTGATTTCTCTTTTGATTTCTTCTGTGATCCACTGTTCATTCAGGAGCATGTTTTTTAGTCTCCATGTGTTTCCATATGTTCTAGAGATTTCTGAGTTGCCATTTTCCAGCTTCATTCCATTATGGTCTGAGAAGATGCATGGTATGATTTCAATTTTTTTGAATTTTCTGAGACTTGCTTAATGGCCTAGCATGTGGTTAACCTTAGAGCAAGTTCCATGGACTCATGAGAAGAATGTATACTCTGCAACTGTAGGATGAAAAGTTCTGTATATATCTGTTAGGTCCATTTGGTCAGTAGTGTCAATTAAATCTGATGTTTCCTTGCTGATTTTCTGTCTTGTTGATCTGCAGGGTATTGCTGAAAGTGGGGTATTGAAGTCCCCCATTACTATAGTATTTGATTCTATGTCTCCCTGTAGATCCTTTAACATTGCTTTTAAATAGCCCTGTAATTAGGTGCATATACATGTATAATAGTTACATCTTCCTGTTGAATTGATCTCTCAATCATTATATAGTCTCCTTCATTGTTTCTTTTAACAGTTTTTGTGTTAAAGTCTATGTTGTCTGATATTAGGATGGCTACACCAGCTTTTTGTTGTTGTTGTTTCTGTTAGCATGAATTAACTTTTTTCTTCCTTTCACTTTCAGTCTGCATGCATCTTTGTTGGTGACATGTATTTCTTGTAGGCAACAAATAGGTAGATTTTATTTTATCCAATCAGCCAGTCTGTGTCTTTTAACTGGAGAGTTGAGGCCATTTACATTCAAAGTGAGTATTGATAAGTTAGAACTTTGCCCTGCCATTTAGCCATAAATATTCCTATTTTTTTAACTTTTATTTAATGAATATAGATTTCCAAAGTACAGCTTATGGACTACAATGGCTCCCCCCCCATAACTTCCCTCCCACCCGCAACCCTCCCCTTTCCCTCTTCCTCCCCCTTTCCATTCACATCAAGATTCATTTTCAATTCTCTTTATATACAGATCAGTTTAGTATATATTAAGTAAAGATTTCAACAGTTTGCACCCACAGAGAAACACAAAATACTGTTTGAGTACTAGTTATAGCATTAAATCACAATGTACAGCACATTAAGGACAGAGATCCTACATGAGGAGTAAGTGCACAGTGACACCTGTTGTTGACTTAACAAATTGACACTCTTGTTTATGGCATCAGTAATCACCCTAGGCTCTTGTCAAGAGTCGCCAAGGCTATGGAAGCCTTTTGAGTTCACTGACTCTGATCCTATTTAGACAAGGGTGTAGTCAAAGTGGAAGTTCTCTCCTCCCTTTAGAGAAAGGTACCTCCATCTTTGATGACCTGTTCTTTTCACTGGGATCTGACTTGCAGAGAACTTTCATGTAGTTGTTTTTTTTGTTTGTTTGTTTGTTTTTTGTTTTTTGTTTTTGTTTTTGTTTTGTTTTGTTTTTTTGCCAAAGTGTTTTGGCTTTCCATGCCTGAAATACTCTCATGGGCTTTTCAGCCAGATCCCCGTGCCTTAAGGGCTGATTCTGAGGCCAGAGTGCTGTTTAGGACATCTGCCATTCTATGGGTCTGCTGTGTATCTCACTTCCCATGTTGGATCGTTCTCTCCCTTTTTGATTCTGTCAGCTAGTATTTGAAGACACTCGTCTTGTTTATGTGCTCCCTTTGGCTCTTAGTCCTATCATTATGATCAATTGTGAACAGAAATTGATCACTTGGACTAGTGAGATGGCATTGGTACATGCCACCTTGATGGGATTCAATTGGAATCCCCTGGTATGTTTCTAACTCTACCGTTTGAGGTAAGTCAGCTTGAGCATGTCCCGAATTGTGCATCTCTTCCCTCTCTTACTCCCACTCTTATATTTAACAGGGATCACTTTTCAGTTAAGTTTCAACACTTGAGAATAACTGTGTATTGATTACAGTATTCAACTAAAAGTATTAAGTAGAACAAACAAACAAAAAATACTAAGAGGGATAACGTATCAAGTTGTTCATCAACAGTGAGGGTAAGGGCTGATCAAGTCACCATTTCTCATAGTGTCCATTTCACTTTGACAGGTTTCCTTTTTGGTGTCCAGTTAGTTGTCACCGATCAGGGAGAACATATGGTATTTGTCGCTTTGGGACTGGCTTATTTCACTCAGCATAATGCTTTCCAGATTCCTAACAGGGATCACTTTTCAGTTAAAATTTATACCCCTAAGAATAATTGTGTGTTAATTACAGAGTTCAACCAATAGTACTAGAACAAAAAAATACTAACATGGATAAAGTATTACATTGTACATCAGCAGTCAGGACAAGAGCTGATCAGGTCACTGTTTCTCATAGTGTCCATTTCACTTCAACAAGTTTCCCCTTTGGTGCTCAGTTAGTTGTCGCCAATCAGGGAGAACATATATTTGTCCCTTTGGGACAGTCTATTCAATAAATGATGCTGGGAAAACTGGATTTCCATGTGCAGAATATTGAAGCAAGATCCCCACCTTTCACCTTACACAAAAATTCACTCAACATGGATTAAAGACCTAAATCTATGACCTGACACCATCAAATTATTAGAGTACATTGGAGCAACCCTGCAAGATATAGGTACTGGCAAAGACTTCTTGGAAAAGACCCCAGAAGCACAGGCAGTCAAAGCCATTTGGGATTGCATCAAATTGAGAAGTTTCTGTACTTCCAAAGAAACAGTCAGGAAAGTGAGGAGTCAACCGACAGAATGGGAAAAAAATATTCGCAAACTATGCGACAGATAAAGGGTTGATAACCAGAATCTACAAAGAAATCAAGAAACTCCACAACATCAAAACAAACAACCCACTTAAGAGATGGGCCAAGGACCTCAATAGACATTTTTGAAAAGAGGAAATCCAAATGGCCAAATGTTCGAATGTTCAAGATCACTAGCAATCAGGGAAATGCAAATCAAAACCACAATGAGGTTTCACCTCACCCCGGTGAGAATGGCTCACATACAGAAATCTACCAACAACAGATGCTGGCAAGGATATGGGGAAAAAGGGACACTAACCCACTGTTGGTGGGAATGCAAACTGGTTAAGCCACTATGGAAGTCAGTCTGGAGATTCCTCAGAAACCTGAAGATAACCCTACCATACAACCCAGCCATCCCACTCCTTGGAATTTACCCAAAGGAAATTAAATTGGCAAACAAACAAGCTGTCTGCATCTTAAAGTTTATTGCAGCTCAACTCACAATAGCTAAGACCTGGAACCAACCCAAATGCCCATCAGTGGTAGACTGGATAAAGAAATTATGGGACATGTACTCTATAGAATACTATACAGCAGTCAAAAACAACAAAATCTGGTCATTTGCAACAAGACGGAGGAATTTGGAAAACATTATGCTGAGTGAATTAAGCCTATTTTTTACTTTGGATTTCTTTGTAATTTCACTGGGAGATTTTCTTCCTTTACCTTTTTTCATAATGATGACGCTGTTTCTGTTTCTGTGTGCAGCACATCCTTAAACATCTTTTCCAAGGCTGGATAGGTGGTAAAAAATTCTTTCAATTTCTGTTTGTTATGGAAGGTCTCTATTTTGCCTTCATGCATAAATGAGAGCTTTGCAAAGTACAATACTCTAGGTTTAAAGTTCTTTTTCTCTTAAGACTTGGATTATATCTCACCATTCTCTCCTAGCCTGTAGAGTTTCTGATGAGAAGTCTGCTGTGAGTCTAATTGAGATCCTCTGAAAGTAATCTGGCATTTCTCTTGTGCACATTTTAGAATCTTTTCTTTATGTTTTACTGTGGAGAGTTTGATTACAATGTGGCACAATAAAGATCTTTTCTGGTCATATCTATTAGGAGTTCTATGTGCTTCCTATACTTTGATGTCCATTTCTTTCTCTAAATTAGGGAAGTTTTCTGTTATTATTTCACTAAAAAGGATTTCTAATCCTTTCTCTTTCTGCTCCTTCAGGAACTCCTAGAACCCATATTCTGGGTCATTTGATAGTATCCTCTAGCTCCCCAACAGTGTTTTTTTTAGTTTTCTAATTTCTTCTTGTTGTTTTTGGTCTGACTACATGATTTCCTGAAATTTGTCTTCTAAGTTAGATATTCTTTCTTCTGCTTCACCAATTCTGTTGTTTGTTTGTTTGTTTGTTTGACAGGCAGAGTTAGACAGTGAGAAAGAGAGACAGAGAGAAAGGTCTTCCTTCCATTGGTTCATCCCACAAATGGCCACTACGGCTGGCATGCTGCGCTGATCTGAAGCCAGGAGCCAGGTGCTTCCTCCTGGTCTCCCATGCGGGTGCAGGGCCCAAGCACTTAGGCCATCCTCCACTGCCTTGCTGGGCCACAGCAGAGAGCTGAACTGGAAGAGGAGCAACCGAAACAGAATCCGGTGCCCCAACTGGGACTAGAACCCTGGGTGCCAGTGCCGCAGGCGGAGGATTAGCCTGGTGAGCCGCAGTGCTGGTCACCAATTCTGTTGTTAAGGCTTTCCACTACATTTTCTATTTGTTCTGTTGAATTCTTCATTTCTAAGATTTCATTTTTATTTCTCTTTAAGATCTTAATTTCATGGGAAAAATTTTTTTCATGTCATGTATGGATTTCACTAGTTCATGCATTTGCTTCTGATTACTTCTAAGTGTGGGGAGCAACTCGGACTAGACTAAGTTACTGGAATTAAGACTTATTCTGTGCATCTGCTCTCCCACAATATGGTGCTGGGAGAGAAGAAAACAGCTTCTACACAGCTGCCTCCAGTTCAGCCAATAAACTGTAGGACTTGCTCCTGATTGGAGGAGAGCAGCGTACTCGGCGTGTGGGCAGCCGAGTTAGGATTGGCGGAGGAGGACTATAAAGGAGGAGAGAGACGGCATGCACCAGGAACATCTAAGGCGAACATCTAAGGGGAACACCTGTGCAGCCCCCGAGAGAGCCGGCCGGCGGTGTGCCGTTCCCCTGCGGAAGTGGGGAAAGTGGCCAGGGGGAACCGCCCTTCCACGGAGGTGGAAGGGACAGTAGCCAACCCGGGAAGAACCAGCAGCAAACCCGGGAAGGGCCGAGCAGACGAAAGAACAGCGCAGGGTCCTGTGTCGTTCCTCCACAAAGACGGGGAGCGACACTAAGTAATCCACAATCAATTTTTTGAATTCTATTTCTGGCATTTCCTCAAATTCCTTATCATCACAATATAGTATTGAAGTATTGTATTCTTTTGGGGCATCATGTTGTGTTCCTTATTCTTGTTTCTTAAATTGGTGCATTTAATATTGGGCATTTGTGGAGATATTCATTGGTTTCTTCTTTTTTACTGTGGCAGTTTTTACCTTTGTACTATTGGACTCTGTCTCTGTCTGCTTTTAGGGAATACCTGGAGGCATATGGTGGGTGTGGCCAGAGAGCTCTGTTCAGTGCTCCAGCATGAAGGGGGTGTTAAGGTGACACCCAGGTTGGGCATGGTAAATCTCCTCTTTGTGTGTGTGTGTATGTGAATCCAAGAAGAAGTTTGTTCTGCTCTGTTGGTATAAACTCATCTCCTCTCCTCAAAGGACACCAGTACCTGGGCACTGACCCCAGTGGGTATAATATCCATCCATGCTTCCACAAGGATCAAAGGATCTGTGCAGTCCTCAGTGTAAGCAGATTCCCTAGCAATATCCCTCACCAGGTAATCAGGGAGTCCTGAGCATGTAGAGCCTCCCACAGTGACTGCTCAAAGTCCTAGCCACACCCTGTGCCTTCTCACCCAGCCTCAGTGTTTTCACAGTCCCAGCACAGAAGCCTCCCACAGTCAAGAGCACCCAGCCCCCTATCGGTTTTCCCCAGCAGACTCAGAAGTCTCCTCTTGGCTGGTTGTTGGGTGCAGACACGAGCTGTCATAGCTGTTACATGTATCCAAAATGGTGTGCGCTCTCTATGGACTTGCTACAGGATGCCATTGCAGGGTGATGGAGGAGAGAGAAACATGCCCCCCACTTTTTTTCTCCTCTAATTTGGCAGGTACACCTCCTCCGTAAGGTCCCAGCTGGACTCCCTCCAGGCTATTCCAGCAGCTTTATCGTCAGTGGCTTGGGCTGCTACAATCTGGTCTTGCCTCACTCTCCAGAGCTGATACAGATACTCTCAGCTGCTGGGGTCCTGAGTTGTGGGTGTCCAAGCCCTTCATGTAGGTCCACTGTGTCCCTGTAATTTGCGTGGAGTTTCCTCAGCCATTTTCTCCCTAACTCTTCCCTGAGACTACACTCTCTTCACTTTTTTAAAAACTATCTTCTCCTAGACTAGAGCAGTAAGTTCCCTCCTTATCTGCCATCTTAATTCCACTGTATCTGGAAAATTTTCATCAGTGCCTACTTAGTTAGCTATAAAACATGTGACATTTAATTTTTCTATATTTAATTGTGGTGTTTTGCTTATTTTGCTGAACTAAAAGTCAGATGGCTATCTTTTTTATATTCCACATGATCCTACAAGCAAACCCAAATTTTTTAATAAAAGTTACAATTCTGTACAGATATTTTCCAACATTTAAGAGACCAAAAACAAATAATTCCATCCCTGAGTCCACTCTAGTCTATGATGTGAGAGGTATGCTAGATGCCCCATGCATTATGGCAAGCTAGTATCTAACACTGCAGCAGCCTAATATTTTTGCATATTGGGTATTTTTGGATATTGCATATTGGATAATGTTTTATCCATATTTGCTATGGATAGCACCTCTCTGAAAACAAATGAAGCTAAAATCATCCCTGTCATGCTTCTTGGGTAATCTTAATCTCACTGATTTGGCTGCCTTGTAAGGAAAACACTGGCTCTGCATGCAGTTCTGTCTGTGAATCTCCATTTCCCATCAGGACTAGAACACAAAGTAGCCTCCTTAGCCTTCATAATAAATTTATTGATACTTGCTCCCTGGTTACTAAAGAGGTAGACTGTCCTTAACCCACAGTGGAGTATAGCTAATGTACTCCAGGCTTCATGGAATCACCCGGCTACGTTTCACATTAAGTTCCAATCTGCCTGGATTATTTTTATGTCTAAGTACTAATCTGCATCATATTAAACATAAAAACATTAAATATTTAGGCAACTTCCCTTCATGACCTGGCCTTTTACAAAGAACATTAGAAGAATAATCCATATGTATCAGACTACTCCATGTGTGATGAAATAGTCACTAAGATTGTCCATTCTGCTACTCATATTATATATGCAATAGTTAGAAGTGAGAAATTGCCTCCACTTTGAGGCTCTCCTATTTTATCTTCTACATAATGAGGTAGGTAGTTTACACCTTCTCCTTTGCATTTCACCTGCCATATAACTTTCAGCCTGGTAACACCCATAATCACAACCACTGCACTTTAGGGTTATTGTCTTCCCCATGTTAAACCTCTTTTCCTCTATTTTAAGGATTCATATTTTATGTCCTGGCTACTCCACTTCTTTTTTTTTTCTGTAGAAACTGATGTTTATTTTCCGTCAACCTCATTTCCATGTTTGCGTGAGATCGCGTGACAAGCAGCCTAAGACCACTCAGGGGTTGTTCCCACCCACTCGGTGGCCTGAGCAGTGGGCGCTGCAGACCAGTCTTCGGTGGCGGGCTGAGCACTCCAGTCTTCAGTGGGGAACTGCTGAATAAGCACAGAGGGCACCTGCACGCCTTCGGACCAGTCAGCAACCTCAGGCTGAGTAGCAGTGAACTCGGGCGCTGGGGCCATCCATTCACCCTGAAACTCCTCCTTGGTCACAGCTTTTTCAGCGGCGGCCTGCTCTTCTTTTTCAATCTCTTCAGGATCTTTGTAGAAGTAGAGATCAGGCATGACCTCCCAGGGGTATTCACGGGAGATGGTTCCACGCATGCGCAGAACCTCCTGGGCCAGCATCCACCACATCAGACCTTGTTGTTGCACGGGATGGCAATGTCCACGTAGCGCAGAGGCGAGTCTGTGTTACACAGAGCAATGGTAGGCAGGTTCACGTAAGATGCCTTCGTGAGAGGCTGGTGGTCAGCCCGAGGGTCAGTAACCACCAGAAGCCGTGGTTCCCGGAAGGCTGCCTGGATCTGATTAGTGAAGGTTCCAGGTGTGAAGTGGCCAGCAATGGGAGTAGCTCCAGTGGCAGCAACAAACTTCAGCACAGCTCTCTGGCCAGTGTTCCTGGAGGATATCACACTGACATCAGCAGGGTTTTCAATGGCCACAATAGCACGAGCCGCCAACAGCAGCTTCTCCCAGGTCCTCTTCAGATTGATGATGTAGATGCCATCACTCTTCCTTTTGTAGATGTACTGTTCCATCTGGAAGTCAAGGTTGGTGCCACCTAGGTGGGTTCCTGCTGCAAGGAACTTGAGGACGTCCTCCTCCTTCATTTGCAGGACATCAAGGGCTCCGGACATTGTGACAGCTTCCCCTTAAGTTACGCCGGGAATCAAAAACAACGCCGTATGGACCCCTCGCCGGGTAGCGCGGAAAGGCGCTACTCCACTTCTGATCCAGCTCCCTGCTAATGTGCCTGGGAAAGCAACAGAAGAAAGCAAGTCCTCGGGCCCCTGCACCCGTATGGGAGACCCAGATAAAACTCCTAGCTCCTGGCTTCAGTCTGGCCCAGCTCCAGCTATTACTGCCATATCAGGGGTGAACCATCAGATGAAAGATCTCTCTCTCTCTCTCTCTATTTCTCTCTCTCTCTCCCTCCCTCCCCCTCTTTCTCCCTCTTTCTAACTCTGCCTTTTAAATAAATAAAATAACCTTTTTCTAAAAAATAATTCATATGTTGTTATACTTGTCCTTTGGCAACCTGATGTGCTTGCTTCTGGTAAACCGAAAATCATTAATGTCCTCACTCCAAGCCCCCTCATCAACATGTCTGAACCACGAGTGTTCAGCATCTGTTCCCATCTACATATATGACCCTTCTTCTGTAATACCAACCCCTTCCTTCCTAATAGTCTTTCTGTGTACAAATATGTTTGAACAGTCTCCATGTGAAATAAACCCACACTTGGCCCTACATGCCCTGTGGCTATGTTCAGTTCTCTGCTTCTAGGTTTTTGGTTTCTCTTGTTTTGATTTGAGGGGTAGAGAGAGGAAAGAGGCAAACTGAGAGAGTTTCCAGCTGCTGGTTCACTCAACAAATGCCTGCATCTGTGTGGGAGACCAGAGGTGGCTCCCACCTCCTGTTTCCTGGCTCTTGGCAAGGGCTGGAGCTGGGCCCATCTGAGCTAGGAGCTTCTTGCAGGTCTCCCACACAGGTACTGGAGCTAACCTCCACTGTGCTTCCCAGGCCACAGCAGAGAGTTGGATCAGAAGAGGAATAGCTGGGAGTAGAGGCTTAGCCCAGCACGCCACAGCACTGGCCCCTTAATTGTTTTTTTAAAGGAGAAAAATTGATACCAACCCCTTAATTGTTTTTAAGAGGAAAAATTGATACTAACTGGATGACCAGTACAGGAAGCTTCTACATCCCCTCTCTGTTTTACCTACATTCCTGATCTGATGTGCATAGATGCCCACCCAGGATAGCTAGATATAAAGTCCTTCTAGTCTGTTGCCACTAGCTTCCTGCAGCTGCAAGTGCCATCTGTTCTTAAAGAACATCCTCTTTGAGATCCATTTCCTTGAACTGTTCTTTTTATCCTCACTCTTTCCTCTACCACTTCCTTTATTCTTAGAGTCACTTGTTTTAGTTCAACTAGCAAAGCATCCAACCCTTCTTCCTTACCAAGGGAGGTCCCGATTTAATTCAAGTGCCCATACTCCATGTGTGACTTGAGGTGATATTAAAAAAAATCTATATTTTGTATATTTATCAAATAAATACTAGCACTAGACTGGAATTTTCAAAAAAGATTGATCCTATTTCCTTTGCTAACAACTGGCTTAGGCCCATGAGAATCAGCCACTTCCAATCTATGGACATAGTCTGCTGAGGACTTGGGGAAAATTTATTTAGCCTCTCAATAAAGAGACATGTGAGATGAAATAATTTTTCTTCTACTGATAGTGGATATTAAAGCATCCACTTGCAATCCCTGGAAGCCCAGCAGTCATCATTGTAACCCTTGGGAAGCTAGCCAGCAACAGAGCTAGAGATAGCAGACAAAAAAATGTTGGCAAGAACCTGGTTCTTAATGAGTTAATGAGTCAATGAATCAACAATTCTGGGGCTACCCTGTCTCCAAATTTCCTGGTATGTAGAATAACAGGACTTTCGTATTGTTAAGGCAGTTGCTTTTGGAGTAGGAAGTCAGTACTTGCATCCTTCCAAATACTGAAATCAATTCTCAATACTATCATTCCTATACAACAGCACAATTAAAAACACAATTTGCATGTAAAACAAACTTCATATCACAAGTGCAATTTTTTATCATGGACAAGTCCTTTCCAAAATTCATAAACTTCTTCCTCAGAATGGAATGCTAAGAATAGGGTATCTCATGCTGAGTTACCTGGTTAAATTTCCAGGCGAGGCCCAGTCTATTTAAAATAACCAAAAAGGAAAGACAACTGATTTGTGGTTGTTTATAAATGCATGGATTGAAATAACTGGTTTGGGGGCTGGCTCTGTGGCGTAGTGAGTAGGGTCACCTCTCTTCAACTCCCAGCTGCTCCACTTCCAATCCAGCTCTCTGCTGTGGCCTGGGAAAGCAATGGAGAATGCTCAAGTCCTTAAGCCACTGCACCCACATGAGAGACCCAGAAGAAGAAGTTCCTGGCTCCTGGCTTCAGATCAGCACAGCTCAGAACATCGCAGCCAATTGGGGAGTGAACCAGCGGATGAAAGACCTCTCTCTCTCTGTCTCTCTCTCTCTCTCTCTCTCTCACTCTCCTTCTCTCTGTGTACCTCTGGCTTTCAAATAAATAAATCTTTTAAAACAAAAAGAACTGGTTTTTATTAGACAATAACAAAAGCAATAACCATTGCTTATTATTATTACGAGATTTAAAAGAGAAAAGTTGTCTTGAACTTTATGGGACTTTTTCATACAATTAGCTCAATAGACTCTCACAGATAAAAAATGAAATAGCTACAAGATATTTAAAAGAACCCCTACAGATACCCATAATTTGAATCATTGTGATATTTTAGTTTCAGACATTCTAAAATCTCTGAATCAAATGCATTATAATATCTCAATGACACTCTTAAATGTTTATTCTCTCATGAAGTATAAGAGAGCTTCAAAAACTTCATAGAAAATGCATATTATGAAAAATTATGCATAGATTTCAATTTTTGCACTAAAAACTTATCTTTGAGTTCTGTTTTTCCATTAATTTTTTATATCACTGAAGATCTTTTTCTTTTTAAAATTCGCCATTAGAACTTGATCTCTACCTAGAATTTCTTGTTTTTACTGAGCTGCTGCTGCAATCTAGTTAAAATGGTAGAATTAGCCTTTGTTTCACACTTTGTCATCTCCAGATCTAGTCTTGTTTTGGCAAGGGCAAGGTATTTCTTCTAGAGTTTTCCTCAGAATTCTCACTCAAGAGACCCCCCAGGTGGACACTACAGAGATGCTGCTTCAGTTTTCTTTGTCAATTTGCACAAACTTACTGATGTACAAAACATGAGTGCAAAATGCAGCAGTTCTTTTACATTTTGGTAGCGTATACTCTTTTTGTGATGAGCTGATATGTTTTTCCACAGCAGAAATTTTCAAAAACACAAATTTTTTAAAAAGTTATTTAAACAGAAACTTTGAATTCAGATTTTTAGTTTCCTGCATAAAAAAAATAAGAGGAATCTGTAAAGTCTCTGGAAAAGCACAAGAGTGTAAGTAGAATGGCACTTTCAAAAAAGGCTGAGGGGTGTCCAAATTACATGGTGGTCTATATTTCAAGACTTAATCATGATAGACCAGCTTTTCAAAGAGATCTCCACCCTGAATTACAGAATTGAACTCACTTATTCTCGTATTTTCATGAGAATGATAAAGAAGCATTGCCCAACTCTGTTCATTGAGCATTCTTAGAGACATAGGAATCATGTTAAAATATACCGACCACAGAATTTCCCTAATGTACAAATATGTGTTTCAGTAAATAATTTGAGAATATGGAATCATAAAAGTACTTTTTGCTTATTTTTATACTACTATTGTAGTTTTCACTTAGAAATTCTTGTAGGTAGTGTGTCCTTATTAACAAATACAAAAACACTGTGAATCCCCTTGTAAAATAATGAGAACAGACAGTCCCATTTCTTCTTATTCTTTCCATCATGAGGCAGAGTGTAGTGGATTGGGTTGATGGTGTCATACTCACCTAGGTTTACATTCCGGCTCTATCACCTACTCAGTCTATATTGGTCAAATCCATTAACATTTGAGATCCTCAGATTCTTCATCTGTAAAATGGGAACAAGAACCATCACTCCACACACTTACCTCTATCATAGGCTTTCAATTCTGGATTATAATTGTCAGGTTGCTCATCTGTTTCTCCCACGAAGTTATGAGTTTCCTGGGACACAGAAAATGTCTTCATCTTTTTAGAATGGTGCTTCTCCACCTTGTCTACACATCAGAATCACTGAGTTTTTCAAACTCCTAATACTCAACCTGCACTCAAACCACTTAAATGATTATCTCTGAGGGTGGTCCAAGACACCATTTTTAAACTTCCCAAATTTTCAGTGTAAGCAAGGCAGAGAGGCCGTTTGCTTTAGAGGCTTCACACTACACCTTGCATGCAGAGAACATGCTAAATAGAATGGATGAGTAAATCCAGTCAGTAAATTATGAAGGATGTCACAGGCCATATTGTAATCCTTACCTGGCCATCTTCCTCCTCTAGGCTTGTGAGCTCTTGAACGCTGAGAACCAGAGTCATACTTACTTTCTAATCCCATCTTCTCACATGGTGTCTCAGTCACCTTTACTTTCCTTAGTATATATTAAGAGCTCAATGTTTTGTTGCAATAAAGCAACATGAAGAAAAGAAAAAAGTTTTCTTGGTCAATTAAATTAAAGATTTTTTAGTTATATAGATGAACATCGTAAGGAAAGATAAGATTTTGTTTGTGTGTTTGCAATGGAAGAAAAGAACAAAGTGTTCCATTAGCATCATAATTCCATAAATACAGAATCATGTCCTAAATAGTCAATGTACAATGGGCAATTTGGCCTTGCCTGAGTACTGTACAAAAATCATGAAGCCAGTGAAAAAATACTTCCTTTTAGCTTCTATCTGTATATGGTCATTTCTCAGTAACTAGTACCTCCTGCTTCAATTTCAATGAATGTTTGTTCTTATATCCCCTTGCATGTGGTGATAATGCTTTGCTTGCTCCTCTTGCCTAAATAATGCTGGAATGTTCAAAACTCTGCAAGACAATGGCAGAAACTCTCACTTTTAAGGGTGAGATATTCAGTAAATTTATTCTGCAATGTATTTTCTGCATCATTGCAAACAGCTTAAAAGTATGTATATATTTTTCTTACTATTTATATATTTTTCTTGTGATTTTTATGTATACATACCAGCAAATTCATATTCATTAAATATTTTGATGGAATTACTGTGGCATTTAAAAGAAAATTCTCCCAGGAAGCTCTATGTTAGTACCAAATGGCATGAAAGAAAAATACAGATAAGTACATAAAATGTAGATCAAAACATAAAATCAGTCAAGTATTTGAATCATTATAATGTAACTGGTAACTAAACTATACAATAAAATGTATTCATTTCCTTTAAAAGTCTCTGGTTCCACCTACCAGAATTTTTCATCCTACTATGCAATGTCATTGTATAGATCCATAGGATGGCAAGATTAGTGACCCAACTGGACTTAGCAAGGTTATTCAGGGTCGAACTTTCCTGGGTCAGATAAAAGGGTCTTCTGATAAGTATATGCTGAGAATTGAATTTATGCCCTATGTGAGGTCTGCTTTCGTGTGTCACAAATTACATATACATATATACACACACACTCACAGAGGTAGTATTCACTTTGCACAGTAGCAAAGAACTTTAAAATGACCATTTAACCTGAGACCATACAAAGGGACCTTACCAAATAATAAGAAAACTTCCCTGGTGGATGCTACAAAATATTTAAAGAAGAATTAACATTAACCATTGTCAGACTCGTCCAAAAAAATAGAAAATATAACAACCTAACTCATTCCATGAAACAAGTATTATACTGACACCAAAGCAAGATAACTGTCATAAAAAAGAAAACTGTTAATATCTCTTATAAATACAGATGTAAAAACCTGAACAAAATACTAACAAACCAAATCTAATAACATAAAAATGATGATTATGTACCATGAGCAAGTGGGATTTATGGCAGGATGCAAAGTTGGTTCAATATATGAAAATCAAAATCAATCAAGCACAATATTAATAGAATGAAGGGGAAAAAGCTCCTCAGTTGCCTCAGTAGATACAGAAAAATCATTTAACAAAGTCTAATGCCCTTTTATGATTAAAAAAAGAAAATACTGAACAAGATGAGTAGAGGAGCAGGTACTGTGGAATAGCAGGTAAAGCCACCTCCTGCAATGCAGGCATCCCATATGGCTGCTCTACTTCCAATCTCTCTACTACGGCCTGGGAAAGCAGCGGAAGATGGCCCAAGTCCTTGGGTCCCTGTTCCCGCATGGAAGACCTGAAGGAAGCTCTTATCTCCTGGTCTCACATGGGCCCAGCTCTGGCCATTTTGGCCATCTGGAGAGTGGACCAGCGGATGGAAGACCTCTCTCTCTCTTTCTCTGTAACTCTGCCTTTCAAATAAATAGATCTTTAAAAAAAAAAAAAAAGGACAATATTATTGTAGGAGGACCATCACTAAACTCAGTATTAGATATCCCCCTTCCCTTCACTCTGGGTAAGTCCTGTAACTATGATGGAACATCAATTCCATATTAGTTTTTAAGGCAAAAGCAAAGGGATTTTGCTGATGTGATTAAGGCTGCTGTTCAGCTGACTTTGATTTAATCACTGGAAAATAATCTTGAGTGTGCATGACCTAATAATCTGAAGTAGGCATCTAACATTGTAGTCCCAGTCATGAATGTCTCTGGAAGACAATGATGATGGGAAATCCTTCTTTAGGGACTAACTTAGAAGTTGCCCTCTTTGTCAGAACTGTATATTGTCAGAGATAGGCATCTGCATTGATTCATAGCTAGTGGCTAATAATTTGGTTTGACAGTTAAGGAAAACATTAGGATATTGATGGCAAGAAACACTGAGGGAGATGTTTGTGATAAACTTCACATGCAGTGTAAAACATCCCTTCACCAAAGGACATCAACTATTCATGAGACCCCAATTGTCATATGCAAGTGGTTGCACATTTTGTGGATGCCAGGCAGTAGCTTCCCTAGCCACTCAGGTGCTTGCTGAATAAGTGAACAAAGTAATGCTGACTGTGGGTGCTGAGGCTGTACACTGGTTCAACAACCCATGCTTTTCCTCATCATGGCTGATCTGGAACTGCCAAACCCAGAGACCTGTACTGAGCCTCCAAAAGGCACTACCCACCTATTTTGTGGTATGCTGATTATAGCAAACTCCTTTCTTCATATGTGAAAATAACTTTTCTTGACTGCAACAAACATTTTAGCAATGGGTTTTTCTTCTTTTTTCTTAATATTTCTGCCAGCACCACCATCATGGATTTATAAAAAGTCTCACTAGATCCCATACATTTTTAGTTCTATAACATCTTGTCTGACCAAAGAAATTAATACAACAGAAGACATACAATAATGAGCTCATGTCCATGGTAGTCTTATCATAATTTCCCTTCACCTAGATAAAACTGACCTGACGAGATGGTAGTGTGATTTATAAGAAACATGATGATGGGGCCGGCGCTGTGGTGTAGTGGGGAAACCCGCCACCTGTAATGCTGGCATCCCATATGGGCACCGGCTGCTCCACTTCCAAATTAGCTCTCTGCTATGGCCCGGGAAAGCTGTAGAAGATGGCCCAAGTCCTTGAGCACATGCAGCCTCATGGGAGATCCAGAAAGAAGCTCCTGGCTCCTGGCTCCTGGCTTTGGGTCAGCGCAGCTCTGGCCATTGTAACTAATTGGGGGGGGGGGGGGGCAGCGGATGGAAGACCTCTCTCTCTTTTGACCTCTCTCGACCTCTCTCGATCTCTCTTGACCTTTCTCTCTCTCTCCACCTCTCCTCTCTCTGTGTAACTCTGACTTTCAAATAAATAAATTAATTTTTTAAAAAAAGAATCAAGACCACTCCAATTTAGAATATCCTAAAGGTCTAGGGCTATGATTTATAAAATGACCAACATGTAGTGCCATTTCTCCCTTGGCCAAAATACAAGAGTCTAAGAACCACTGTTACTAATCCCTTTGGTGACCCATTAGCAGAAATTTTGCTTTTTCTCCCACCAGGTTTTGCTCTGCTGATTTAAATGTCTTAGTTCCCACAGGAGGAATGCTTTCTCAAACAGACATAATAAGTGTTCTATTGAACTGAAACCTGAGACTCTAGTTTATTTAGGGCTCTTCATGCCATTGAGCCAATAAGCAAGGAAGAGACTTACTCTAGAGACTGAAATGATTAATTCTGATTAACAAGGACAACTTTGGGGCCAGTGTTCTGACCCAGCTGTTTAAGCCACCACCTGCAATGCTAGCATTCCATACAAGTGCTGGTTCAAGTCCTGGCTACTCAGCTTCCTACTCAGTTCCCTGCTAATGCACCTGGGAACAGTGGAAGATGGCCAAAGTACCAAGGCCCCTGCAACCAATTGGGAGATCTAGATGAAATTCCAGACTCCTGGCTTTGGCCTGGCCCAGCCCTGGAAATTGCGGCCCTTTGGGGACTGGACAAGCAGATGGAAGATTCTCTCTCTCTCTCCTTCCCTCTCCCTCTCCCCCAACCCACGCAGTGTGTGTGTGTGTCTGTCAGTCTGTCTTTCCCTCTGTCTGTAACTCTTTCAAATAAATAAATAAATCATAAACACACTCACATACACAGAGAGAGAGAGAGAGAAAAAACTTTAATTTGTTGCTATTCAGTGCAAGTAATGAAAAACCAGGGGATTCACTGAGACAACCATTAGATATTCTATTTCTAAGAGTAAATGCTACTCCCCCCAAAATTAATCTAATCTGCCACCAAGTTAAGCCAGTATTTGCTCCCATATTGGAGTCTCAGGTGCTCCACTTCTGTTCCAGCTTTCTGATAATACACCTGGGAAAGCAACAGAAGATGACCCAAATACTTGGGCCCCTGCTACTTGTGTGGGAGACCTGGATGGAGTCCCAGGCTCCTGGCTTCAGCAAAGCTCAGCCCAGCCCTGGATAGTGAACCCCTGTATGGAAGAGCTCTTTTTTCCTCCATCTCTCCCTCTCTATCACTGTGCCTTTCAAATAAATAAATCTCTTTAAAAATAAAATAATAATAATAACAAAAGAACCATTGAGGGTTAAAATCTCTCATAAATGGAACAATTTACCTTAGGCAGGATAAATAAGTAGCTGAAGTGATGGCTGAAAGTCAAAAACATAGGGAGTACATAGTGAAAAAAGAGTTACAAATATCAGCTATAGCCTTATGAGCAATTCTAGAAACATGACCAATAGCAGTTACATATATTTTTCCTTGTTTACTATGGATATTTCCATTTTTTTTTTTTGAAAGGAGTGAGGAGAGCAAGTGGGAGAGGAAGAAGGGGGAGGAATGGAGAGGGAAGTGCTAGAGGAGAGGGATAAGGAGAGAGAGGGAGAGGGAAATAAAGAAGAAAACCTTTCACCTGCTAGTTCACTACTGAAATGCCTGCAATGGCCAGGAGCCTGGAAGTCAATGAGTCTATATGGAAGGATCCAAAGTACTTGAGATATCATCTGCTGCTTTCCCAAGGTATGCATTAGCAGGAAGTTGGATTCAAAGTGGAGTTGGGACCTTAACCAAATATTCTGTTATGGAATCTAGGCATCCCAAACAGCATCTTAACCACTGTATCAAATGCCTGCCCTATATATTTCTATTTCTTTTTCCATCTCTAATATTTTATATAAGGAGTGTTGGTGGTGATAATATTGGCAATTCAGTCTTTAGGGGCCTGAAATAGAGGCAGAATTAATTACTCATACTTGTATATATAAACAACACCTACTGGAAAGTTGGGTCTGCTTTGGTGGGGAGGAGGGAACAGAGGTTGAGTCTGTCTTCTGAAAGAAACTTGCATCTGACTATTCAGAAGCACAAGCTGTTCTGATATGTGCATAAAAAGTTCTGATATGTGCAGAAGTTCTGATTTGTGCAGAAGCATATTATTAAGCTATTGTCCTCCAACTCTAAGTTTCTCCCTTGTAGATTTTTTTCTTTGTAAAATTAGGCCTGAGATCCTTCAAATTACTTTGTCAGCTGGACTATTGTTAAATTCTATCAGAAAGTGATTGTAGAGGGAGACTGGCAGTGAGGGAGAAGGTAGACAGAAACTGTTCCTTTTACTCCCTTGCTTTCCATGTCAGTGTCAACAAGCAATAGCACTTGCCCTAAGCAGCAGCAGCAGTGTTTCAATCTCCAGCTTTTTCTGGCACTCCCAGAAACAGCACCTTGAGGCACAAGCAACAGCTGTCAATACCTCCTAAGGTTTGTGATTCAACTCTTCAAGCCTATTCAGTTCCCTTCGCACTCCCAGTTCAGAGATATGAGTTCTAGCTCCCTGGGACCACTCATACAAGCTTTATAGTATTAATAATCCTGGAGCCAGCATTGTGGTACAGTCCATTAAGCCACTAGCTGGAGTTCCTGCTGCTCTACTTCCTCTCCAGATCCTTGTTAATGCACCTGGCAAAGCAGCAGAAGATAGTCTGCCCCACATGACAGATCCAGATAGAATTTCAGGCTCTTGGCTTTTGCCTGCCTGGCCCCTGTGACCATTTGGAGAGTGAACCAGAGAATGAAAGCGCGCTCTCTCTCTCTCTGGGGGGGGGGGGGGGGGCGTGTGTGTGTGTTTGTGTCTGTGTGTCCCTCTCTCTCTCTCTGTGTAACTCTGCCTTTCAAATCAATTTATCTTTTTAAAAAAAGTATTAATAACTGTAAACTTTTTGTTTCCTTGGCCCTACTGTTTGCTGCATTATTACCTCTATTATTCTTCAGCTTAATTGTTTGCTTTTTCAACCCTGTATGAGCAATTCCTTACATTAAATTTTATGTTGAAATACCTACTATGATATTTTGTACCTAATGGAGCTTGAGATGGAGACCTATGTAGCAATTAGAAGCACTATTAGATGTATACATAATTATCAATATAGAGTACTGAATGAAAAAGCAAGCAGAATAAGATATTCAACACAATGTAATTTACATAAATTAAACATTTTTTCAAGAAGACAATATATATTTTGCACAAATGCATACATATGAGAATAGTAATCTATGACAGAGACGAAACTCGAGACTGAGATGTAGGGATAAAGGAGAAGGAAGGAAAGGAAGGAGGGAGGGAGGCAGGAGGACTGCATAAATCAATGATGATAATGTGCCATGAACTGAGACATATGATTAACTCAACTCTCTGCTCTTAAGAGTTTCAGCATCCTCAAAGAGTCATGGCTGATTTTATTTCAAGTGAAAGAAACTCAAACTAACCTCAAGGGGGAAAAGCGATTTCTTGGTTTACACAATGTAAATGTCCAAGAGTAGACCTGAGGCACAGCTGAAAAGAGGGGCTCAATCATATTGTATTTTATTCTATTTTTACTTTTCTTTGTATGGGTTCCTCTCAAGCACGTTCTGCCCACAAAACAGCTCCAGGAAGATGAAAGCTTATTCCCTTAATATCTAAGGTAATCAGAACTATAACTTTTTCTGTCTTTTCTCATTATTCTAGCCACAGTTAAGAGGCTGAAGCTCACTTGTTTAGATTGAGCTACTTAGGTCATGTGCATTTTTTGGACCAATCATTATGGTGTGCAATACTATCATTGGCCAATCTTGGTCATTCACCCCAGAGTAGGGCCAGCTCCATTGAAATTGTTACTAGAAGAAGTAAATTCTTCATTACAACACTAATCCCATTAAAAACCTTTCCAAAACATCACAATTACAAATAAAGATTTCCATGGCATTGTGTGCAGTAGAAATCTCCTAGCTGACTAGCTCACAGAGGTAGAGCTGGTCTTCAAAGGAAGGACAAAGAAGGTGACTCATGACCATGTGGCTTTATTTTAGGAGTGCTGCAAATTCCTTCTACCTAAAATAACTCTTCCATCTGCCAACTACAATCTTAAACTCCAATAACACTATGGAGATTCATTGTTTTGGTTCTGTAGAATGGACTCTTCATGCTTCCTTAGAAAAGTGGGCAAATGTCTCTTAGCATTTATCAGTTTTTAACACATTGGTATTCATTACCTTATCAGATTGATGGTAGAAGACAATCCAAGGAGAAGAGACCCTCAGACAATGGAATATAAAAGTATTGAAGTGTCACAAATGGCAGACCTGGAGTCTGTGTGGCTCCGGTGACAGAGAAGAGACAGAAGAGGTGTGGCCCTGATAGAATACTTCAGACATAACTTGTCTGATTCACAATTTCTTTTGATAGCAACACTACCCTTAATTTCACTTAATTACATCTGAGGAGGGACATCCCACCATGAGCATCTGGGAGTCTAGTCGCTCTGTCATCACAAATTTCATGCTGAAGATGGAAGACATGGCTGGAGACGCACCTGTCCTCGTTCTGCAAAGACAGGGAAGCTCATTGAAGTACCAGGAAGAAGCTTACACTCTCAAAACTCTACTGAATTATGTCTAGCTTCTAACAGTTTATTATTTAAGCAAGATATCCCTAAGACACTTGATCTTATCTGATGACGTGAAAGTAAGTGCCAGTGATGAAATGACTTTTTTTTTAGCTGATCACTGAAAGAACATGACAATACCCCCAAAGACAGCTTTCAATTTGCTGTGGCAAAATATTGGCCTTTCTTATATTCTCCCAATTTTGAGCTCTTTATAACTAAGTTTCTCTCTCACCAGGTCACAGAATGGTCACAATATGTAACAATAAAAATCCTCCAAGTGTTTTTAAGTAAGAGAGTGGGGCAGGAAGTAATCTATTTAAACTAGTGAATGGGATGAGGACAAATGAGATGAAAAAGAAAAACTTTTTATCCTACATATTTTTATTGCCAGATTTTTGCTTACAGGGATCGTGTATTCATGATTACTAATCTAGAAATTAATAAAATTGTCCACTTAACTGGTCCTACTAACTAAAGGACATTTGTTGCTGCATTTGGGGTTAAACTTAAGGAAGGAAGACAGGGCCATCGCTGTGCTAACCACAGAGAAAAAAGTGTATCCTATAAATGTCACCACTGCCTGAATTAAGCTGAGGAATAATGCTCAAATGATATAAAACCAAGCTGAATAAAAATGCAAAATACCCCAATTCTCTGTACCATCCACTTTGTTTCGCCCCCCCAAAAAGAATGAACTACTGCTGTTCTTGAGAGTGTCATAAAGATACAGGTCGGTTAGGCTGTGCCCTGGACGGGTATCCGAGGGTAATAAATGGTTTTCTGAGAGGTTTGAGTTAAAGCTCTTATGTAAATAAGAGAGGCTTACATAATGCTCTTGAAACCAGAACTTTGTAGACAATCTGCAGCAAGCACACGAAATCTGTCTGCGCTGCAAATGGCATCTGAAAACTGACAGGAAACCTTCCAAGATGCGGTTCAAGCAAACAGGAAAGATAAACACCCACGGTGCAAGGTTTTCATCAATCATTGAACCCAACTTCGACCACTAACCAGAGAATACTTAAGAGGTGCGTCGGGAGCTGATCGGGACGCCTCTAACCACAGTGCACATTCTCAGGAGCTCTCGTTTCATTCACTGCACATTTCTACGCAAATTCCCCAGGGGCAGGGGCAGTGCCCAAGAGTCGGGCGGCGCGGCTTCCCTCCTTGTGAGTTTCGACAGTGCATCATCTCACGGAAGAGGCTAAACTAGTATTGATTTTCCAATTTCTGAAAGGAGCAGCCATTTCGAGTGAAGGCGCGCTCTCAGGGGACTCGAGGAAGGAGGGGGGTCCGCGTGCAGGAAAAACACACTTGGAACCGACAGCAATGCGAAGAGGGGAAACCCGGCCACTGCTGGGAGCCGGCTTCTCCCTGTCGGAGGAGCGGGCTGCAAAGTTCTCGCCTCCACAGCGGCGACGCTGTTTCTGTGCACCTGCTGGGGGAGGTGTCTCCCTGCAGAAAGAGAGCCTGCTAGGCACAGGTTTCTGTAAAGTGCAGGAGGCCGGACGGACTATCTTCCATCCGTTTTTTACTTCCCCGGTCCTCAAGTCCTCCCCCTCGGAACCTGGTCAGGGAGAAACGGGGTGGGGAGTGGCAAGAGGACGGAGGTTCGAGCCAAGTTTCAATCGCCCGGCACATCTCCAGAAGCCCCTGGCCTGCGCGGGACAGGTGCCCGCGCCATCCCAGCCTCAGAGCCCCGACCTGCCTCTCTGCCTGGCAGTCCCGGGGTTCCAGTCTCTGAGGGGAATTGAAGTGGAAATTTCCCAAACCCACATATGGGGTGGGCCAAATTTCAGGTCCATTCCAACCCGGAAAATGTGGATTCCTCCCGGGGCTGGGAGTTCACCAAGGAACCGCCAAATCGGAGCATGCGTTTGGAGAGCAGCGACCGCGCTGCTGCGGCCGCTGCCTTAGAGCAGAGGGCGGGAGCACAGGAGGCGAGCGGACTGCGGTTGGAGCCACCCGGCCTGGAGCACAAGGGCCCATCTGCCCTGCCCGGCCGCTCCTCCCACTCCGTCCACCACGACCCTCCCTCCGCTTCGGACTGCCCCGCATTTGAGGAAGCTGCAGGCAGAGCCCCTCCTTTCACGGCACTTGCTAACTTTCCTAAACCTCCCCGACCCGCGCCACGTTAAGTCACCATTTAGGGCCACCTGGACTCACACTCCCGAACCCCTGGCTTTTCCCCCAGAAGCCTGAAAGTGGCTGAAGGAGGGAGAGTCTGACACGTGAAAACTGCCGCCGCCTGTAGGTTTTCATCCCTTGCCGCTCGTCCCGCCCAGTGTTCAGAGCAGCTGTCCAAGAGGTCCCTAGAGTGGGTGAAGTCGGGAGGACGGAGCGAGGGAAAGGGGACGCTAGGAGTCCCCGGCAAAGGGATGCAATCTAGAAGGAGTGCCCTTGAGCACTGTTTCCAAACCAAATCCACACGGATTTCTTCTGAACCCTGGAATCGACAAATTCCGGATTTAGGAACCTAGAGAACCAACTATATACCAGACTACCTGTCCTGGAGGGAGAGGGTACACCCCCCCCCCAATCCCGCCCTTTCCCTGCTCGCTCTCCATCAGCAACAGGTTTTCAAAGGCGAGAGACGTCTCCCCACCACCAGCTGGCCCACTGCTCACTCGGTGGACGACGCCCCCTACGTGGTCATCCCAGACAGGGTCAGGCAGAAGCCCACTAGCTGCGTCTGTGGCAAGCACGGAGAGTGATACCCAGCGTTTTGGTTCAAGTTGCGTCCTGGCACTTTAACTATGGAAGTCTCTGCTGGGTTCTTGGAAGGACATTCGGGACTCAAGACTGTGTGGTGTGTGGTTGCTCTGGCCTGAGACTCTGAGTGGTGGCCCAGCTTTGTTGGGGCCAGCTGAAAAGATTCCCGCTAATGCTCCAGGTCCACGTGTGGACCACCTACCAAGTTCTCTACTCTCCCACTGCCATGGTTTGTGCACGGTGGAGAATGAGCTCAGTCCTACATAATTTGACCCCCAATCTCCATCCAGCCAGGGAAAGGACAGGAAAGCAGTAGCCCCAGATAAGGCAAATCCATCACTACTGCTTCTCCACACTTGGTATTGTATTCCTGAAACCTGGAAGTGAAAGTAGAAATTGTTTGATGTATGAGGGGACGTTATCTAATTAGGGCGTAAGAAATTTAATCTTTCCAGCATGCAGGTCATATAATTAATGTTAATTTAACGCTCAGATTCTCAGTCATTAATTTTTATTCTCTTAAATGCAGTTTGGCAGGGGCCCCTGAACCATGGCAATGGATTTCACTAGATGTGAGAACACTCTTGGTCTTCGGAGTGACTCACCACAAACCTTCCCATCCCAGTAACAAGATCACATCATGTATGCATTATTAAGCCACATAATTGAATGGTCCATAGTTTGCATATCAGACTATTAAAATAATGTGTTTTGCTTTTCTCTGAACACGTATTGTTCAAGCCTCTGCGAATATGTGGCGATTCTGATAATTATCACCAAATTACTGCAAATGTTCTCTTCATTAACATGATTTCTCTCAAGCATTTTTTAAAATGTGAATATCATTATGAATTAAGGGACTTCTTACAAAGTTGTGTGAACTTTTTAAAGAACTTGGCCATTGGAAAGGAAAGGGTGCATTTTAAATGGAGGTGGTAATAAACTGTTTTTGATTGTGCAAACGTCTTTCTCGGGACAAATAAAAACTTTCTGTCTAGCTTTTCACCCGATATGTAGACAAAAGAAAGAGAAAGAGAGGTGAAGAAAGATGAGCTTTAAAAGTCACAGGAGAGTAAGAGAAAATTAATTTTTAAAAGTGCCTACTATCTGCCTCTTTCTGGGGTGGATAACTTGTCCCCACAATTAAAATCTTAACTTTTTGTCTGACCTAAAATAAACTGTATCCCCTACCCCTTTTAAAAGAACAAGCTTGAAATGTCCTGAAGCTGTTTACAATTAACCAAATGTTGCTGGTTTCCCCCTTGCTACTCGGAGCTATAGGAATGGAGAAATCATAAGCCGTAAAGAAGCTTCATTGTAACCTTCCCTTCACACAGTTTTCAAAGTTGAATAGCAAGACCAAAAAAAAAAAAAAAAAAACCTATTGCAAAATAAGAGTCTCTTTTAAATGTGAGACATTTGCATTTACACCTCTTTGGAGCAAAGTTTTCTTTCGGGTGATCTGAAACCTCGCCTACAGGCCATGCCCTGGCTGGGCTGGTCGCTCCTTGTCGGTGCCCTGTCGGGGCAGCGCGCGGATCCCTCGCCCCGCACAGCGCTTTCAATGAGGAATCGCTGCCATTAGCCTAGGCGAAAGTCTTCAAGAGTATGAGAAAGTTGTGAGATGTTTCCTAAACAAAATAGAGGCGGGGGTGGGTGGAGAGAGAGAGAATCTGTGAATGAATGTGTCAGCTGCGGCCACTGCATCTTCCGCCGGCGCCACCAACAACCTGCTCGGCAGTTCCCTACGGATCGGGACACCCTTCCTTTACTGGGTGCCGGGGTTTTGTGGGCCCCCTTTCCTCGAGGCCGCAGGGCTGACTCTCCCAGGGCAGGGGTGCCAGGCCGGGACGGCACTTTTATTTTGGCTTGAGACGAGGCAGCTCTGCTCCCAGGCCCGAGGGAGGCGAACTGAGCCCTTCTGTTTGGATTTCCCTCCTCGCTATAGCAACCAGCAGCATCCGGACAAAAATGCGCCCTCCCGGGACAACGGCCCGGCCTCCCGCTTCTCCAGCGAGTCCTCCTCCCCCGGATCGCAGCCAGGATCTGCCCGGGCGCTCTGCGACCACCGACCGCCCTCCGCCCCCCCCCCCCGCCCCCGCCTCCTTTCTCCCCCTGCAGTCCCAGCTGAGGTCAGGCCAGGGCGCACGGACGCCGCAGCCCCTTCTCGCTGGCCCCTCTGATCCCCCACGCAGGCCGAAGCCGGGACACCCGACCTCCCCGCCGAGCTCCAGGGCTCCCGCAGCGGAATTCTCCGCGGGATTGTGTGGGTGGCTGGATGGCTCTAAGAACACAAACTCCAGCTTTTTTTTCAGGGTTTAAAAATTATTAGAATAATGCATAAAGCAGAGGACACCCGTCCTCACAACACACCCACACACTCCCGAAACTATAAGCACCCTCGACCAGGGTCCTAGGCTTGATCTCTGACTTTCTTTCACTCTCCCAAGGTTAATTAAGTTCCCTTCCACGAACTGAGCTCCGTGCCTATTCATTATTCTCTCCCTCTGACCTAGGGCGTTAATATGATCAGGCCTGTGACTCGGCCGTGTCCCGCTTTCCTATTTTGCATTTAATGTTGGGACCCGGCTGCCCTAGATTACCATCGAAAACTCTCGGAAAAGAGGAGAGGGGCCAGGGAGTCCCACTGTTCCAATTCGCATAAGGCTCTCTCTTTTCTGGATCTTCTCGCTATGCCAGCCTCCACCTTCCCTGGACTCGCATTCTGGAAGCCCGTCTCTGAGAATACAGCCGTCTCTTACTTTATTTTATGTCCAAAGGTGCATGGAATGACAGATCTGAAACGCAGAGACCTAGCAGGAGGTCCCGCCCCACAGTTATTATCGCTGTGGTTAACTGCTTACCAGAAAAACCCGTGCACCACCCCTCCCCCGCTGGCTGCGGTCCCGGGGAAACTAACGACATAAATGATCGGTGTTACTTGTACACTTTAGAAGGGATTTGCATTCGTGCTCTGTGCAGCCAGACTAAGAGAGCTGAAATCTAATTTCAAACCAATACAACCTGTTTCCCCCAGCGATGGATAACCGGCCCCAGTGAGATAACGGGACAGGCAGCCCCCACTACTCCCCCGCGCCTGTGCGCAGGTGTGTGCGAGTGCACTCGCCCCTCGCCTTTCCTAACGCTTCTCAGATTGCTCCGGAGGGATAGAGGGGTTAGGGGCTTCGGCAAGAGCTTCATTTCACTACAATTCCAAATGCTTTCAAGCTAAGAAGCTTTCTGTTGAAATCACTTTAATTTATCAAAGAGTTGTCATCCCCTCCTGGTGGCCAGTCATCCACCTGCTTTAAGGCGAGGGGGAGAAAAAAAATACCTTCAGGTTCCATTGTTAGGAGGTCATTTAACTGTTAGATCGCTGAAAATGAAACTGCAAGAATGGAACCAGAAGCCACCCATAGCCTTCTGTCCTGTTGCTGAGATTTCAATATAAACAAAGCTGCATTAACCGCTCCAAATAGAATTTCTCTTACACATGAGTGGGATGTGTCTTTTATGCTTTTTCTCTCCTAAGGCCTAATATTCACCAAACTTTAGCAGGCTTCCCTGGCTAAATTACTCAAAGTAATCCCTGAAACACATAGACTGCATGGGTGACAGTGGTGTTAGAAGTCTAGCCTATCAATGAAATATTCACTGGTGGACTACAAAGGGGGAGATTATTTTTAATGATAAGATTCAGAACTTTAAGAAAAAGTGAAAGAGGTGGTTATCCATGAATTTAAATAATTTCATTTTAAATATTACTGAACTTGGAATATTACATTTCACTGATTACCCAGTAGTAATAAAACAGGATTGTATTTTTGCCAGGCATAGACAAACAGAGTTGCTGAACATGAACTAAGGGAGTTTCAACTTTCAGTAAACTTTTCCTTCTTGGAGAACTGTTAAGATATGGAGACACATACACATTTAGGAACTTACAAAATGTAGGTGCAAATAGTAACATACAAATCTATTATTATTCAGGAGAAAATATGCTGCTAGAGAATTAAACATATTAATTTCCATCCCTCTTTTGTATGTAAATGTTTACTGTGTCTTTCTCAAGAACTGGCAACTTAGAAATGCATTTTCCATGCTCCTTATAAATTCATTCCCTAAGGCTGCCGTTCTTGAAGCTTTAAGGGGGTTTTCATTAAAGCAGCCAGCTGCTTCTTTGTGCGGATTGGCTGTTTAAAGCTGCAGCTCTGAAGCTGGAGCCTCAGTTGTGACATTCTGTAGACCTTTAGCAAAGAAGTTCCATTCTGATGTTGAGGGAGGGAGGAGGTTCTCTACCAAATCAAACAGCTTGCTGGGAGTTAGCAAGGCAGCAGAAGGCACCTGACTGAAAGACTGGGACCAGAGGAAAGGGGAGGAGAAGAAAGAGGGGGAGGAAAAGGCAGGGAAGGAGATTCTAGGAACTCTTCCCTAAGGTGGACAAGGTTAGGACATGTTTTAAGACATGTTTAGACAATTTAAGTTCTAACTAGCCCGCAATAATAGCCACTCCCCTAATGGCCACCTCCCAAGAAAATTATCTTTGTTTTCTTTGCTCCCTGATTTCTATTATTCTAGTACTACTACTAATTATAATAATAATAGCATCATACAAATATCATCTTACCTCTTTTAATAACTGTATGGTTCTTGCTGAATGTATGGGAATGGTTATGGCGGATTTTCTGCCAACTCCTGGGACATAGATCAACAATGTTGTACATACGTGTGATGTGCATGTGGTTACTGGATGAGCCAGTCAAATTAGAGTTCAAATTACAAGGCCTGCACTGATCACCCAGGCGAAGACTTGAGACCGAGACCCAGGCCCGGCTCACTGTCTCAAAAGTGTGAAAGTGTGCAGGGTGCGTGTCTTCGTGCTGGTAGCGCGGCACATCCCAGCAGGAGGCAGTTGGCACCACTTCTTCAGATCAGTCCAGCTGAGAATGTCTACGTCGTAGACCCCTCCTTCAGAAACTAGGAAGATAAACTGGGCTGGCTTGGGCACCAGGGCCAGCTCACAGGGTCCCTCCCTCCTGTCCCCGCCGAAGCCCCCCCCCCCCCACCCGGACCCGAAGTTCTGCGCCAGAGGCGGCCAGGCCCGCACGAACTGCCTGTAACGCCTGTTCAGGCAAGGTCCTAACGAGTGTTCTTGAGAACTGTGCTGGAGTGAGGGAAGATATCAAGACACCTTGTCAGTTCAAAGCGTTTAGGGTTGTTTGAAATCCTCTCCACGTCAACGTAAGCAGCCTCTGTATTTGAACAGCTGCTTTGAACAGTGAAAGGGAATGAGCTGAATCAAAACCTGGAGGTGTCTGTGCCAGACACCTTCAACGTGCTTTTATGCGGGCGGAGAAAGGCAGGCAGACGGGTGGACTCTGCCCTGGCTGGGTCAGCCCAAAGAACGGCGCGGGGAGGAAAGGGTGGCGAGGTCTCCATCTAGAGCTAAATCCTGCGAGGGCCCGAGTTCCCAGAGCCCCCACCCCATCCTACCCCACCCTCCCGGGAGGCTTCGAGCCCGGGAGACTGGCAAACAAGCCGAGGCTGCTCAGGACTCGGCGTTCGCGCCAACCGGGCCCCAGGCGACAGGCGGGGAGGCGCTGGTGGCTCCAGGGGAGGTGGGTCTCCGAGCCGCGGTGCGCGCCCAGCTCGGTCAGCACCGCGATTGGCCCCGCTCCGGGGGTGGGTGGTGAGAGGCAGAGGCTGAGGTACCGGGCGATGGCAGAGTGGGGGAGGTAGGGCTTTGTGGACTCCTGGGTATTTATTGGCTATATTAAACCGTAGAACCACCCGAGCTCGCGCTGTTGGGAACGCTTTGGCCCGTGCACCAGCCAGCAAAATAACGCAGGGTTGTGGGGTAGGGGTAGGGGTAGGGGTGGGAGTGAGTGGAGACCTGGGACGTCAAAGCGGGAAGGATGTCAGAGCATGAATCGCCAGACAGGAAGTTTTGATGTACACGTGCAGCCTATTCTCGCCCTTCCACACTAGCGCTGTGTACCGGGTGCGGGGTTAGGGACACAGAAGGAGAGACGAAGAGAAGGGACTTTTTAACAGACTCGGAGCCTGGCCGCCTCATCTCCCTCGGAGATGCGCCCGTATACTTCATTCTTCCCTCGAGTGTGTCATCTCTACAGGCTGCCAAGGGCCTTGCCCCTCGCGGATGCGTGAAATTAAATCCAGACAAAAGTAGGCGCGTTCGCTGAGAAGGTGCTAAAGGGTGGGGGCCGAGGTGCTTAGCACCCAGACGCAGCCCTTTCAAATGCCAGGATTCTTCCTTATCCGGGCGCTCCCAGGAAGAAGGGAAAGAAACACGCGGCGGCGATGGCCTGCGCGCTCCTCAAGGCTGAGGGCAGGGGGCGGGGAGCCGCGCGTCCAGCGCTGGGGACGCCAGGCCCGAGGTGGGAAGAAGCTGTCCTGTCTGCCACCCAGCCCTTTCGCTCGCTGTCGAGGAGCCGCGGGCTCCAGCCGCGGAGTCTGCGCGCTCAGACGCTCGGGCTGGAAATTGTTTCTTAGCGAAGCAAGTTAGAGGAGTCCTAGCGGCCCCCAGGCGCACGGCCAGAGTGCCGCCGCGCTTGCGCTGGGACCGAGCGCCACGCCGAGGGTGTCCTTGCCTCGCGGCGCGGGTGCGCGCGTGGCGGGGATGCGGGTCCGTCCCGCTGGCGGCCTGTGGGCTGGCCCCTCCCCTAACCTCTCTCTCTCTCTCTCTCTCTCTCTCTCTCATACACACACACACACACACACACACGCTCATAAACACAGGACACGTGGAAATCCTCAGCCCAAGCGCCTTGCCCGGGCGGGTGCTCAACGTGGTGATTTATAAACAGCTCAGCCACTCCCCAAAGAGCACCGCTCCTCATTAGTCATGATGAATTTTCTGGCCCGCTCCACTCTGCTGTCTCGACCAAGATGCTTGGCGGTCCCAGAATGCTTCCTCTGAGCCTTGATTTGTTTTGGTTTCTCTCACAAGCGCGCGACCGCCGGCAGAGCCAGAGCCAGCGCCCCCAAAGTGCGGGGTCAGAGGAGGTGCGGAAAGAGTCGCATCCACTGGGGTCTCTTTCCCTCCCCAGCAGTAACTTTTGGTTCGCTCCGTAAGACCGGAGCCGCACGCCTGGCCCTGCCTAGCGGGCGGTCTCTATGCCGCTCCGGCCCGAACGCGCGCCCCGCTGCTTGCTTCCCGGCTCTGCAGGCTCCGAAACTGGCCGCAGGACACCTGCTCCGGCGGCTCCGGACCTGACCGCGCGGCGCGGGGCGCTCGCGCTGGGCAGGGCGGCGCTGCGGGAACCCTGTCAGCAGCCAGGATCCCGAGTGCACTGCTGGATGCTGATCACGGGAGCTGGGCGGGCGAGTGAGAAGTCGGTTACAACAACCCGGCGCTCGTGCCCGTAATAGTTACGGACCCAGCAGGTTCCCCTCGCCTCAGCCCCAGTGCGCGCACACACTCACCCCCCCCCCCACCCCCATGCCGGCTTTTGAAGCGACTAACGGAAAAGTTGTGTCGACGAGCGCCGGGTGTCAGGGGGACCGCGAGCGGTCGCAGGCCCCTCCGCGCGGCTTCCGGGAGCCGCCCTTCCCGACCCCGGAGCACCCCTCTCCAGCTCTCCTGCAGCCTCCCGCCCCGCAGAGCTCGGCCCAAGCGGGCTCCGAAACTACGCGCGCGCCCGAGCGTGCGTCTGGCGCGGAGACTTCTGGAGTTTTTGCTGTGTTTTCAGGGCAGACTCTGAGCGCCTGGGCAGAAGCGGCTCACTCGCCGCCGCACCGACTGAGCCTGCCGCTCGCGGAGTCCCTTCGCCGGGGGACTGGGAGACAATTGGGCCTGAAACCCAAAGAGGAAGAGTCAGCTGCAGCGGCGGACCGGAGAGGGAAGGAGAGCACCTTTATGATTTGGGGGCCAAAGTATCCGCACACCTTAGAGCAAGAGGCGCCCGCGCCCTGAAATTCTAACCTTGGGGGGTAAAGGGAGCTTCAACAAGGGGAGAAGTCTAGCTCCTCGCTGGTGTGCGTGTGTGTCCCTAGGTGAATAAAAATAGGACTCCTGCTGACTCGGTGCGACCCAACCTTTCTCCTCCACATCACCACCACCCCAGCCCTACTGGGGAAAGAAAATGGAACCCCCCCCCCAACACACACACCTCACCCCTCCCCGGCCCCCATCCAAGTATTCCAAGTGGCTGCGGTCGATAAGAGCGCTGGGACCGCCCCCCAGCCCGGCTTCTCAGCCTGGGAGACAGATGGGGGGCGGGGCCCATCCTAGAAGGGGCGGAGGAGGCCCAGGGTGGGTAAGAAAAGAGGGGGGGTGAGAACTGAGAGACTCTGAATCGGTAGGCGAGGGGGCACCCGAAGGAGGGCCGGGAGGACTCTGCGCCCGGGGGGAGGAGGAGGGGGCAGCTCTGCACCAATCAGTGTCGCCGGCCTGGGAGGTTGCTAGCGGTATCCACGTAAATCAAAGGGCGCGGAGCCAATGGGAGGGGGCGGAGGGGGCGGGGCCCAGGCGCGTGCCGCTGCGAGCCGGCGCTGCCAAGAGAGCGGGAGAGAGCTGGAGAGAGCAGGGAGAGGGGGGAGTGCCGAGCGAGTCAGAGAGTGAACGAGAGCGAGAAGGAGGGAGAGGAGGAGAAAGAGCGAGGGCGGGCGGGCGGGAGGCGGCGGCGGCGGCGGCAGTAATAGCAGGAGCAGCAACAGAAGGCGTCGGAGCGGGCGTCGGAGCTGCCCGCTGGGGGAGAGAGAGAGAGAGAGAGGAGAGAGAAAGAGAGCGAGCGAGGAGAGGGAGCCCGAGGCGAAAAAGTAACTGTCAAATGCGCGGCTCCTTTAACCGGAGCGCTCAGTCCGGCTCCGAGAGTCATGGCGACCGCAGCGTCTAACCACTACAGCCTGCTCACCTCCAGCGCCTCCATCGTGCACGCCGAGCCGCCCGGCGGCATGCAGCAGGGCGCGGGGGGCTACCGCGAGGCGCAGAGCCTGGTGCAGGGCGACTACGGCGCGCTGCAGAGCAACGGGCACCCGCTCAGCCACGCTCACCAGTGGATCACCGCGCTGTCCCACGGCGGCGGCGGCGGCGGCGGGGGCGGCGGCGGCGGCGGGGGCGGGGGCGGTGGCGGGGGCGGCGGCGACGGCTCCCCTTGGTCCACCAGCCCCCTGGGCCAGCCGGACATCAAGCCCTCGGTGGTGGTGCAGCAGGGCGGCCGCGGCGATGAGCTGCACGGGCCGGGCGCCCTGCAGCAGCAGCACCAGCAGCAGCAGCAGCAGCAACAGCAGCAGCAACAGCAGCAGCAGCAGCAGCAGCAACAGCGGCCGCCGCATCTGGTGCACCACGCCGCCAACCACCACCCGGGGCCCGGGGCATGGCGGAGCGCGGCGGCCGCGGCGCACCTCCCGCCCTCCATGGGCGCGTCCAACGGCGGCTTGCTCTACTCGCAGCCCAGCTTCACCGTCAACGGCATGCTGGGCGCCGGCGGGCAGCCGGCCGGGCTGCACCACCATGGCCTGCGGGACGCACACGACGAGCCGCACCACGCCGACCACCACCCGCACCCGCACTCGCACCCGCACCAGCAGCCGCCGCCGCCGCCGCCCCCGCAGGGCCCGCCGGGCCACCCGGGCGCGCACCACGACCCGCACTCGGACGAGGACACGCCGACCTCGGACGACCTGGAGCAGTTCGCCAAGCAGTTCAAGCAGCGGCGGATCAAACTGGGATTTACCCAAGCGGACGTGGGGCTGGCGCTGGGCACCCTGTACGGCAACGTGTTCTCGCAGACCACCATCTGCAGGTTTGAGGCCCTGCAGCTGAGCTTCAAGAACATGTGCAAGCTGAAGCCTTTGTTGAACAAGTGGTTGGAGGAGGCAGACTCGTCCTCGGGCAGCCCCACGAGCATAGACAAGATCGCAGCGCAGGGGCGCAAGCGGAAAAAGCGGACCTCCATCGAGGTGAGCGTCAAGGGGGCTCTGGAGAGCCATTTCCTCAAATGCCCCAAGCCCTCGGCCCAGGAGATCACCTCCCTCGCGGACAGCTTACAGCTGGAGAAGGAGGTGGTGAGAGTTTGGTTTTGTAACAGGAGACAGAAAGAGAAAAGGATGACCCCTCCCGGAGGGACTCTGCCGGGCGCCGAGGATGTGTACGGGGGGAGTAGGGACACGCCACCACACCACGGGGTGCAGACGCCCGTCCAGTGAACTCGCGCTGGGGGAGGAGCAGAGCGCGGGGCTCCCCCTCCCCTTCTGTCTGTGGCCCTTTCCAGGGGGGCCCTCCACCCCCACCCCGTTGTTCCCTCTCTAACTTCTGATTGTTCTTTTATTTTTAATTATTATTCCCCCGTCCCTCCAAAAGAAAAATAATAAGGAAAAATGGAAAGCAACTGAAACACTGGACTATCCTATGAGCGGTAGCAGGTGTAATGATGTGTTTTGACCATTGCAGGCGAATACCCAGGCAATGGAGTGAATGGAGTGTCTCTTAGAGTGAGGAGTGTGTGATAGAGAAAGAGAGCGAGAGCGAGAGCGAGAGAGAGAGAGAGAGAGAGAGATGGCAAGCACTGAGATAAATACCTGGCAAAACTAAATCACTTACCAAAAAGGAAGAAAATCCAGCAAACCATGATAAACACAAAATGCGGCTTCCTCATGCTCTGAGTTGGCACATGCTGCTGTGTTTATTTCTGTGGATCCCCATCAGGGAGGAGGGAAGAGAAATATCCATTTTTTTTTATACAGGCAAGATTTAACCACATAAATTTGCACTGCAAGAAAATTGAAGTTTACATGAACAAATTCGTGAACATATTTTTCTTTTTCTCCCCACCATTCATTGTAGAAAGTTGCCGTTTTGGATTTTGTTTTGCTTTGCTTTATTCAGCGGACAGAGTTGAAGCCAGCTCCTGACCACTCTCCATTTCCAGTGCTCTTGTGTTGCTCCTTGTTCTTACTGTCTGTGAACTATGGTTATCTTCAGATCCCTCTTATATTTGTGTAAGATGTATTGTTCCTTTTACCAAAGCAACACGGTTGGCTTCGTGCAACATGAGCAGTTATCTGCTTTCAGGACATGCCCATGGTTTGCCCGCTTCATCCAAGGCAAGAATCCACTTTGGAATATAAAAATAACAGTCAAGTATTGGTTTTTGTTACCAGCCACAAAGTAAACTTCATTTTCAGGCAGTGTTTCTGGGGTAGGTTATGGAAGGGGGAATCAAGAAAAATCGATAGTGAGTGACTGATTGCTTCATTTTATCAGGCGGGCCCATTGTGAAAGAGCTCAGAGGAAATGTGGAGGTTAAATATATTTCCAGAGTTGTCCAATAGAAAGAAAGTGGCACTTTGAAGAGAACTGGGGAAATATATATATATATCTTTGGATGTCCCTGAATAGTTCTCTGCTTTCAGTTTTAATAACTTAATTATGAGCAATTATTTATGCTGACAACAGCAAATTAAACTTTGTTCCTCTAATAAGTTTTTTTAAAAAAAAGCAAAAAGAAAATAACCCAGGAACTTAATAGGGTATGCAGAGAGTGTGTTTCTTAGCACACAAATACCTATATGCATACATAGAATATCTCCACTCAATTTTGTCTTCACTGGCTCATTTGTTTGTCAAGTCATAGCCAAGGTCCCACACTGTCTTCTCCGGTACTTTATTACAGAAATACCGGTTTGACTTGGACAGAGCTTTCTCCTCCCTTCTTTCACTAAGGAAGCCAAATGAAGTAGGGGGGAAATACCATTTTCAATCCTTCCTTTCTCCCCTTTGTTAGTAGTTTTAAGTGCATTTTTGACCTTACCTTGATGGAAAGTGGTTAACTCCCAACACAAAAGACTCCACTGAGAAGTGTCTGTGAAAAAAACTTGTAACTGTATTGAATATAAATACCATTAAACTGTGATCAGTTAATATTAAAAAATTATCAGCACAAAAGGGCACTAAAAAGGGAAAACACTTTTTATTAACCTTAAAAGTTTGTGTTTTTTTTTTCTGGTTAGGTATTAGACAAAATTTTATTTTAAAGGTTGAATTTTCACTACCATAAAATTATGGTTCAGCATCAGATTAGCATTGCACTCAGTAGTTAAGGTTTTAGGAAATATGCTTTATACAGTATTGTCTTTTCAAACACCTGTGATTGTTTCATTTCTAATGTTTTTGCAAGATAAATGGTGACTTATAATGGGCATATTTATTTGCCTGTATTTCATTTCCCCCAATGAATGTCACTAGGAGATGGGCACTGAGCTGCTTGGGGGGCATCACACAGCTTGTTCCTGAGTAGGGGAAGTAGGCTTTAGTGAAGCAATCCAGAGCAGGGCAAAGAGCCAATGGGAAAGGGAGGAAATGAATTTTCAGATACTTAGTACCAAGTAGGTAAGGTCAGAAGCTGAGTTTAGGGGATGTGTCTATGGCTCCTCTAAAACTCTCCTAGGTTTACTCAGATGAAAGTTACCTCTGAACCTTACCACTATGTATATATGTTTAATATCTGTCTTTTGAAATGCAGAAATAGTTTAAATGTTCCTTTGTCTATTTTTCTTTTTTTTAATGCTACCCAGGGAAATATTTTCATATCATTTTTAAGTGGCCTGCCTCAATGTATATTTATTTCTTTTGAAGCAAAAAGGTTCTGGAAACTGTTTTTCTGTAGCTTTAAATGAGTAGGTGAGCAAAATCTATATGGGATGTAATTTTTTTTGTTCAGTCTCTTTTAAAAAATACTTTGTTTTGGTACATTTGGTTGTGCTTGTGGGGAAAATAAAAACGCAGAGATCCTTATATATTTATGTTAAAGTAATATTTTATTATCTACATAAAACAGAAATGCACAATACCTTCATAGTTTGTTCTAATTATTGAAATATCTTTATTTTATTTTTAAAGATAGTACCAAGTTTTAAGGGAGGGGGGGACCCTAGACCTTATACTGACTGAGTTGAGTTGTGTGTAAAACACTTCCCTTCCTTTATACTTCATAAAGTTTTGGAATAAATTTTATGCGTATATTGCCAGGTTTCATGTTTATAACTTTCAGAGGCTTTCTTCTTCTTCTTCTTCTTTCTTCTGATTCATTTTTCTTTGCAAAAACTATCAGTCTCAAATCTTTCAGTCACTATGCCTGTAGCATTAAATCAAAATAGTTCCTGGATTTGAGCTTCAATTTGTTTGCCTTTCCATGGTTCCACAAAGAGACATTTGTCCCCTTTAACTGTATGCAGCCATTTCTGCATCTTCTTCCCAGGTTAGCTGAACCTTATTCAGTTGTGCTGTGTTGGAGAGGATCAAGGGAAGGAGGTAAACTTAAACTTTGATCTTCACCCATAGGTCTTCACATATTTTGAGATCCATAGAAAAGTAGGGCTTTTTATAGGGGGCTTTTTCTTCTTAACAATTAACAGATATCATCCAACAAAGAGTAATCCAGACAATATGCCGTGTATGTGTTTATCAAATGCTTAGAAATAGAAATGACATATTATCTGCTAGGATTACAGAAAAAGATAGATTTTGTAATGATTTGTAGAGCAAACAAACAGGCTCTCACAGAAGAAAGGTGGATAAATAGGAACCTACGGGAAAGACTCAAGTCAAGATGCTCCTATCAGATATTCCAGGCGTTCTTAGATGGAAGCTTACATTTGCCAAAATCAGTCTTAAGGTTAATGAGAATTCCAAATGGTGTTGGGTTACTTTGCAGGTTCACTGATGAAATTAAAGTCCTTCTCGGAACACTGGTTTAAGTTTAAATGTCTGTTTTGAAAGGTAGTTCTGGGCTTATTACATCTCATCATCTTTTCTAACTCCTAGTCAATATTGCAAGGGTCCCAAACAGATTCAGCCAAATGATCTTATCAATAGACTGAACAAGAAGTGACAGAAAGAAGAAGTGTTTTGTGACCACAGACATGCTGATGGGTAAAATGTTTAAGCCGGGTATGGATTTGAGTTCTGGGTCAATATCTCTTTGCTGTAGGCAGAAAGCAAGCAGCATCTGCCCTCTGCAGGGCATTTTAGCGGACCTTGAGAAGGCATTTTTGTTCTTAACCACAGGGGCTACCGAATGGAAACCTTCACATGTTAAATGAACACACCATAGTTTTGACCCCCGCTCACCGCCCTTCAGATCCTTACTACTTGACTAGTTTCCACACCCCTTTGGAGAGTATATCACACACTAACATGGAAAAACTCCATCACTAAGGCTGTGAGAAATCTGTCATCACTAGATATTGGCTGGCCACAAGGACAAACCCTTTTTCCCTCCTGAAGACAACAAAGCAAAATGTCATCATCCTGATAGAGCTCTTGTATTTCCTCAAAATATGTCACTTGTAAAATTTATGATGTAACATGGGGGAGAACCGATCATGTGATAGTCATGCGAAGGTCAGACAGAGGCAATGGCTGCAAATAACATGATGCTTGTCATTTCTGAACATTCTCTGTTCCCACGAAGTAACCTCCTTTGTATTTCAGATGGCAGCAACAAAAATACTCTTTGCTTCCTTTCCCTTCCTGTTCCTTCCTGTGGAGGACACACAGTGGTTGGCAAAATTTTCTGGTGAAATGACTTGATAAAGGCACTCATCTTTCTATCTTCTTCTTTGTCCAAAAACAGCTAATAAAGAGAATGCAACAGCAACAATGAGGGAGAAATGGAATTTGGGTGCCTTGGTACCTGTATGCATATGTCTGTGTGCTGCAATTGTTTGCCTTTTATTTTCCTTAATATAGAAGCAGCTTGGACAGTGCTGGGGAGTGAGGTGAAATTGTCTTTTTATCACACCTCTCTGTGATTTGTCTGTTGATTATTTAAATCAGTCTATAAAACTCAGTTCTATGTTCTACTGGATTCCTACGCAAGTTTAAGAACGAGGTAAAGAACAGCTTGTACAGAAAAGGAAGGAAGGATGGAGAAGTGAGGGTCAAAGCAAGTGTTTCTCCAGGTATGCTTGTGTATCTCAACGAGTAAGGTAAAGGGACAGTGTTTATTTAAAATGAAAGGAAAAGAAGCATCTTAAAAAGTACTGTGAATCCTGACAGTTTGGCTGGGTGTGATGTACAGCTAAGTTTCATGTAAACATTCTCTCTGTTTAGGAAAGTTTACTTTTTTAACGATGCATAGACTCTTAACAGGGGGCAGAGAGAACCAGGGCTTCTGATACCTAGTCCACCACTTGATTCAAGATAGGAAACAATGCAAAAGTGGCAGGGGCCTGCCACCCAACTAGCAAATCATGAACTTCCCTGGCCCATGGTGGCAGAATGAGGGCCTCTGTTGTTTCAGTTTCCTCTTAGGCAGAGCCGGGGAGGCCATGTAGGAGTACCAGAGAATGGTTTTTTTGTTTTGTTTTGTTTTATTTTTATTATTCTTAAAGGCTTTGCCTGGTTGTGAAGATAAAGAAACAACCAGGATATTTTCCGAATTGTTCTGGTCTTGGGGAGGAAGCTAGGAAATTTGTTCCTTCATTTTCTATTTCTAGAAGAAAAAAAAAAGTTAATTAACTTTATCTGTAGGACCCTTCCTTTACCTTAATAACACCTCCACTTAGGTTAGCAGTTAGAGGTCTCAGAAACAATACCACCTTCCATCAAAATAACCCTGGTCTCTCTCATTGTTCTTGAATTCGGATGGTAACATTAAGATGGATTTCCCAAAGAAAAAGAAAGAAAGAAAGAAAGAAAGAAAGAAAGAAAGAAAGAAAGAAAGAAAGAAAGAAAGATAGGTCTGCAATGTTATTTAATACACTAGTCGACATGCATCTGTGTCTTAAAGTTTATTCCTTCCACGTCTTTCTGAGTTTTTATAGCTCTTTGTCTAGGACTTGGGGGGCGGGGGGCCTTCCATCTGCGTTTGTGCGGGAAGAGCATAGGCTTTGGCGTGGTCTGTAGTTGGCGGCAAACAGCTCTCCGCTCTCGGAATGGGGAACTGTCATTTAGAAAACAGAAGAAAATAAATGCCCCCACAAGGCCGTAGTTGTCATTGGTTTTAGAAAGACTGGGGAGCATCAGGACCCCGTCTGAGCGATATGGAGGGGATTTTGATTGTTATGAATTGTATACGATTAACTCTCAATGTGCCAAACGCAACGATGCCAACAGGACACCTCGCTGTGATGTAAATTTGAATTTGCGTCCTTTTTCATTTGAGCCATCTATTTTGCCTTCCACCAGTGTTTCCTCTGGGTTTGTTGTTTAAAAAGAAAAAAAAAAAACTACAGGCACGGAGTTTGGCAGTAGAATGAGAAGAAGAAAGTTTCTTTTGGGTTTGCAACACAAATTCACCATTGTGAATCACTGGCCGTTAAGATCCGGACAAATCCTTGTGGAGCGTGTTGGGAGCGTTTCCCTCCTCCTCTTAGGAAATCTCATTCCGTCACAAGAATTTTTAGGTGACCTTTCATGTACCACAGCACATGATCCCGAGGAGAATTATTTGACATTAATAACTTTTGGTTGCTGTTGTCCTTCTAACAAATATTCCTTCCAAGTTGGTCAGCGCCTGGGCAAGGCGGTCGAGGGTGCTGCTGGCCGGCCTCTTCTGGGCGCTCAGACTCCAAAGAGGCGCCCCGCAGCTCGGGCACCCCGGCAGCTGACCCGAGTCGCCGCGCAGGGAGGGCACCCATGCCAGAGGAGCCGAGCACTGGCAGGACTCCCAGGCTTGGCCTTCGCTACTCCGGGGCCCTTGGGTGCTCGCCTGGAACTCGGGATTCTCCAGGGCTGCCCAGACCTCGTGGGAAGGGTCCACAGCTCCGGCGTCCTGGGCCACCCCTACTCTGTCCCTTTCCAGGGAGACCCGTGTGGGTGCGTGTGTGTAAGGGGACCGGGGAGATGGAGGACGGGTGGGGTCGCTCGTCTGCCCGAAGCTGAGGATGGAGGTGGGGGTTGAAAGTGCAGAAGTCTTGGGGTGTGCCCATTACTCCCCGGGGTGGGAACCTGGTGCCGGGTTGGCGCGGCCTCTCCAAGCGGCGCGCGGCAGGGGCAGCGGCGGTGGGGCAGGAACTGGAGAAGGGGGCTCAGACGCAAGAGAATCTCCTAGCTTTCTGTCTGCCCAGTTTTTCCGCTTGACTCTGCAAAGTCAGGCCCAAGACGCTGGGAAAAGGCGTCCCAAGGCAGCAGGAGAGAAGAGTCAATTGCAGAAGATCTAGGGAGGGAAAAGGACCACTGCCCGGGATGCCGGGCGGTTAGGGGATTTCCCAGGGTGGCGAAGGGGACTGCCAAGGAGGGCCAGACAGCGAACTTCTGAGCCGGTTCCTTTCAGCTACTGCCCAGCAAACTTCTGGCCTCCAGCGGAGAGGAACCTACTCCCCACGCGCAAAGCGTGAACGAAAACGACCCTCCAGAACCCGGTCACTCCCCTGCTGGGCCTCAAGTCGGTTTCCAGAAGAATGGAAGTCAGGAGCCCCTGTGGGTTACCCTGTGACCCCACCCGACGCGGAGGTCCTAGGAAAGCGAGAGGCCGCGCAGCAGAGCTGGAGGCCGGGAGCCCATCTTCGCACACTGGGCACTCGCAGGGCCGGCGGACGCCCCCACTGCGCACTGCGAGGCCCCCGAGGGGAGCAGCTCTGTGGGAGGAAATCCCGCAGCTCTTAAAAGTCTCGGAGAAGGGAGCCGGGAATTCTAAGTCGACCTTTTCCATCCTGGAGGAGGTGAGGCCGGGTGGGGGACAGAGGTCCGGGGAGGGGGGGGGGGTAGCCGAGCTGCGCAGCAGGGCCGCAGCCGAGGGTTGTTGGCTGCGGAGGGGCCGGAAGGCGACCTGGGTGCCAAAGCAGGGGGCTCCTGCGGGGCGCGGGTCTGCGCCGGGCGGCTGGCCTGGCCTCGGCCCCGCGCGCCAGGGCCTCCTGCTTGCTCCTGCCGCGCCCGCCCGCGGCCACTCACCGGGCCCAGCCGCCAGCCCGGGCGGGGTCGCGCGCAAACAAGGATGCTTCTATTTACTCGCCTCTGCCTGTGGATTTCGAAGACATTCAGCAGGCACAATCATTAAACTAATTTGTATTTGATTGTTTGGGCGGACGGAGGGTAGTTTTATTGCGCTAAGCATTCAAGCAGGCACGCATCGCTGATTACCAGTATACATTAAATAAAGTTGTTTGTACACATTGTCTTACCACATATAGGCAGAGGCTTATTATTCTAATTACTCTAATTAGTGCATTGAAATGTTTTCTACTTGATTTGAGGAGACAGTGATTAGTTCTATTACTTCTTTTAACTCGTATTTTATGGAAAACTGTTGGTGCATGTTCAAATTACTTTATTTGCCCCTGGAATATACCGCTGACCCAAACGCAGTGAACTGCACGGCCCTTGCGGGGGCCCCAACTTTGATGTGGGCCTCGGCTTGGAAGAGGCGTCTGCTATTTATTATTTCCCTCCCACCGGCGCAGCCTGGTCTCCCGGCGGCGGCCGGCCGGCTGCCCCCGCCCCATCCTGCGCCCCAGTTGAGCGCCCCGCTCCCGCCGAGTCAGAACGTGCGCCGCTGCCGCACCTGCTTGGGCCGCGTGGCTGCCCCGCTGCCCCGCCAGTTCCCGGGTGCGACCACTTTTACAAAAGAGTCCCTTAAGCATATTTCCCGTGAATCTGGTTCTCGAGCTTTAATGTTACTATTAATTGATAAGATCAGCTCATCAAACATACTATTTCGATAGGGAATTGTAATTAAAACCTTAATCCTGTTTGAGACTTTTTTCCCTGGAAATTCCTTTTTCTTATGGAAGGGGTACAAAGTTCACTATAAAAAGTATTATAACAGGGAGATTAATTCGTTATCTAAATAACAATCTCTGCTATTGATCCAACGTACTTTTCGCTACCTTTTGTGTTGGCCCGGGAGGCCCTTAAAAAGGAGAATGCAACATAGCGTTAAGAGCTGGACTGGGTCCCTCAGGCTGCGATCGGCTCCGGAGAGCGAGGGGCTCCGAGGGGCTCCCCCCCTTACGCACACTCCCGAGGCAGCCTAGGCGGTGGATTCCTGGTCGGCCCCACCAGGCCGCTGGGGAGGCGCAGAGCGGGCGGCCCGGCTCCGAGCCGGGAGACACGGTTCACGGGGAGATCCGCTCAGTCTCTAGGTAAATATTCGACCGGGTCTGCTTTTACTTTTAATATTTAAACTCGGATTATCCTGTCTCTAAACGCGCGTTCCTAACCTTTGCCAGTGGCCGGGTTGCAATAAATCCTGGCGGGGCCGCGGCGCTCCGGGTCCCCTGGACGCGGCCGCAACCGCCGCCCCCGCCCACGCCGCGCCCCGCCCCGCGGGCCCCTGCCCCTCCTGCCCCTGGCCGCCCGCAGCCCGAGCGGCGCGCAACGCCAGCAGCGCCTCCCGGCAGCTGACGGTGAGCATCCAGGGCGCTGGCAGGCGGGGGAGGCCGCCCTTGATCCCGGCCGCGGAGTCCTCGGGGAGGGGGTGCTGCAGATGGAGCCGGGCCGCCCCGCGGCGCCCAGGAGGAGAAAGAGCCCCGGGGCCATGGCGGGCGGTGGAGCGTGGGGGTGGGAGGCGGAGAGGCTGCGCGGAGCTGCTGCTACCGTGTGTGTGCAGGGGGCGGGGCGGGGGGAGCGGACCCAGTCCCAGTCTCTAAGGGCCCCAAGTTTGAGACTGAAGCAAAGAGGACCGACTGTTCGCACTCTCGGGACCGCGGGATTGTCTTCTTTTCTAAGCGCCACACACACACACACACCCCCTCACCCTCCTTTTTCTCCTCCAACAAACTTTTCTTCCCCCACGCACAGACTTGTTATGTAACAAAGTCTCCCTGGCGGGTTTAACTGGAGAATAAAGGACACCCGAGCCCCACCCCTGCTTTCCTCGCCCTTCCCTCCTTCCTCCAGGCTCTCGTCCCCACTGCATCTGGCCTGCGGGACGTCGGCCCTCGCACCCAAGCAGGCGGCAGGCCTTAGCCGAGTAGAACTTTGGCGCCCCACAGTGGCGGTGGCTCTGAACAACTCTTGATTGTACAGTCTCCGGATCGGTGCAAATGTTTGGTTTAGGATCCAGTGCCTTTCTCATCTCTTTCTCTTCCTCTCTGTCCTCAGTCTACATGCCTTCCCTCAACCCCTTCTACCCAGATACTTAGGAAGGTCGTTGTGTGCTGTATGACCCATACGAAGGTTTCCGAACATTCAGTGCTGGGTAATTCCTGAGTAGGGATTTGAAAAGTTTCATCAGAGGAGACCAGGCATCTCTATTAGAAGAGTTCCCTCAGAGAAGCAAGAAGGAACAGCCGCTCCCTGACCCTTGGTCCCTTCATGTGGGGACTGTAGTGGGCAAGGCACCAGTCTCCCAGAGAAGCCCCAGGCAGTGAGGCCATACTGGGAGGTTAGCAGCTGTGGCCAATAGCAGAAGAGGCTTCCACCATTCCAGCACATGTTCTGTTAACCCAGCCCTAGTTTCACCCCACATTTCCTCCGTTAGTGTCAGGGTTCAAAAGTGAGTTACTTTCCAACTGGGTCTCTTGAACAGAGATCCATCCTAGGAAGAATTTTCTTGAATAAGGGAAAAACATTCCTGCCCCCTCTCCCCGAAACTCCTACCGAAGTGTCATTTCAGCCTATGGAGCTGCCCTTTGCTTCCTTAGGAAGTCGGTGAATTGGTCTTCTCCCACGCGGTCGGCCGTTTTCTTCGATCTGCTTTTATTCCAGGTTAAATGACAAGGGGAAGAAAAAGGATGATGGCTACAGACAAGTGTCCAGACCCATGCAGGCAGAACAGGTGCACTTGTGTGCCAGCTCTGCACTTAGCAGCCAGCAACCAGGGAGAGGGGCAATTGGCTGACATCTCCCAGGCTTGGTGATTGCATGTGCAGAATGTGGCAGGTACCACTTTTCAGTCGTTCCAACAGCGTTGAAGTAAGGCTCAAGTGAAATGATGTACATAAAAGTATTATATGTAGTGCAGGGCCAACACGAAGTGCTGTTGTTACGAACTCAGGGCCAGGGGCAGCATCTGCTGTGATACTCGAACAAGGCGCGTTTTTAACTTAGAACTCATGATACAGCCTTCTGTCTCTGCGTGTGGGGCAAGAGACGTGCAGGGATCGCCATCTCGATTGCATTATCCAAGGAGGCACCGCCGAGGCTGATGAGCTTTAAATCAGGATTGCACTTTTCCTGTGTAGTGCGCTTAGGACCTGGCTCGTAGCTAAAGCTGCCACTGGGCTCGTAGCTAAAGCCAGCGCCACCCACCAGTATTGGCAGCGTTTGAAGTTCCGCTGTGATGCGGGGGCTAGTCGGGTACTCCAGCAAACCACTCCACTTCCTTACCACCTTCCAGCCGCTTGACGTTTACAGCGTGCGTCCTTCTCTAGGTGTCATTTATAGCAGCCTGCGTTCCTCAAGAAGAGAGCACTGAGGTCACACGCTTAGGACCTGGCCCACACACGAAGCAGCAGCAGCAGCAGCACCTACCTGCGCGGCTTCTGGTGAACCACACAGCCTGCGGAGAGCTGCAGCGGTGGAGGGTTTGGAAATACTCAGATCCCACCTGCAACACCCCGGGGTCTCCGAGAGGGGCGCTGTGGAGGCAGCCGACCCCACTCTGGGGTCTCCTGGCTATTCAAGGGTCCCCTTCTACTCCCGGAGGTCCCTCCCGCCGGCGTGTGTGTGTGTGTGTGTGTGTGTGTGTGTGTGTGTGTGTGTCCCCTTTGCCTGCGTGCGGAGGCACCCAAAGACGAGAGGTTCTCAGCGCCTGGCTGCCGGCGCAGAGGCTGGCGTCTTCTGTGCGTGTCCGGAGCCGCCCGGGCGGCGTGAGAGCGGCGTGAGTGCGAGCTACCGAAACGAGTAGAGGAGCGAGAGGGGGTGTCCCGGGCCGCTCCAGAGCTGGGCCCGCCCTGCCTCTCCTGCAAGCTGCCAGGCCTCTACTCCAGGCACGTGGGGCCGCTGGGCTGTGCTGGGGTCAAGACTCACAAACACGTTGTCTCCTCCTTGAGCTCTCGTGAGGCGACCACAGCAACCGAGGCTCGGGGCCGCTGCATCGGGGGGAGCCTGGGGTCCTCACTCCCGGGGCCCCCAGCAAAGCGCCCAGGAGAAGACCTGGAAGTGGCCGGCGAGGACGTGACCTGCGGCCTGTGATCTCCCCCTCCCATGGGATCCCAACTGCGTGCCCACGGCTCCTGAGACTCCCGAGGCCTCCCGCTTCCCACTGCATGGGGCTGGGGAGAGGGGCAGCTGTGGCTACCTTAGACCCCAGGGTCGGCAGCCCTGCAGGAGTTGGGAGGGGCTGGGGAAACCCAGCAGGAGCCAGGACTGGGAGCATGTAGGTAGGGACTTGGCACGAGGGGCATTCTGACCCTGTTATCTGACCCTGTTAGGGGAAAGGCCGAACCACTAGCCCCAGGGAAGGGCGGATCGCACCGCCAAGCGCATGTGGAGGTTCCCGAACCAGGTGTGTGGACCCTACATCCTGCGATAAGGTATTGCGATGCAGGTACAGACACCCATACGCTTTTACAAAAGGACAGTGGGATTCTTAGGTGGAGTAATCAAAGCCAGGAGAAAAAGGTAATTAGGCAATCCTAACGTTAAAAAGGTGAAAGACTGCAGTGGCAGAGGGAAATGGAGTGGGTACTCGAGGTAGGAGGCAAGGGACACGACCTGCGGCAGGAACCCAGCGGAAGGCGCAGGCTGCACAGCTTGGGTCAGACGGTCAGGCTCCCCGCAGACGGCGGCCGCTCAGGGAGGCTGCCTTAGAGTTAACTTGCGGAGGCTCCTGAAGAAGTTTTAGTAAGAGCCATTGCAGAGGAGGAAAAAAGAGTTGGCACAGTGTAGCAGACAGGATGACAGGGGGTAAGGAGGACCATGGGAGTTTAACCACGAAAGAGGCTGCTGGTGCCGCCCTGACTCAAAGTGGCTCCAGGAAATCTGAAAAGCACAGGCAGATGAGGTGCCTGAAGGGCTCTAGGGGCAAGCCAGGAGAGAGAAATCATGGTGAGGCCATGGTTCTATTTTGGGAATGAAATGAACCAGGATAGGGATGAGAACAAGGAGAATGGTAGAAATTCTGTTCACAAGTTTTCAATGTGCTGCTTTCATTAGTCTCTCTCTCTCTCTCTCTCTCTCACACACACACACACACACACACACACACATCATAAAGTCATCAGCATAGCAGGCTATCCAGAAACATTTATCAATTGAACTTACCTCTGAGACCAACCCAAGGGAAAACAAAAATTCAACTCAGGAAACTTACTAGCGATCTACCACATGCTGGCTCTGTGCTAAATGGTGTCTCTGTAAATGACAGAATATAAAGGAAGAGAAAATGAACATGAATCGGAGGACACGCATTTTTCATACATGGTAGGCACCATCCTTGCTATGGAGAAACCTACACACAGGGGCCACAGCCAGGTTCTTACTAACTTCCCAGGAAAACTACTTGAGTCACACCACTTCTTGTTTTTTCCCATGTATATTCTGCCCTGTTTTCACCCAGTCTTTGTTTCCAAGATGCTTTAAGCAAGGAGTCTAGGGGCCAGCTGTGACTTGTGAGTTAATTCTCCACCTGCTGCACCCACATCCCATATGGGTGCCGGTTCTAGTTCCCCCGCTCCTCTTCCAGTCCAGCTTTCTGCTATGGCCTGGGAAAGCAGTGGAGGGTGGCTCAAGTGCTTGGACCCCTGCACCCGTGTGGGAGACCTGAAAGAAGCTCCTGGCTCCTGGCTTCAGATGGGCCCACTGCAGCCATTTGGGGTGTGAACCGGGGGATGAAAGATCTCACTCTCTCTGTATCTCCCTATCTGTAACCCTGTCAAATAAATAAATAAAATCCTCAAAATAAAGGAATCTATTTTTAAGAGCTTTAGACACACATTAAACTTTCCTTGCTTAACATGTCCTGCCAGCTAAAACTATGAGGGGTTAGGTTTGGAGAGAATACATTTGCTTATACTTAATACTACTGTCCAATTAAAGAACAAAAACACTCCCTATGATTTCCTAGCCTTTAAAAGATAAGAATGATACACTGGATTACTTTGAGTCAGGGAAAAAGAAGGCATTTATTTATTTATTTATTTACTTATTGACAGATAGAGTTAGAAAGTGAGAGACACAGAGAAAAAAGTCTTCCTTCCATTGGTTAACCCCCAAAATGGCCGCCATGGCCTGAGCTACACCGATCTGAAGCCAGGAGCCAGGTGCTTCCTCCTGGTCTCCCACATGGGTGCAGGGGCCCAAGCACTTGGGCCATCCTCCACTGCCCTTGTGGGCCACAGCAGAGAGCTGGACTGGAAGGGGAGCAACCAGGACTGGAACCTGGCACCCACATGGGATGCCAGTGCCGCAGGCGGAGGATTAACCAAGTGTGCCATGGCGCCAGTCCCGAGGAAGGCAGTTTGAATAGAGACCCACAGAATACAAGGATATCAGTATTCTCCTGGATGTAGTGGAAAGTGAGACTGACTGCCTATTGTTTTTTTACAGATTTATATTTATTTGAAAGGCAGAGTTACAGAGAAAGAGAGACAGACAGACAGACACACACACACACACACACACACAGAGATAGAGAGAGAGAGAGAGAGAGAGAGAGAGAGAGAGAGATCCTCCATCCCCTGGTTCACTCGCCAAATGGCCACAATGGAAGGGGCTGGGCCAGGCCAAAGTCAAGAGCCAGGAGTTTCTTCCAGGTCTCCCATGTGAGTGAAGATGCTGAAGCACTTGGACCATCCTCTGCTGTTTTCCCAGGTGCACTAGCAGGGAGCTGGATCAGAAGTGGAGCAGCTAGGACACAAACCGGCACCAATATGGGATGCCAGTATCGCAGGCAGTGGCTTTACCTGTATGCCACAATGCTGCCCACCCCCCAAGGCTGCTTACTTTTAAATACAGAGTATGAAGGGGAAATGAAAGCTTTTCCTCCAAGAACAGGAATAAGATGAGGATGCCTACTCTCACTACTTCCATTCAGCACAGTACTAGAAGTCCTCACCAGAGCAGTTAGGTAAGAAAAAGAAATAGAAGGCACCCACATTTGAAAAGGAGAAGAAGTTAAGTTGTCTCTGTTTGCAGATAACATGAATGTTACATACAGAAAACCCTAAAGATTCCACCAAAAAAACTAATGATATTTTTCACAGAAAAGTTTTTAAAATCCTAGAATCCACATGGAACACAAAAAACCCCTAAATTGCCAAAGTAATCTTGAGCAAAAAGACCAGAGGCCTCACACTACTTGACCTCAAAATATATCACAAAGCTGTTCAGAATAGAATAGTACTGACACAAAAATAGACATGTAGACCATGGCAAAAAATAGAGTCAAGAAATAAATTCAAGGGGTCGGCGCTGTGATATAGTGGGTAAAGCTGCTCCCTCCAGTTCTGGCATCCCATATGGGTGCCAGTTCAAGTCCCAGCTGTTCCACTTCCAATCCAGCTCTCTGCTATGTCCTGGGAAAGCAGTAGAAGATGGCCCAAGTGCTTGGGTCCCTGCACCTGCGTGGGAGACATGGGAGAGGCTCCTGGCTCCTGGCTTCGGATCAGCACAGCTCCAGCTGTTGCAGCCAACTGGGGAGTGAACCAGCAGATGGAAGACCACTCTCTCTCTCTCTCTGCCTCACCTCTCTCTGTGTAACTCTGACTTTCAAATAAATAAATACATCTTTTAAAAAAACAAAAAGCAAAAATAGACAAATGGGATTGCATCAAGCAATTCACAGAAAAGGAAACAATTCTGAGAGTGAAGAGACAACATACAGAGTAGAAGAAAATACAAGGTGACTTCAGGAAGTTTGTGAAAAATGTATATCACAGAAAATCTTGTATGGATTTCAAAAATTTTTACATCAAAATCAACTTATTTTTAAGTAGTTTTTCCATGATCTTTTTGAAGAATTGTCATGTTTTCAAAAAACCATATATTTGATAAGGGATTAACATTGAAAATATAAATAGCAAGAAAAACATCCAATTAAAATTTGGAAAATTTCTCAAAAAGACATGCAAACTATCATGAAAACACTCAACATCATTAATCACCAGGGAAATACTATATCATCCAGCAAACCGTTTTGGGGTATTTATGAAAAGGAAATGAAATTGGTAAGTCAAAGATACTTCCTTGCACTCCTATGTTCATTGCAGCATTATCCAGAATAGCCAACATGGGCAACCAACTTAATTGTCAATCAATGAATAGTTGGATAAGGATAAATATGGATACGCACAATGGAATACAATTCAGCTTTCAAAAAAGAAGGAAATCCTGTCATTTGTGCCAATGTGAATGAATCTGGAGGACTTTATGCTAAGTAAAATAAGCCAGGCACAAAAAGACAAATACTGCACGGTCTCAGTTACATGTGGAAGCTAAAAACATATGAAGTCACAGAACAGAGAGCAGAATGCTGCTTGCCAGGGGTTGGAATGTGACATAAGATTGAGAAGTGATAGTTGAAGAGTACACAACTTTAGTTGGACAGGGTGAATACATTCTGGAATCCATCTACTGTACAGTACGATGACCAGTTAGTAACAAGGTTTTGCATATTTAAAATTTGCTAAGAGATTGTGTCTGAAATATTGTCACCACAAAAAAGTATGTGAAGTGATGGATATATTAACAAGATTTAGTCACATGCACAACACTACATGTATGTATTTTACACACACACACACACTATATATATATATATATATAAGCATCATTTCTGTACACCATAAATACATACAATTTTTATTTCCCAATTATATCTTAATAAAATTGAGGAGGAAATGAAGGCAGAGCATGAACTGACTTCCATATAATTCCTCCTTCTCTTATCTGTTCACCAGATAGTTAACCTAAATTGGTTCTATTATCCACTTCTTATCTTTAAAAAAAAAAATAATCAGGCCGGTGCCATGGCTCACTAGGATAATCCTCTGCCTGCGGTGCCGGCACCCAGGTTCTAGTCCCGGTTGGGGCACTGGTTCTGTCCCAGTTGCTCCTCTTCCAGTCCAGCTCTCTGCTGTGGCCCGGGAAGGCAGTGGAGGATGGCCCAAGTGCTTGAAAGTCAGAGATACACAGAGAAAGGAGAGGCAGAGAGAGAGAGAGAGAGAGAGAGAGAGAGATCTTTCATCTGCTGGTTCACTCCCCAACTGGCCACAATGGCTGGAGCTGCGCAGATCAGAAGCCAGGAGCCAGGAGCTTCTTCCAGGTCTCCCACATGGGTGTGGGTGCCCAAGAACTTGAACCATCTTCTACTGCTATCCCAGGCCTTAGCAGAGAGCTGTATCAGAAGTAAAGCAGCCGGGACTGAAACCAGCGCCCATATGGGACGACAGCACTGCAGGCGTTGGCTTTACCTGCTATGCCACAGTGCCGGCCTCTGGAGTCATTTTGCAAGCATTTTTTTAAACCGTATTAAAACTACTCCCACACATACTCCTGCAAGTTTCACAAACTGTGCCATATTTAAAAAGGCCTCTCAGGTGCAACTAAATGAACTGGAGAGGCCATGGCTGTGAGCCAGGAGGTATATGGGCACGGTGGAGGAACTGCTGCTGCCCACCTCTGTGCCGTTAACATACTCTCCCATTTTGTTTCTTTTTCTTTTTTTTTTTTTAACTTTTATTTAATGAATATAGATTTCCAAAGTACAGCTTATGGATTACAATGGCTTCCCCCCACCCCATGACTTCCCTCCCACCCGCAACCCTCCCCTTTCCCGCTCCCTCTCCCCTTCCATTCACATAAAGATTCATTTTCAATTTTCTATATATACAGAAGATCAGTTTAGTATACATTAAGTAAAGATTTCAACAGTTTGCACCCACATAGAAACACAAAGTGAAAAATACTGTTTGAGTACTCGTTATAGCATTAAATCTCCATGTACAGCACATTAAGGACAGAGATCCTACATGAGGAGTAAGTGCACAGTGACTCCTGTTGTTAACTTTACAAATTGACACTCCTGTTTATGGCATCAGTAATCTCTGTATGCTCCAGTCATGAGTTTCCAAGGCTATGGAAGCCCTTTGAGTTCTCCGACTCTTATCTTATTTAGAGAAGGTCATAGTCAAAGTGGAAGTTCTCTCCTCCCTTCAGAGAAAGGTACCTCCTTCTTTGAAGACCTGTTCTTTCCACTGGGATCTCACTCACAGAGATCTTTCATTTAGGTTGTTGGTTTTTTTGTTTGTTTGTTTGTTTGTTTGTTTGTTTGTTTTGACAGGCAGAGTGGACAGTGAGAGAGAGAGACAGAGAGAGAAAGGTCTTCCTTTTGCCGTTGGTTCACTCTCCAATGGCCGCCGCTGCAGCCGGCGCACCGCGCTGATCCTGGCAGGAGCCAGGAGCCAGGTGCTTTTCCTGGTCTCCCATGGGGTGCAGGGCCCAAGCACCTGGGCCATCCTCCACTGCACTCCCTGGCCATAGCAGAGAGCTGGCCTGGAAGAGGGGCAACCGGGACAGAATCCGGTGCCCCAACCGGGACTAGAACCCGGTGTGCCGGCGCCGCAAGGTGGAGGATTAGCCTATTGAGCCACGGCGCCGGCTTGTTTGTTTGTTTTTTGCCAGAGTGTCTTGGCTTTCCATGCCTGAAATACTCTCATGGGCTTTTCAGCCAGATTGGAATGCCTTTAGGGCTGATTCTGAGGCCAGAGTGCTGTTTAGGACATCTGCCATTCTATGATACTCTCCCATTTTGAACAACAAGAAAACAATGAGTGGCACTGCACTGAGGGCTGAACTATCAGAATTACCTGCATAATGAGGACACATTTCAGAAATCAATAAACAAGTTTGTTTCTGAAAGAGTTTCAAGTATCATAGATATGAATAATATCTTAATCAGATAGCAAATATAAAATATAACATTCTCTTTACGGTTTGGACACTTTGGACTTGGGAAGAGAAGGACAAAGAAAACAATCGTCTGCACCCTTCCCACACAGTTTAGGAAGGAAAATGTTGCCCACCTGGTATTGCCCTGCACTGCAGCTCCCTGACCACCATCTTCCTTTCTTCCCACCATCTTGAATGTGATATTTAACATTTTTGTGAATTGCTTATACTTTAGCCACTTACTTGTACTCTTTTTTGAAAATTTTTCATTTACTGAGGCCAACATTGTGGTGTAGGAGGTAAAGGCACTGCCTGTGATGCTGGCATCCCTTATGGGTGCCAGTACACATCCTGTCTGCTCTACTTCTGGTACAGCTGCCTGCTAATGGCCTAGAAAAAGCAGTGTAAGATGGGCCAAGTGCTTGGGCCCCTGCACATATGTGGGAGACCCATATGAAACTCCTGGTTCCTGGCTTTGGCTAGGCCATGCCCCCAGCTGTTGTGGCCATTTGCAGAATGAATCAGTGGATGGAAGAACTCTTTCTCTCTGTCTCTCCCTCTCTGTAATTCTGTAATAATTAAGTAGATCTTAAAAAAATAATTTATTTATGCCATTGAAAGGTAGAGTGACAGAGAGGGACACAAAGACAGAGATCTTCCATCCACTGGTGACCTCAGATGCTCTCAACAGCAGAAGCTGGGCCATGCCAAAGCCAGGAGTAAGTAACTCCATGAAGGCCTCCTATGTAGGTGGTGAAGACTCCAGTACTTGATTCATCATCTGCTGCCTTCCCAGGTACAGTAGCTGGAGTGAACACAAAGGAACTGAGACTCAGACAGGCTCTCCAACATGGGATGCTGCTGCACCAGAATGCCTGCACCACACATATTTGTAGTTTTAAAAAGAGATTAATTTATTTACTTACTTGAAATGTAGAGGGAGAGATAGAGGGCTTTGGATCTGTTGGTTCATTCCCTAAATGACCACAACAGCCAGGGCTGGGCCAAGAGGGAGCCAGGACCCAGTAACTTCATCTGAGTCTCCCACATGGGTGCCAGGTACTCAAGTACTTGACTGTCATTTGCTGTTTCCCAAGTGCATTAGCAGGGAACCGAACTGGACACAGAGCTGCCCAACCAGTACTCAAAATGGCAGTCTGTTATTGGAGCTGGACGCTCCAAGGGCTGATCTGATTCACTGCACCACAATACCTGCCCTCATATTTGTATTCTTAAGGCATATTTTTCCCCCACAGGGCAAGCATCGTGGAACAATGGGGTAAGCTTTTGCATGGGATGCCTGCATCCCATATTGGAGTACCTGGTTTAAGTCCTGGCCATTCCCATCCTGCTCCCTGCTAATGTACCTGGAGGCAGCCCATGATGGCCCAAGTACTTGAGTTCCTGCCACCCATGTAGGAGACCCAGATGGAGTTCTTGGATCCTGGCTTCAGCCTGACTGAGCCTGGGGTGTTGTAGACATTGAAGAATCTGACTCTTCCTCTTGGTCTATCATTCTGCCTTTCAATAAAATAAATATTTTTTATTAAAAAAGTTTTTCACATTTTAAAACTTTAAATAAATGATACAAAACTATTGAATAAGTCACATTTCATAGAAATATTTAAAATTCTCAATGAAAAAGACAGGCATCTTGGGTATACTGTTTCACTCTTCAAACTTACATAATGCAATATTTTGGCTCAAGGCCTTCCAAACCAGTTATCAAAACATTGAAACTGTACAGAGTAGAGCTCAAGGCAAAATGGATAACAATATTTATGTTTTGACTTTTTCAATAAGAGCAAAGCCTATGTATTTTACAAATTATCAGCTTAGATTTAAATATATATTTGCCAAAGAAAACAGACTAGCATATGCGTGTACTTAGAAATAGCTTCATGTCCTAATAGTTGCCACTTCAGAAATACTTATTTCCCAAAGGAAAGTATTATTTTTTATTCTGAGTACTTTTATGAGTATCAAATGGTTTGGGAAGAATTCTACCGCATGCTCAAAGGAATTTGGAAATAAAAACATGAACTACTTTCTCCAATAATGAATAACAACAGGGTGCTAGGTTGTTCCAATGATGCTTACATAAAATTCCCCATCCTGCTTGGTTTCTGCTATGAGACTTTGTTACCTCTCTCATCAAATGGTAAAATTATGCCCATCACCAACAACCTTATTTAACTTGGGCTGGTAGTTTTTATTTGTTTTGAGGGAGAGTTGTTTTGTATATTTTTCTTCCAACCTATGGCTTTTTTTTTTTTTTTTTTTTGACAGGCAGAGTTAGACAGTGAGAGACAGAGAGAAAGGTCTTCCTTCCATTGGTTCACCCCTAGATGGCTGTTACGGCCGGCGCGCCACACTGATCTGAAGCCAGGAGCCAGGTGCTTCCTCCTGGTCTTCCATGCGGGTGCAGGACCCAAGCACTTGGGCCATCCTCCTCTGCTCTCCTGGGCCACGGCAGAGAGCTGAACTGGAAGAGGAGCAACCGGGACAGAATTCAGTGCCCCAACCAGGACTAGAACCTGGGGTACCGGCGCCGCAGGCAGATGATTAGCCTAGTGAGCCACGGCGCCAGCCAACCTATGGCTTTTCTTCTCATTCTCCTGAATATTCCCTTGTTTTTTTTTTTTAATTTGTTTATTTTTACTTATTTGAAAGAGAGAGAGATAGAGGGAAAATCTTCTAATACTGGTTCACTATCCAGTTGCCAGCAACAGAAACTAAGGCTGGGCTAAGCCAAAGTCAGGAGCCTGCGAGTCAAGCCAGGTAGGTCTGCCATTTGGATAGCAGGGGCCCAACCACTTGGGTTGCTGCTTCCCAGGGTGCATATTAGCAGGAAGCTAGAATCAGAGGTAGAGCCAGGACTGAACCAGGCACCCTGATTTGGCTGCAGTAATCTCAAGTACTATCTTATCTGCTTCGCCAAATGGCTGACCCTGGTTTTTTATTTTATTAAAAAAAAAGCAGTCATTAAATTGATTTCATGTTGTTCAAAGGGCTAAGATTCAAAAGATCATTTAACTCTTATTTTTTAATTCTTGGAAGCCCTAAGAGGAGAAAGAAATGGCGTGCCCACCAATAGTCTAGCTGAACCCAAGATTAGTCAATCACTTAGCTAATGCAGTCATAAATAAGCTTAGGCAAGAACAGAATTACCTATGGAGGGCAGAGCTGTGGCGTAGAGGGTAAAGCTGCTGCCTGCAGTGCCTGCATCCTGTATGGGTGCCAGGTCGAGTCCTGGCTGCTCCACTTCTGATACAGCTCTCTTCTAGGGCCTGGGAAAGCAGTACCCACATGGGAGATATGAAAGAAACTCCTGGCTCCTGGCTTCAGATCAGTGTGGCTCCAGCCGTTGCAGCCAATTAGGAAGTGAACCAGCAGATGGAAGACCTCTTTCTCTCTCTCTCTCTCCCCCTCCCTCCCTCCCTCCCTCCCTCCCTCCCTCTCTGTCTGTCCTTCTCTCTGTGTAACTCTTTCAAATAAATAAATAAAAATGTTTAAAAAAAGAATTACCTATGGAACCCATAGAATGATTAAAGACAACAAATTATTACAGGCCGGTGCCGCGGCTCACTAGGCTAATCCTCCGCCTAGTGGCACTGGCACACCAGGTTCTAGTCCTGGTCAGGGCGCCGGATTCTGTCCCGGTTGCCCCTCTTCCAGGCCAGCTCTCTGCTGTGGCCCGGGAAGGCAGTGGAGGATGGCCCAAGTACTTGGGCCCTGCACCCCATGAGAGACCAGGATAAGTACCTGGCTCCTGCCATCGGATCAGCGCGGTGCGCTGGCCACAGCGCGCTGGCCGCGGTGGCCATTGGAGGGAGGGTGAACCAACAGCAAAGGAAGACCTTTCTCTCTGTCTCTCTCACTGTCCACTCTGCCTGTCAAAAAAAAAAAAAGACAACAAATTATTACTACTTTAAGTTCCACATTTTGAGGTGGTTATCATGCAGTAATAAATAACTAGAAGAAAGAGTAAGAATGGGTTTGTGCTATAGGTTTGTCATATTTATATTAGTGATACTAAAATTGACAAAAGGACATCTTATCAGTTCTGTATCGTAGTAAAACTCAACATTTAAATGGAAAGCAGTAGAAGATGGCCCAAGCCATTGGGTCCCTGCACCCATGTGGGAGACCCAAAAAAGCTCCTGGCTCCTGGCTTAGGAATGGCCCAGCTCCAGCCATTGTGGCCATTTGGGGAGTGAACCAGTGGACAGAAGACCTCTCTCTCTCTCTCTCTCTCTGTTACTCCACCTTTCAAATAAACAAAATAAAGCAAAAAGAAAAAAGCTGATGTTCAGAAGATGTTAAAAAAAAAATGTTCTAGGGCAGGTGCTGTGGCGCAGCGGGTTAAAGTGCTAGCCTGAAGCACCGGCATCCTATATGGGTGCCAGTTCTAGTCTCTGCTGCTCCTATTCCGATCCAGCTCTCTGCTGTGGCCTGGGAAAGCAGTGCAGGATGGCCCAAGTCCTTGGGCCCCTGCACCCATGTGAGAGACCCAGAAGAAGCTCCTGGCTCCTGGCTTCGGATTGGCGCAACTCCGACCGTTGCAGCCATCTGGGGAGTGAACCAGCAGATGGAAGACCTCTCTCTCAGTCTCTATTTATCTCTGTAACTCTGTCTTTCAAATAAATAAAATAAAGCTTAAAAAATAAAAGTTTTTTAGGGTGCTATTCCTAGCCAACTCATAGTCCTCTGAGGTATGTTAAAAGAGAATGAAATGGGTTAAGCTACCACTTGCGTCACTGGCATCCCATATACAGGTGTTGGTTCAAGCTCTGGTTGCACTGCTGTGGATCCAGCTTCCTGACAATGCACCCGGTAAGGCAGGGGAAGATGGCGCAAGTCCTTGGGCCCCTGCCACCAATGTGGGAGGCCCAGGTGAGGTTCCTAACTCCTGGCTCTTGGCTTTGGTTTGGCCCAGCCCCAAATGTTGAGTCCATTGGAGAGCGAAGCAGCAGGTAGATGATCTCTCTGTCTCTCTCCCTCTGTAACTCTGCTTTTCAAATAAATAAATAATTTTTTTAACAGGCAGAATTAGACAGTGTGAGAGAGAGAGAGAGAGAGACAGAGAGAATGGTCTTCCTTTCCGTTGGTTCACACCCCCCCCCCAAATGGCCACTACGGCTGGCGCGCTGCGCCAATCCGAAGCCAGAAGCCAGGTGCTTCCTCCTAGTCTCCCATGCAGGTGCAGGGCCCAAGCACTTGGGCCATCCTCCACTGCCTTCCCGGGCCACAGCAGTGGACTGGAAGAGGAGCAACCGGGACAGCATCTCATGCCCCAACCAGGACTAGAACCTGGGGTGCCGACACCGCAGGCAGAGGATTAGCCAAGTGAGTCATGGTGCCGGCCAATAAATACATTTTTAAAAAAGAATTAAAATCAATGTAGTCTTTACATGAGATGAAAAATTTCAAACACCCAGTCTAAATGACATTGTTTGACACTTACTGCTTGGTGTGTGGGAAAATCTTAATTACTCTGATATTGATAGCATTAGTCATCACCACAAGGAGTTTTTAATCCAAAAACACAAATTCATACCAATTTCCAGAACAGAAGCAAATGAAAGTTATGTGTAAGCTGATTCAGTTACAATTCTTTTTTGGAGGAGAATTCAAAGCTAGGACTAATATAAGAACATGATTTAGTAGTGTTTAATAAAATGAAAAGGTGTGATCTGGCAAGAAGTGGAATGGTACTTTGTGTAGGGAAAAGCAGGAAAGTACAGTGGAAGCTTGTCCTTTATAGAAAATGCATGGAAGCAAGAGATTCTTTTGTTTCCTTTTCTTTTTTTTTTTTTTTAGTATGTGCAATTTTATTTTTTTGAAGGTTTTTAAAAATTTTGTTATAAAAGTTTCATGTATTTCATATATACAGATTTAGGAACATAGTGATATGTCCCTCCCTCCTGCCCACACTCCACCCCTTCTTTCTCCTCCCTCTCCCATTTCCACTCAACACAGATTTCTTTCCAGTTTACTTAATGATAGTAAAGTTAAGCCAACACTAAGTAAAAGAGTTCAACAAATAGTATGAAGAAAAAAACACACTGTTCCTCAACAGAAGAGACAAGGGCTGTAAACAATCATTAAACCTCAAAATGTCAATTTCACTCCAATACGTTACATTTTAAGTATGCAAGAGTTTATTAAAATGTATTTTCATCAAAATAGTAATGAATGACAATTAGGGCCCTTACCATTTGCAAGTAGCTGAAACTAAATCAACCAGGCTCGCTCGCTCGCGCTCTCTCTCTCTCTCTCTCTCTCTCTCACACACACACACACACACACACACACACACGCACACGGTAGGGAGAGAGAGAGAGAGAATTTATTGGCTCATGCAGTATAGAACTCCTGAAGTGACTTGAGCCATGGGGACTAATGGGACCACCAGAACTGAGACTGCCCTCATCATCTCCTGGTAAGTGAGCTCATTCTCATGACTACAATGCTTGATGATATGATAGGCTGATATTCTGGACACTCAAGGTAGTTTATTAACTAGCCTCAAAAGATTTTATGTGTACTAATGTCCATGACATACAGTCACTAAAAGCTAACCGAGGTTGCATTCCGTATAGTTTATCTGAAAGATCTACTCATTACTTGAGCTGTAAATGTGTAGATTTTTTATATCATCATTCTCTTTTCTATCATCCAGAAACTCCACATTGAAGAGCTCCACCTGAGGCCTATAATGATCTTACTCACTGCTCATCCCTTTAAATAATTACTGAGAGTGCATGTGTCTATTTGTGTGTGGCATGCACATGCTAAGACTCTAGGTGGTCAGTTCACACTGCCACCCTCTAAAACCAAGGAATCAGCCTTGTTCCAAAGGGCTGAGGGGTGTATTTTGCCAAAGAAAATAAAAGTGTTTCAAGCAGAATTAAAAGGTGCTGAACAGGGAATTTAAAAGGGGGAAAAACTATACTATAGTGACTGTACTTTCAATTTGAACCTCTAGGCTAAGATTTAAAAGTAAAGGAATTTGGAGATTTCTTTTCTGTCTTAACCTAGCAACTTAAAGAAATTGATTGTACCAATATGTAACTGAGTTACAAAGCTACAGCTCCCTCTGTTTTACTGTAGAGGTAATAGACCATTCTAGGAAACTCTCTTATAGACAATTAAAAGATCCTGTCTTAAAATGTACTTATTTGAAATTCCACAACATTCTTAATGAAAAAAATATTATCTGCATAATTACATTAAATGGGTTCTGGAATACATTACCACTAATGATGCTAATAGCGTTAGTCCAGATGCAAACTATAAAACATCCATTATCTTTTGTCCTTGAAGTAACTTCAAAAATTGCTTTTTTTCTTGTAGAAAGCCTATTAATATTATAATATATTGTATTTTTTGTTTTGTAAACTGCTCCACAATATCTTACAAAGTTTCTCAAATGATTCTAAAAATATATCCTGTAATTTTGTAATTTTTCCTATGGCCCAATTTCATATATGATTGATCTAACGAATATGGTAGTCAAGACATTTAAATTTGATTTTTATTTTTTCCTATTTTATTCAGTCCCCAGATATTAGGTAATACCATATGCAACAACAATATTTTCTTTAAAAAATTGTTACTTATTGGAAATACATAAAAATGAAAACAGATTTAATTGTTCATCCATGTTATGTTACCTTATAGTATTTTCAATAATCTAAAAAAAAGAATTTTAAAAAATCTGCAGCAATAAAGTATTTAGTTGAAATAGTCTGGGTCTCAACTTAAGGAAATAGTCCTACAAAAGTGATACTTATAAAGCAGCTATTTGTAAGGTAGGAGAGAGCAGGATGTTAGAAAAATCCACACATTCACAACTCAAGTAATGAGTATATCTCTCAGAAAAAAGTACATATATTATATATTTATACAAACATACATATATATAATGCAAACTGCTGTTAGATTTGAGTTACTGTATGTTTTGAATCCAGTTAATAAAATACCTTTTTTTTTTTTTTTTTTGACAGGCAGAGTGGACAGTGAGAGAGAGAGACAGAGAGAGAAAGGTCTTCCCTTGCCGTTGGTTCACCCTCCAATGGCCGCCGCTGCAGCCGGCGCACCGCGCTGATCCGATGGCAGGAGCCAGGATCCAGGTGCTTCCCCTGGTCTCCCATGGGGTGCAGGGCCCAAGCACCTGGGCCATCCTCCACTGCACTCCCTGGCCATAGCAGAGAGCTGGCCTGGAAGAGGGGCAACCGGGACAGAATCCGGAGCCCCGACCGGGACTAGAACCCGGTGTGCTGGCGCCGCAAGGTGGAGGATTAGCCTATTGAGCCACGGCTCCGGCAATAAAATACCTTTATTATCCTGTGTATAATTTGTATATCCCAAGCTGTTCTGTATATAATTTGTATATATAAGCTGTTTTGAAGAGCGTATTGGGTGAGGTTCTCCAGAGAAACAGAACCAATAGGATGTGTATATGTAAAGAAAGAGGTTTATTATAAGGAACTGGCTCATGGTTATGGAGGTGGACACGTCCAAAACCTGCAAGGTAGACTGACAGACTGGAGATCCAAGAGAGCTGACATAGCAATTCAGCTTGGAGATCTGGAGTTCTGAGTCCTAAGGCCATCTGCTTACCATGAGTCCATGTTGACATGAAGCCCCAACGCTGCATGATGGAGTTCTGTTTTGTGCTGGGGAGGCCAGTATATTTATTCCCTATAGGTCCACAAATAATTGTATGAGGCTCACCCACAATATGGAGGGCAATTGCTTTTACTCAATGTCCACAAATTTAGATGTTAATCTCATCACCATCCTTGGAAATAGGCATCCAGAAAAATGGTTAACCAAATATCTGAGCATCATGTGATTCAGCCAACATGACACATGAAATTCACCATCACAAGTCTACTTCTTGTCAAGCTGGCATCCATCCTCATCTTTTTAAACCTTGCTTTTTTAAAAAAGAAGATTCGTTTTATTAGAAAGGCAGAATTACAGAGAAGGAGGGAGCCAGAGAGAGGGAGAGATATCTTCCATCTTCTTGTTCACTCTCCAAATGATCCTCCTGACCGGGGCTGATCCAGGCCAAACCCAGGAGCATGGAATTCCATTCAGGTCTCCCAGGTGGGTGTCAGGGGCCCAAGCATTTGTGCCATCTTCTTTTTTTAAAAAAAAAATCTTTTATTAAATGAATACAAATTTCATGGATACAACTTTAGGAATACAATGGTTTTTCCCCTCATACCCACCCTCCCACCTGCACTTCTATCCCACCTCCTCCTCCCTCTCCCATCCCTTTCTTCATTAAGATTCATTTTTTTGTTTTATTTTTTTGACAGGCAGAGTTAGACAGTTTGAGAGAGAGACAGAGAGAAAGGTCTTCCTTTTTCCGTTGGTTCACCCCCCAAGTGGCCGCTACGGCTGGCGTGCTGTGCGAATCCAAAGCCAGGAGCCAGGTGTTTCCTCCTGGTCTCCCATGCGGGTGTGGGCCCAAGGACCTGGGCCATCCTCCACTGCACTCCCGGGCCACAGCAGGGAGCTGGACTGGAAGAGGAGCAACCAGGACAGAATCCGGCGCCCCGAACGGGACTAGAAAGTGGGGTGTCAGTGCTGCAGGCGGAGGATTAGCCTAGTGAGCCACGGCTCCGGCCAAGATTCATTTTTAATTTAACTTTATATACAGAAGACCAACTGTACACTAAGTAAAGATTTCAACAGTTTTCACCCACATACACATGCACACTGTATAAAGTACTGCTTGAGAACAAAAATTGCAGTCATTTCTTGTAATACAACTCAATAAGGACTGAGGTCCTATATTGGGAGTAACTGCATAGTGGCTTCTGTTGTTAATTTAATGGTTAACACTCTTATTTATGACATCAGTGATCAACCGAGGCTCTTGTCATGAGCTGCCAAGACTATGGAAGCATTTTGTGACCACAAACTCTGTCAGTATTTGGAAAAGGCCATAATCAAAGTGGAAGTTCTCTCCTCCCTTTAAAAAAAGATTACATCCTTTTTTGATGGCCACTTCTTTCTGCTGGGGTGTCACTCACAGAGATCCTTCATATAGAATATTTTTTTTGCTGCAGTGTCTTGGCTTTCCATGCCTGAAATGCTCTCATGGGCTTTTTAGTCACATTCGAATGCCTTAAGAGCTGATTCTGAGGTCAGAGTGTTACTTAAAGTGATTGTCATTCTATAAGTCTGCTGTGTGGACTGATTCTATTGTTGGACATTCCCTCCTTTTTAATTCTGTCTATTATTATTACCAGTGGGCCATCTTCTTCTGGCTTCCCAGGCACATTAGCAGGATGCTGGATTGGAAGTGGAGCAGCCAGGACATCAACCAGTGCTCATATGGGATGTTGTCATCACAGTCAAGCTGCTTAACCTGATGCAACACAATGCTGGCCCCTAAAACCATACTTAAGTGCCATATAAAGATAATAGCAAGGTTATACGTCCATTTAACCTGATACAACCAAAAACTCTCTTTCCTCATAAAAGGGTGTAAAGCCCTTGCATGGTATCCTTTCCTTGATATTGCATAACTTAAGTATTAGGATGTAAAGTTGATATTTAAATACTATGATGTAAAGTTAAAATATCTCATGTTACATGATAAGGGAATGAGAGAGGGAAGGAAACAAACATATTTGCTACACACACACACACACACACACACACACAATGATAACAAAATAAGGAGGAATTATTGATGACAATCACAGTCTTCATTTGTGTAACTTGTCATCTGGGTAGAGGTGGTCTTCACGACTGCCTTCCTCCACAAGCCAGTCTGTATTCCCATTGCCTTCACCAAGCACCTCAGGTGGTCATAGTTCTTTTCTTACTAAGTGCTCCAAACCTTCCCTCTTGAAAGGTTTGGGCTACTAGCAGAACTTCCAACATTGAGTTATATCCATTGACTTAATTACAAGTGTGGTAATAACAAGAGATGTCCACTCTAAGATATCTTTCATATTCCAGATATTCCCTTCCTTTCCTCCACTGCAAAGTAAGAGTCTAATTTCCTCTTGTAGTCAGGATCAATCATTGTAGCCAGCACAATAAATTCCTTTCTTTGCTTGTTCATTCAGAATCATGAGAAGCACAAAGTTCCTGGGTGGAAGGCAGTCTAAAGTTCTTTTTCAATGGAATTAGTTTTGTGTATCCTGGTGAAAGCCTCTTTACAGGCCTAAGGCCTTTAGGCCAGCAGAACACAAAGTTGCAGGAATAAGAAGCAAAAATTTTGTCAGTGGATTACCAGGGATAATGGCTAGTGGTTCCACTCTTGTGCCCACCCTTTGATTCTTAGATCTGTGAGTCCTGGCTATGGGAGAAATAATACCATACATTGGATGGGGACTCAGAGCATATATTTACCTTGGAGATCCTTGTCCCAAGTCCTTCAATGTACTTTCACCAAGTTGGCACTGGAATTTAGTCTTCAAAAAGCTACATCAGCCGGCGCCGTGGCTCAATAGGCTAATCCTCCACCTTGCGGCGCCGGCACACCGGGTTCTAGTCCCGGTTGGGGCGCCGGATTCTGTCCCAGTTGCCCCTCTTCCAGGCCAGCTCTCTGCTATGGCCAGGGAGTGCAGTGGAGGATGGCCCAGGTGCTTGGGCCCTGCACCCCATGGGAGACCAGGAAAAGCACCTGGCTCCTGGCTCCTGCCAGGATCAGCGCGGTGCGCCGGCTGCAGCGGCGGCCATTGGAGGGTGAACCAACGGCAAGGGAAGACCTTTCTCTCTCTGTCTCTCTCTCTCACTGTCCACTCTGCCTGTCAAAAAAAAAAAAAAAAAAAAAAAAAAAAAAAAAAAAAAAGCTACATCATCATTCTATGAAGCCAGCAGCTTCGGAACAGCGGGGAACATGGTAAGATGAGGGAGTTTCATGAACCTGGCTTCATTTTCTATGAAGTGAGTTTCTTGATGAGGAGCAATGCCAAGAAAAAAACTAAGATGGTGAGTAAAAAGGCCCTTCTGTAAGTCCACAGATGGTGGTTTTGGTAGATGCATTCCATGCAGGGAAGGCAAATCAGTGTCCACAGTAAATGCTATTTCAGAAGGAACAAAATGCTGTCTCTTCCATGGTGGAAGTAGCCTGATGCAAGCAACCTCCAGCAACTACGGTTGCATACCAACTGGGATGTATGATAATTTAGGATATGTCTACTGGCTATAAAATTGTAAAAGAACCAATCAGATTTTGGGGGTAATTGACTTTTCTATTTTCTAAATACAGGATATTCCAATTTTTGGCTTCATTTGATTCTAAAGTTACATATCATTCGGAGAAACTTTTAAGTCCACTACCCAAGTGTTTGGTGGTTAGCTTAAGGTTTTAGGACAGGTATAACTTGAGTGTACCAGTCTCCTCACCACTCCAGCTCTTACTTCTTCATGTCTCTGCTCAAATATGCCTATGCTGGTAATATCTGTAGGTCATCAAACAATTACTGGTACATGGGGCCCTTTCAGGCAGTAGAGCAGGCCATAAGAAATAAGCAGGGAAGTCTAACTCGGGTCGGTGGGGAGGCGGGATGTCCAAAGGATTGAACTGTTTTAATGTGACTCAATCTTATTTTTAAAAAAATATTTTATACATTGCAATACCTGTTTTTTTGTCTACAACTTTCAAAGTGTTCTGGACTGATTGCCTAAATAACCTCAGTTGTATTTCATGCAGGCATATTTTTGTGGCATGAAAACCTGTACCAGTACATAGTACATGTGTTGGTTTTAAAGAACATGTATCAGAGAACACAGAGGAATAAATTATCCTCTTAGTTTAAAATAATTACTTGTTTACTTATTTATTTATTAAAAAGTCAGGGAGACAAACACACACACACACACACACACACACACGGCTCCCATCCACTGGTTCATTTCCCAAATGCCCACCAACAGCTGGGAAGAGGCCACCACCAAAACTGGGAGCTGGGAACACAACCAGGATCTGCCTTGTGAATGGCTGGAACATAGTTAATTAAGGCATCACCACGGTCTCCCAGGGACTACATGGACAGGAAGGTTAAGTCAGGTGCTGGAGCTAGGGCATCAAATCCAGGTACTCTGATGTGGCACACAGGTGTCTTAACCAGAGGCTAAGCTGCTAGGTCAAACACCTGCCACCAGCTTGTTTTAATCACAAATATTTCTAGATTTCAGAGGAAATTTGGAATATGTGTGTATGTATGTGAAAATCTGGTGCCTTTCACTAACATTGAATTCATAGTAGAAATTTCCTGCTTCATTAAATAATTAAAACATGTTGAAATAAAGTATCGACTTTAAATTGCCATAACTCCAAATAAAGTATCAAACACAACTGAAAAGCAAAGACAGAACAGATTTTGCAAAATGGATGATAAATCTGAAAGCAATAAATCAAAATGACTTTAAAAACAGATGAGACATTAAGAAGAAACCACCTTTAAAAACATTGCCTTCCTAGGGCAGGCATTTGGCCAGAGGTTAAACTGCCAGTTTCCCATATCGGAGTACCTGGGTTTGATTCTTAGCTCCATTTCTTGATTCCTACTTCCTGAGAATGTGGACCCTGGGAGACAGTGGTGATGGCTCAAGTAGTTGACTTCCTGTCACCCGTGTGGAGACTTGGTTAAGTTCGTGCCGTGGCCTGGCATTTGGGGAATGAACTAGCAGATGGGAGCCCTCTGTGTCTCCGCCTCTCAAAAAAGAAAGGTGGGGGGGAGGAGGGATGAAAGAAATGAAAAAAGACCATATCATCTACATTATAAAAAAAGGACCTTAATAGGTTTACCTGATGCAGGAGACAGACCAATATATAAATACTCTCAACAAATATTGATTGAGAATCTTATATATGCTAGGTACTATTCTAGGCCCTGGTAATGTAACAGTGAACAAACAAAAACCTTTGTGCTTAACATTATAGAGGAGTAGATAGAAAAGAATACATATCTAATAGTCGTAAGTGACATAAATAAAAATATAGCAGCTTATGAGTGATCGGTAGAATGGAATATGCTATTTTATTTTGGATGGCCAATGAAGGTCTCTCTGCATAGGCAGTCTTTGAGCAGAGATGTGAAGAAAGTGAGAGCTTGGCGAGGACGGTAGTACATGGGGAAGAGCAGCCTCAGCAGAACATTTCAGCGAGGAACATGGTGCAGAGAGCTGGCAGAGGAGTTGAGAAGATCAGATCCTACAGGTAGCCAGCATAAGGGCTTTGGTTTTTAACATGAACTGTTTTAGAAAGGCATGGAAATGATATGATCTTCTGATATTTCTAAAAGAGTACTATAGCTGTAGAGATTAGATTGTAAGGAAGGGGAAGAAACACAGAGATTGGATAATAATTTAGTTCAAATTTTGTAGTATTTCATTCTGAGGTTGACCTACCCTGTATGCATCTGGAGAATGCTAAAGTAATCAAAGCACTTTCGTTCGAAGGAATAATGAGATATTTCAGTTTCCACATTTCTGAAGTTTATATATGAACCTAATTCTATCACTTACAGAGGTCTAATACACTAAATGTGGTAATAAAAATAAATATATTAAAACAAAATACAAAGACACAAAATGAGCATAGTTGGGAAGCACTTTTTTTTTAAGAATTATTTGTTTTCTTTGAAAGTCAGAGTTACAGAAAAACAGGGAGAGACAGAGAGATCTTCCATTCCCTGATTCACTCTGCAGATGGCTGCAATGGCCAAGGCTGAGCCAGGCTGAAGCCAGGAGTATGAAGCCAGGAGTAATGAGCTTCATTTGGATCTCCCACGTGGGTGGCAGGGGCCCAAGCACTTGAGCCATCGTCTACTGCTTTCCCAGCCATATTAGCAAGAAGCTGAATTGGAAGTAGAGCAGCTGGGACATGAACCAGTGCCCATATGAGATGTCTCCATGGTGGGCAGCAGAGTTACCCACTGTTCCACAATGCCAGCTCTAGGAACACAGTATTTTTTTTTTTTTTTTTGACAGGCAGAGTTAGACAGTGAGAGAGAGAGAGACAGAGAGAAAGGTCTTCCTGTTCCGTTGGTTCACCCCCCAAATGGCCACTATGGCCGGCGCGCTGTGCGAATCCGAAGCCAGGAGCCAGGTGCTTCTCCTGGTCTCCCATGCGGGTGCAGGGGCCCAAGCACTTGGGCCATCCTCAACTGCCTTCCTGGGCCACAGCAGAGAGCTGGACTGGAAGAGGAGCAACCGAGGGAGGATCCGGCACCCCAACCGGCACTAGAACCAGGGGTGCCTGTGCTGCAGGCAGAGGATTAGCCTAGTGAGCCAAGGCGCCAGCCTCAGGAGCACAGTATTAACAACAATTTTAATTATTATCCTAAATATGTAGGATCCCAGTATCTAAGCTTTTAAAAATATTAGTATCAAAATTACTTTGCACACCTGGGGTTAGTTCTCTAGTTTGCATCTGGTATCAGATGCTCCAAGAGTTTGGGGACCTCTTTACATTTTAAACACTCTTCCAGGTGATTCTTTTTAAGTTTGTTTTTTAAGATTTATGTCTTTATTTGATAGGCAGAGTTACAGAGAGGCAGAGGCACGGAGAGAGAGAGAGAGAGAGATCTTCATCTGCTAGTTCACTTCCCAAATGGCCGCAATGGCTGAAACTGGGCTGACCGGAAGCCAGGAGCCAGGAGCTTCTTCCAGGTCTCCCATGCTGGTGCAGTGAAGAATAGTGGAAATAGGTGGAAAATAGGTGTAATTGTCTCCAAGCACTTGGACCGTCTTCTACTACTTTCCCAGACCATAGTAGAGAGCTGGATCAGAAGTGGAGCAACCATGTCTTGAACCAACGCCCATATGGGGTGTGCCGGCCCCTCCAAGTGACTCTTACATATGATGACATATGAGGTGTGGGGAACGTCTGGACCCAGGCTGTTTGAGGCCTGTGCAATCATTTTGTCTGGTTCTGTCAAGGCAACTGCAGGGAGGAATTGAAATTCAGTAAATGTATATAGCAGGCCAATTTTTAAGTTGATAATTTTGTATGGTCTGAAAATGAGGTTATAAATATCCAAATGGCCCTTGGTAGAAAAAAAGAATCCATACCCCTGATAAACAAATCTCAGAGTAACAGAAGAATATTTTAGTGGTTTCAATGTTTCAAAGCCTGGTTAATTTGACTATTAAATTAAAAACAAGGAGGATCATATTCTATTACTTTATCTCAAAACCATTTTTGAATAAGGTGTGATATGAATAAACAAAAATTAAATTCAATTGCCCTGTCATAATTCTTAGAAAAACAATGAGTTAAGCTGCAATAAAAACTGGAGAAGGATATACATTGTTGATTAGATGACAACGAAACAGTATTAGCATAACAGCTTTGTAGTCAGAATGACCTCGAAAAGCTTGTGGAACTTGCGTATTTTACAGATGAGGGAGTTGAGACTAAAAGTTCCCCCTCTATTTTTTTCCATTGCTACATCATCATTGATCTAGGAATAGTTCTGTTATAGAATTTTTATTTCATACATAATTATTTGATAGTGATATTTGGGAAAATCTCTATTTTTCCAAGTAATAAGATAGAGAAACAATGAGAATCCTTAACATTTTTAACCTTAGTCAATGTAATCAATCGTAATTTCTTTTTAAAAAATTAATGTTATTTTCTTTCATATTACTTTGATGTATTTTGACTTCTTATAGTAAGCTCAAATATTTATGGTACATCGTGATACATGGAGTCTTGTTCAAAATTATTGGTTCCCAAAACCTTTGGATGTAACATAACAACTCCCTTAGGCAGAGTAGCCTTGCTGTCCAGGGCCTGCCTGGGTTTGGCTACATGACTTTCTTTGACCAACAGAGTGTGAGCAGACCCAGTTAACACTGTTGGCACTTACAGGTTTTTGAAGCATTTCACATTGCTGCTAGCTCCCTCTGTTACTGGAAGAGCATATCCCAGGTAGGGCTTTCTCAGCTCAGACCCAGGAAGGAGTAAACCTGAGCCTGAACCACATCTTCCCACAGCCATGGAAACCAACCCACCATGGCCAACATGCGACATGAGTGAGAAATATGTTATTGGGAGTCATCAAAATATTTGGGTTTGTTACTTACTGTAGTCTAATAAAAGCTATTCCATATGGTGGGCCTTTGGGGTAACAGTAAAAGTATTGCTTTGGATCCCCGCATTACATATCAGAGTATCTGGGAGTGGTCTCTCCTCAACTTCCAATCCAGCTTCCTACTAATGCATTTGTGGGAGGCAGCAATGAAGGCTCAAGTAGTTGAGACCCTGCCACCCACATGGGAGGCCTGAATTTTGTTCCTGGCCCCTGGCTTCAGGTTGACCCAGGCCTGGCTGTTATGGGCATTTGGGAGTGAACCAGCAGACAAGATCTCTCCCTGACCCCTTCTGCCTTTCGGGAAAAAAAAAAAAAAAAGACAATACATGAATATGTCCATATCTGACAAAAAATCCAGTATCCAAAGCAGGAAGATATCAAAACTAAAACTTCTGAGGTTCCTATACCAAAATCTTTCTTATAAAAATATCTTATCATTGTGCCTACAAATACGTTAGTGATAGAATACTTTTACATGGTTTAGAGCTTGGTATGTGATAGGGACATATTTGAATTATGGTCATTTGTGCTTGGAAAATAGGTGTAATGAATCTATATGACAATTTCATAATGTAAAATTGCACAAACATGCAGGAAGGAAATGTCACAATTTATCTGGGGATATGATTTTCAAATTCCATGGAAATATAAAGGAATTTTTGAAAAATCATAAGCCCGCAAACAGAATGCTCTGTCAATTTACGTAACTTTGTCAGATTCACATTAGCAAAAATAATTTGCCTCTCATAAACTTTTTAAAAAGCTTTTAATTGGATATTTGTTTAGAAGTTTTAATTTATTCTTGCACTGTATCTAATGGCATAGAAAAAAATTCATATATTTTGAAGGAGCACTTTACAGATAATACCATTTCTGAAAGGAAGCTAGCTATATCTTATTATGCCTGATAGTCAGAAATTTTAAGATCCGTGTTGAATAATCTGGCAATGGTGACTTGGAAGCCAGTCATATGTGCAACTCATCCCAATCCAGCTTTTTTTTTTTTTAATTTACAGCTTTTTTTTAAGATTTATTTATTTATTTTAAAGTCAGAATTACAGATAGGGTGAGGCAGAGACAGAGAGAGAGATATCTTCCATTCAGTGGTTCATTCCCTAAGTGGCTGCAATGGCCAAGGTTGGGCCAGGATGAAGCCAGGAGCGAGAAGCTTCATCCGGGTCTCCCACATGGGTACAGGGGCCCAAGTCCCTGGACCATCCTCCAGCTTTCGCAGGTGCACCAGCAGGGAGCTAGATCAGAAGTGGAGTAGCCAGGACTCGAACTAGCACCCATGTGGGATGAGAGTGCTATAGGCAGTGGCTTTACCTGTTACACCACAGCACCATCCCCTCAATCCAGCTTTAACTGAGCTTATGCTGACAATCTGAAATCAGTCCTGGTGGGAATATTTATATGACAAAAACTGGAAAATTTATAGGATGAAAATAAAAATTATTGCTTTCCCTCTCACCAGTTAATTGATGGTTAAGCATTTATCACTGCATCCCTAGGCTGCACGTTTGGTACTATAATGTTTGGAGTATTTTTAAAAAAACAATGTTTTGTTTTTTGAAGGCAGATACAAGGCTACCAAGTTATCACTAAAGCTAGAGACTTACTAGAGGTTTAGAAGTTCTGACGGCATGAAGGAATGCAGACAGGGGACGCCCCAGAATCACTGTCTATTCATGCTCTAAGTCCTGTGACACTATGGCGCGGGCAGCAGGAAACGAGACCCTGGATTCTGGTGAAGAGTGGGTGTAGACTGGAAAATAGAAGACACTGTGAGAGAGGCAGAACCGTCTTCTTTTTTCAAGATTTATTTTATTTATTTGAAAGACAGAGTTACAGACAGACGTAGAGGCAGAGAGGTCTTCCCTCCACTGGTTCACTCCCCACATAGCTGCAACGGCCAGAGCTGAGCTGATCCGAAGCCAGGAGCCAGCAGTCTCTTCTGGGTCTCCCATGCGGGTGCAGGAGTCCAAGGACTTGGGCCATCTTCTACTGCTTTCCCAGGCCATAGCAGAGAGTTGGATGGGAAGTGGAGCAGCCAGGACCAGAACCGGCGCCCACGTAGGATGACAGTGCCTCAGGCCAGGGCCTTAACCCACTGTGCCACAGCGCAGGCCTCAGAACCGTCTTCTAACAATTCAGTAGTGTTTCTTCTCTCTTCTGTGCATATGCGCATGGTCAGACATACACTACTGAAAGTGAGAATAACATGTTAGGTACACATTTTACAAGGTTTTTTAATTTTACAAATATTTCTGATTATAAAGATTTAGGAACATTTATTTTAGGTTTTGCTTTTAGGACTTTTAAGAGAAGTTATCAGAATTTCAATATCAATTCGTTGTTTGGAGTAAACCTCTCAAGTAAGAAAAATGGTGTGCCAGAACTTGCATTAGTGTTAACAATCTTTTTGGCCTCTGTTAATGTAATCGTAGGCAGCAATTTAAAAATATTCTTTAGAAAGCACTGCAGGAATTTAACTTACCACTGAAAAAGTTTAACAAAATAAACACATATTTCCTGAAGAGGCTGAATATATATGCGTATGTGACTGCACAAATAATAGGGTTTACATGACAGTATCCACTGGGGAGGAAATAATTCTCTTAATTATCATATTCCTTTATTCTTAGACTTTAGTAAAATAGACACTAGTAGTAGTGAACTGTTATTATTATACTTTAAAAAACATATTATGGGGGGCTGGCGTCGTGGCTCACTTGGTCAATCTTCTGCCTGCAGCGCCGGCATCCCATATAGGTGCGAGGTTCTAGTCCCGGCTGCTCCTCTTCCAGTCCAGCTCTCTGCTGTGGCCAGGGAAGGCAGTGGAGGGTGGCCCAAGTGCTTGGGCCCCTGCACCCGCATGGGAGACCAGAAGGAAACACCTGGCTCCTGGCTTTGGATTGGCACAGTTCTGGCCATAGTGGCCATTTGGGGGGTGAACCAACGGAAGGAAAACTCTCTCTGTCTCTCTCTCTCACTGTCTATATCTCTGTCAAATAGAAAGAAAACCATATTATGAATTAAACATTTTTAAATAGTCACTGATCAGAAATTAGTCTAAATTTTATTTTTATTACAATACATTTGATGATTAAAATATTTTATGGACTAGCACAACTTACAAATATTAATTAAAGCACAATGAAGTCCTACATACAAATGTTAAAAAAAAAACCAGCACTTCCTTTAGGTATTCAGTTACTAAACTAGAATTCATATTTCACAGAATTTTAGAATACCAAAAAGAAACATCCTAAAAATTGAATAAATGGATAAAAATTGAATTTAGAAATTATGCATCAAAAAAAGAATTAATCATTCTCAAAATATTTTTAATCATATCACCAAACTATTAGTCAAATTCCAAATCTTCTTATGTAAAATGTTATTATTTGTTTAAAGATTTCTTTATTTATTTGAAAGGCAGAGTTACACACACACACACGTGTGCAAACAACATACACACATAATTTCCATCTATTGGTTCATTCCCTATGGCTACAACAGCGGGGGATGGGCCAGATGAAAGTCAGGAGCCTACAGCTCCATCCAGGTCTCCCAGGTGGGAGGCAGGGGCCCAAGCACTTGGGCCATCTTCTGCTGACTTCTCAGGCTCATTAGCAGGTTGCTGGTTCAGAGGGGAGCCAAACTGGCCCTCATATGGGATGCTGGCATTATGGAACAGCTCAATCCACTGTGCCCCCAAAATATATTTTTGAACAAGTTCCAAGGTATTATCTATAGCAAATGTGCTAAAAGTTACTGTACTCCATACCTTTGCAAATACACCACAGAATGCTGCTGGTGGCATTTTTCCAAACTGTGCTCTGAGAAACTGAAATTCCCACGACATGCCGAAGGTGTTCCACAGAAAACTGAGAATCTACAAGCCTTAACTCATGCCTCATTCACAGAGTCCATTGCATCTTCAGCCGTAAAGGAACCTATGTGACCAACCTACAGCCCACACTTAGTCACCACAGTTTATTTTCTTGGTATGTAACAATTCTTAAAAACTTCAGTGTGACTATTTTTTTTTTTTTGACAGGCAGAGTGGACAGTGAGAGAGAGAGACAGAGAGAAAGGTCTTCCTTTGCCGTTGGTTCACCCTCCAATGGCTGCCGCTGCCAGCGCGATGTGGCCGGCGCACCGCGCTGATCCGATGGCAGGAGCCAGGAGCCAGGTGCTTTTCCTGGTCTCCCATGGGGTGCAGGGCCCAAGCACCTGGGCCATCCTCCACTGCACTCCCGGGCCACAGCAGAGGGCTGGCCTGGAAGAGGGGCAACCGGGACAGAATCCGGCACCCCAACCGGGACTAGAACCCGGTGTGCCGGCGCCGCTAGGCGGAGGATTAGCCTAGTGAGCCGCGGCGCCGGCCCAGTGTGACTATTTTTATGCATTCTGTATATTTGACTCTCCTACCTCCCGATCTGTGGCTAGCACAGAGGTGTTGCTATATCTCTGTTGTCAATATATAGGAGAGACTTCAAAAAGTTCAAGGAAAAGTGGAATTAAAAGATGTTTTGGTGTAAAAAATTTTGAAATGCATGCAGTTTCTCCATAGTACGCATTTTTCGTGTACTTTTTTTGAAGACCACTTGAATACTGGATACGTATGACTGTCATTCATCCTGGCTCACCAGAGTACTTTTGGCATGATCAACTGAAAAGCTAATTAGAGGCCAGTGCTTTGGCACAGAAGGCTAAGCCTCCTATTGTGGCGCCAGTATCCCATATGGGTGCCAGTTCTTGTCCCAGCTACTCCTCTTCCAATCCAGTTCTCTGCTGATGGCCTGGGAAAGCAGTAGAGGTTGGTCCAAGTGCTTAGGCCCTCGCACCCACATGAGATCCAGAAGAAGCTCCTGGCTCCTGGCTTTGTTTTGGCTCAGCTCTGGCTGTTGTGGCCATTTTGGGGAGTAAACTAGCAGATGGAAGACCTTTCTCTCTCTCTCTCAGTCTCTCACTCTCTCTCTGTAACTGTATCTCTCAAATAAATAAATAAAATGCTTTTTTAAGAACGAGCTAATTAGACATGAATGGACTGACATTTATCTAAAGAAATATATGATACCTTAGAAGGAAAGGAGGAAAACACTGCAACACACATTGGATTAAGTAACAAACTTTTCAGTAATCACATCATAATTGGGAAAATGACTGAGATGGTAGAAAGAAATAAAGAACAGTGTGAAGTTGTATTTTATAGCATATTTAATTGCAGACTCATTTTCGATTCAATATGCACCCAAGCTAATGTCATTTCACAGAATGAGGACACTGTTGGTGTTCTCACACAGGTGATGGCTCATTTTGTAGGCTTATCCTTGTCTCATTTCATGGGAACAGCAACAAAAACCCCATTATTCAAACCTTCCATTATATCCAGCAGTGTCCTCAAATAATCAATTTTGAAAGTCAGCTAATGAGATACTCAAGCTTACCTTATTATTCTAGAGTACAAACTAACACAAACAACAGAAATCATCAGACATGGAGAAGCATAATGTAAATAAAATTTAAACCATCTCAGCCATTTCTCTATATGGGTCTTAATTTGTAACAGAGTTGCTTCACTTTTGGTATATTCTACTCAATTTATCTGCTCACATGATTACTTTGCTTTCAAACTTTTCCTTAAAATTGCTATGATTGTGGTGTAGTGGGCTAAGCCTCCACCTGCAGCATTGGCATCCCATATGAATGCTGGTTCATGTACTCCCTGCTCCTCTTTCGATCCAGATCTCTGCTGTGGCCTGGGAAAGCAGTAGAAGATGGCCCGAGTGCTTGGGCCCCTGCATCCATGTGGGAGACCAGGAAGAAGCACCTGGCTCCTGGCTTCAGATCGGCACAGTTCTGGCTATTGTGGTAATTTGGGGAGTGAACCAGTGGAATGGAAGGCCTCTCTCTCTCTCTCTCTCTCTCTGGCTCTACCTCTCTCTGTAACTCTGTCTTTCAAATAAATAAAATAAATCTTTTTTTTAAAGAAACTGTATATTCTTGAAGAATATTGTTGAACGTTGAAGTGACTGAAAAGTTACATATTATTATTATTATTATTTTTTTGACAGGCAGAGTGGACAGTGAGAGAGAGAGACAGAGAGAAAGGTCTTCCTTTGCCATTGGTTCACCCTCCAATGGCCGCCGCAGCAGGCGCACTGCGCTGATCCGATGGCAGGAGCCAGGTGCTTTTCCTGATCTCCCATGGGGTGCAGGGCCCAAGCACTTGGGCCATCCTCCACTGCACTCCCTGGCCACAGCAGAGAGCTGGCCTGGAAGAGGGGCAACCGGGACAGAATCCGGCGCCCCGACCGGGACTAGAACCCGGTGTGCCGGCACCGCAAGGCGGAGGATTAGCCTAGTGAGCCACGGCGCCGGCAAGTTACATATTATTAAGAACTTATTTCAGAGAGATGCACACTGAAAAGATAATCTAATTACACTTTCTTTTTTAACTTTTATTTAACAAATATAAATTTCCAAAGTACAGCTTTTGGATTACAGTGGCTTTTTTCCCCCCTCATGACTTCCCTCCCACCTGCAATCCTCCTATTTCCTGCTCCCTCTCCCATTCCATTCACATCAAGATTCATTTTCAATTATCTTTATATACAGAAGATCAATTTAGTATATATTAAGTAAAGATTTCAACAGTTTGCACCCACACAGAAACACAAAGTGTAAAGTACTTTTTGAGTACTAGTTATAGTTATAGCATTAATTCACATTGCACAATACATTAAGGACAGAGATTCTACATGGGGAGTAAGTGCACAGTGACTCCTGTTGTTGACTTAACAAATTGACACTCTTGTTTATGGCGTTAGTAATCTCCCTAGGGTCTTATCATGAGTTGCCAAGGCTACGGAAGCCTTTTGTGTTCGCCGACTCCGATCTTATTTAGACAAGGTCATAGTAAATTGGAAGTTCTCTCTTCCCTTCAGAGAAAGGTACCTCCTTCTTTGATGGCCCATTCTTTCCACTGGGATCTCTCTAAAGAGGGTCAATGATGTATCTAATCTACTGCTAGCCTCTGGGAAAATCATATGTACCTTAGTAAAATACTAAATAATTACACAAAAATTTAAGTCAGTTTTCAAAGCTACCAATGAGTCATTTGGGTTTGCATTTCAATAAACACAGAGTTGACATAAATTCTCTCTATTGTAGTAAACATTTTTGTCTTCTCTAAGACAATAAAATACTGTTTTTTCATTCTTAAATCTAAATGGTAAAATAAGAAAGGTAACAGCTGAGAGCAGATTCCAGTGTGGTTTACAAAATCAGGAATAGGCAAGCCTGGATTTATTAACTGACATGAGAAAGCCCTGGAATACGGGTTGAAAATTTGTTTGACTAGCCAAATCCAGCCTGCTCCTTAGGAATCGCTTTTGTGTTTCCTAATTGCTAGAAAAAAATTAAAAGAATAGTACCACATGAAAACAACGTGGAATTTGCTGTCCATAAATAAAATTTTCTTGGAAAATGGCCTCATCCACTCATCCATATATTGTCTGCGATTATTTTCACACCACAGTGGCACAGCCAGGTGGTGGCAACTGAGACTGTCGGGCTACTCTCCTCCTTTGCTCTGCAGCAGGACACCCTACAAAGTAGTCATGCAGTTGTAATTACCAGTGCATTGAGTGCCGCATTGATTGTCATACCACAATAATTTTATATTCTCAGTAGTGAAAGCAAGTTGGTCATTAGAAGAAAAAACCAGAAATATGGACCTCAAGTGATGTTTTTAAGGCACAATAGAATACGGATGATTCTGTTATCAAATGAGGTGGCAAGGTATGGTATTTAACATGCAACAGATATTACAGTTACTCTAAAAGAATATTATATGTGTTGGGATTGCCAGATTAATTACTCATCACAATATTCTCAATTCACAGGAATAAGTGATGGGAAAATTTTAAAATTTATTAATATTTATTTATTTACTTATTTGAAAGGCAGAGCAACACACACACACACACACACACACACACACATAGTCCATCAGCTGGTTCACCTTCCAGATGGCCACAACAGCTGGGTCTGACCCAGGTTGAAGCCAGGAAACTCAACCCAGTGTCCCACATGAGTGGCAGGGCCCATATGCTTGGGGCATCATTTGCTGCCTTCCCAGGCACATCAACGGGAAGCTGGATCAGAAATGAAGCAGCTGGGACTTGAATCAGCACTCTGAGATGGATGCTGGCATTGCAATGTGGGCCCCACTGAATATTTAGCACACAGTATTTTATCACAGAATTAATTAATTAACTAATTAACGGTTTAGTCAATTGAAAGGTAGAGTTACAGAGAGAGGAGGAGAGACAGAGAGATGTTCCATTCACTGGTTTACTTCCCAAATGGCCACAATGGCCAGGGGTAGGCCAGGCCAAAGCCAGGAGCTAGAAGACTCATTTCAGGTCTCTTATGTGGGTTCAGGGGACCAAGCCCTTGTGCCATCCTCTGCTGATTTTCCAGGTCATTAGCAGGGAGTTGGATCAGAAGCGGAGAAGCCAGGACTCAAACCGGAGCCCATATAGGATGCAGGCAGCAGCTTTACCTGCTACACCAAAACCCCAGTCTCAGAATTAATTTATAAAAATAATGTAATGACATTGAATAGCCCTTGTCTAGACTGTTGAGGAAGAATTTCTTAGCTTTTTTTCTTCCCCCTCCCCCTCCTCCCCTTCCTCTCCCTTCCCCTCCCCCTCTCCCTCCTCCTTCCCCTCCTCCTCCTTCCTTGGACTAAACAAGAGAGGCAGGAGGAAGAGCGGTGGGAAAGTGGGTAGGAGGGTGGTACAGAGGGAATTACCATGTTTCTAATGTTGTATTTATGAGATACATACAAATAAAAAAAAGTAATGTAATGGTAATGGCTCAGTTGGGTCCTGTCACTCACGTGGGAGACCTGGATTGCATTCATGGCTCCTGGCTCTGGCTGTGGCCTCACCCTAGCCTGGCCCAATCCAGCCATTATCCAGCGAACTAGCAGATAGGGTTCTGTCTCTATTCTGTCTTTCTGAATGTCTCAAATAAATAAAAGTGAAAACAGTTAAGCTGTAGCCAAAATAAATGACTCCATAACAAAGGGAGGAAAACCTTTTACTAGTGGTGATTTAAATTGTTTGCAAATGCTGAAAAATGTGTCTAAAGTTCCCTTTTTACAAAAATATTTATTTATTTATTGAAAGGCAGAGTCAAATAGAGGGAGGAAGTGACAGGGCTGGGGGATGGGGGAGAGAAAGAGAGAGAGAGAAAGAGAGAAAATCTTCCATCTGCTTGTTCAATCCCCAAATGTATACAGTGGTTGGGGCTGGGCCAAGCCAAAGCCAGAAGTCTGGAACCCCATCCAGGTCTCCAAGGTGGGAGGCAGAGACCAAGCACTTTGCATGTCTTCAGAAACTTCTCCCAGGAGCATTAGCAGGGAGCTGTGTCAGAAGTGCTGGGACTCGAACCAGCATTCATGGGATGCCGGCATCACAAATGGCAGCTTAACCTGGTGTGTCACAGTGTCAGTCCCAAGAGTCCCAAGAGTAAATTTTGTTAAATTATCTTTCAGCAAGAATAGTTGCTCGGGGCTGGCACTATGGTGTAGTGGGTAAAGCCACAACCTGCAGTTCCAGCTTCCCATATGGGCACTGGTTCAAGTCTTGGCTGCTACACTTCCGATCCAGGTCTCTGCTATGGCCTGGGAAAGCAATAAGTCCTTGGGCCCCTGCACCTATGTGGGAGACCCGGAAGAAGCTCCCAGCTTCTGGCTTCAGATCAGTGCAGCTCCGGCCATTGCAGTCATCTGGGGAGTGAACCAGGGGATGAAAGACACCTCTTCCTCCCTCTCCCTCTCTCTCTGCTCTGCCTTTCAAATAAATAATCTTAAAATATAGTTGCTCAAAGAATCAAGAACATTGGGAAAAACATCCGTAGTAAGGACTAATAATAATAATAATAATAAAGGTAAATGATCCTGAGCTGTTTTTCTTCACTCCTTTCAGTCAATAGCTGTTATTGATACTGTCCACTTACTGTTTATTTAATGAGTCAATGCCAGGTTGAAGTGACTGAAGCATTAGTCTCTATGAATTATCCACATGGAACAATTACAGGCAAAAATAATTCTAAGAATAAAACATGAATATTGTGCCACCTAAAACAACAACCTTAAGAGGAATCTAAGATGAGCTACAACTGGTAAAAATATGTTTCCAGCAAAGATTTAGTTGGTTAACTTTACAAAAATTTTGAAAATGAGAGATGTTAAAAACCTATGTTTATTTACTAAATTATTCACCATCAGTTACTATGTAGAATATATCTGATTTAATCTTATTTTATTGCACTAGTAGAGTTAATGGTGAACTTCATTTGCTCTTATTGATTTAACCATCAACAGTCTGTTATCTTTCATCAGATATAGAAGCTGAAAAGCCTGATTTTCCCTGCCACATGGAAGTTCATCGGCTCAGCAGTGGTAGTTTCATTGTGTTTTTTTTTTTTTTTTTAAGATTATTTCTTTGAAAGGCAGAGTTAGAGAAAGAGGCAGAAGCAGAGAGAGAGATCCACCTTTCATCTGCTGATTCACTCCCCAAATGGCCTCAACAGTCAGGACTAGACCAGGCTGAAGCTGGGAGCCAGGAGCCCAAGTACTTGGCCATCTTCTGCTGCTTTTCTAGGCACATTGGCAGGGAGCCAGATTGGAAGAGAAGCATCTGAGACTCAAACTGGTGCCCATATGGGATGCCAGTGCTGCAGGTGGTAGCTTATCCTGCAATGCCACAACCACAGCCCCTATTGTGAGGTTTTCTAAAATTTTACTTAAGGTATACAAATTCCATGTATTTCATATATACAGCTTCAGGAACATAGTGATACTTCCCACCCTACCCTTCCTCTATTGTGAGTTTTTGAATTCAGATTTTACATTGAAATTTCTCTGAAATAAAGTAATTTATAACATTTATATTTTAAAAGTTGACATATGAATGAATATGAGAATATATTCTTATTCATTCAACAGATATTTACTGAGTGCCTACTATTTGCTATATGTATAAATGTACTAGCTTAAGAACTTTGGGCAGAGCAGTGCTTCTCATATATGTACTATTCAGAGTACCTGCAAAATTTGCCTACACACACACACACACACACATACACAAACTGTGCTACTTTTTTGAAATAAATGTGCTTTTCTTAAATGAATAAATCTTACAATATGAGAAAAACTTTTAAAGATTTATTTTGTAAGTTAGAATTAGAGAGAGGGAAAGAGAGAGAGAGAGAGAGGGAGAGAGAGAGAGAGAGAGAGAGATCTTCCAATCACTGGTTTACCTTCCAAATGGCCACAATGGCTGAGACTGGGTCAGGCCAAAGCCAGGAGCCAGGAGCTTCATCCAGGTCTCCCAATGGGTGCAGGGGCACAAGCACTTGGGCCATCATCCACTGCTTTCCCAGCTGCATTAGCAGGGAGCTGGATTGAAGTGGAAAAGCAGGGACTGTAACTGATGAGATGTTGGCACTGCAAGTGCAGCTTAGGCTGCAATACCACAGGAGCAGCCCCACAACATGAGAAACTTTAGAGTACTGCTATCTAATAAAACTTTCTGTGATGATGGAAATGTTTTCCGTTCCTACTGTTCAACATAACTACTAGATTCATGTGACTACTGAACAACTGAAGCATGGCTGGTACGAAATGAGAGAATGAATTTTTAATTAAATTTAAGTTCAGCAAACGGTTTGTAAGGAAGATGGTGGAGCAGTGGGGGAACTTAATGCTCTAGTCTGGGAAAAGATAGTTAAAGACACTCTCAGGAAAGAGGGAGAAAATGGCAGAAGAAACTCCATGCAAATTAGAGGGACACAGCAGACGTACGTGGAGGGTCTGGACACACAAATCTCAGCAGCTGAGAGCCTCCGTACCAGTTTTGGAGAGTGAGGTGAGACCAGACTGCAACAGCCCAAGCCACTGGTGATAAAGCTGCAGAAAAAGCATGGAGGACTCCAGCTTGGAGCCCTGTGGGGGATAGTGTACTTGCCAAACTAGAGGAGAAAAAAAATGGGGACACGTTTCTCTCTCCCCAATCACCCTGCAGTGGTTTCCTGTAACAAGCTGATAGCCAAAGCAAAAAAATAGGAATATTTATGGAAAAATGGCAGGGCAAAGTCATTACTTATCAATAGTCACCTTGAATGTAAATGGCCTCAACTCTCCAGTTAAAAGACACAGACTGGCTGATTGAATTTTAAAAAACTCATTTATGCAAAGCCATAAAGCAAATTCAAAAAAATAAAAATCATACCATGCATATTCTCGAACCACAATGGAATGAAGCTGGACATCAGCAACCCAGGATTCTCTATAAAACATATGCAAACATGTGGAGAATGAACAACATGCTCCTGAATGAACAGCAGATCATAGGAGAAATCAAAACATTTCTGGAAATAAATAGAGGTGACAATATAACATATCAAAACTTATGGGACAGGGCCAGTGCTGTGGCATAGCAAGTAAAGCTGCTACCTGCAGTGCCAGCATCCCATATGGGCGCTGGTTTGAGTCCCAGCTGCTCCACTTCTGATCCAGTTCTCTGCTATGGCCTAGGAAAGCAGAAGATGGCCCAAGTCCTTGGGCCCCTGCACCTGTGTAGGAAGACCAGAGGAAGCTCCTGGCTCCTGGCTTTGGATCAGTGCAGCTTCGGCCATTGCAGCCAATTGGGGAGTGAACCAGCAGATGGAAAACCTCTCTCTCTCTCTGTTTCTGCCTCTACCTCTCTGTAACTATACCTTTCAAATAAATAAATAAATCTTTAAAAATAACTTATGGGATACAATAAAAGCAGTGTTAAGAGGAAAGTTCATAGCAATTGGTGCCTACATTAAGAAATTGGAAAGGCACCAAATAAACAAGCTATCAATGCATAATTATAGGACTAAGAGTCAAAGGGATCACATAAACAAGACTAGTGTCTGCTAATATTAACTGATAGAGTTAAAAAGGAGAGAACAATCCAACATGGGAAGTGGGATACACAGAAGACTCATAGAATGGCAGATGTCCTAAACAGCACTCTGGCCTCAGAATCAGCCCTTAAGGCATTCTGATCTGGCTGAAGAACACATGAGAGTATCTTAGGCATGGAAAGCCAAGACACTCTGGCAAAAAAAAAAAAAAAAAAAAAAAAAAAAAACCACACACAACAACAACCTAAATGGAAGATCTCTGCAAGTGAGATCCCAATAGAAAGAATGGGCCATCAAAGAAGGAGGTACCTTTTTCTGAAGGGAGGAGAGAACTTCCACTTTGACTATGACCTTGTCTAAATAAGATCGGAGTTGGCGAACACAAAAGGCTTCCATAGCCTTGGCAACTCATGACAAGATCCTAGGGTGATTACTGATGCCATAAATAAAAGTGTCAATTTATTAAGTCAACAAAAGGAGTCACGGTGCACTTACTCCTCATGTAGGATCTCTGTCCTTAATGTATTGTACAATGTGAATTAATGCTATAACTAGTAATCAAAAAGTACTTTACACTTTGTGTTTCTGTGTGGGTGCAAACTGTTGAAATCTTTATACTAAATTGATCTTCTGTATATAAAGATAATTGAAAATGAATCTTGACGTGAATGGAATGGGAGAGGGAGCAGGAGATGGGAGGGTTGCAGGTGGGAGGGAAGCTATAGGGGGGAAAAAGCCACTGTAATCCAGAAGCTGTACTTTGGAAATTTGTATTTATTAAGTAAAAGTTTTAAAAAAGGATATAGAAAAACAGCAAACCAAACCCAAAACTAGTAGGAGAAAAAAATTAAAATTAAACAAAATTGAAACAAAAAAATACAAAAGATCAGCAAAACAAAGAGCTGGTTTTTTGAAAAAATCAACAAAATTAACACACCATTGGCCCAACTAACCAAAAAAAAAAAAAAAAAAAAAAAAGGAGAAAGACAACCCAAGCTAATAAATTCAGCAAAGTCAAACGGCCACACATGGCTAGGGGCTCTTGTCAACAGCACTGCCCTACAGGACCAGTCTATGGCAGGTGAATGTTGGAATATAATTTGGCCTTGAATGAAAAAGTGAATTTTGTTATACTACATAGTTAATATTAGTGTATTTCCTTAATAGCAGAACTAAATCAATTCATTACTTAAGAAAACAAAGTTTGCCTCTTGTTTTTTGTCCCATATCCCACTCCTCCCACCCACACTATGGCTGAATTCTAACTACTTAAGGTGCTAGAACACAGTGGAAAATCACATATGTATATATATATATATATATATAAACAAAACCGATAATATTTTCTATACATAAAAATTACATATAATTCAGAAGCCTTAAACCTTTTCTTTGGCAACACTGTAAGGCATCCACTTATCAGAAAGCAAATTCATTCAACTTCTACTTGTTCTTAATTAGATACATATTTTTATGTTGGAATTATCTAGAAGTAAAATAGATAACCAAAAGAGAAGTGGACAAACTGCAAATTTTCCAGTTGAACAGTTAATATATCATCTTAAAGAGTTCCTCATAGATAGAAAACAAGTCCTTTTCTCCAACTAGCTCTGACAATTTTGTGCATACCAAATAAAAAACTTGCCAGGTCATAAGGCTTAATAAGGCATCTTCACATGGAGGTGTGAAAAATTAACTTTATTTTTGCATATTATCATGATACTTTTCTGTTCAAAGTATTCCTTTAAAAATAAGTTAAATTTTTCCATATTATTCATTAATCATACAATCATTGACTAAAGCATACAGTCACTGATTAACATAAGGTAAAAATAATATCAGCCATTTACATTTTCTTGAAGAAAAGTGCTTGTAACATTAGCGAAAACATCTGAACATTTGTTTACATTTTTATTTGATTTAATGTGCAACTTGGTATTTTTCTTTAGAATCTACAAATGTCTTAATTCTTACCATTATAAAAATTAAACAAAAAATAAAGCCCCCCCAAATAAAGCCCTACAAAAGCACATTAATTTTATTACAGAACCTAGATTCAATCACTGAGTAAAGCTCTTTTTTATGAACACTTTCGGAAAGCTAGCATTCAGTTCCAGCACAGCTCTGTTGTCAATCTGCGAACAGAAGGACACATCAAGTAGCGCGAGTTCTCTACAAGATTCCAGGAGTTTTCTTAGGGATGCTGGACTCACCATTCTTGTTCCTGTTTGAACAAACAACACAAAACATGTTAAATACATCATTTATAAAGTCTCCTAATAATGAGTCTCTTTATTATTTACTGTTTGAAATAAAATTACGATAAATGACCACTGTAAAGTATTTTATTATGCATAATATTTTATTTTTTAATTAAAAAGTTAAGATAAAAATTATGCACATGTATGGGATACTATGTAATATTTATTATATGTATACATTATACAATATACAATTATGGTGAAATAGTTTACCCTTTCAAGCATTTAACATTTCTTTGAAATGAAAGCATACAAAATCCTATCTTCCAGGTTTTATCTTAATAGATAAGCCTATACTTTATTATTTATAGTAACCCTAGCATTATGCAATAGGACCCCAGAAAGATGTATTTTTTTTTTAAAGAAAAGACTTCATAGTGAATCAATCTGGTTAAAAGCAAAACACTGAATTTTTCCAGCCAATCTGGCATCTAGGTCCCAAATGCTATCAATACTGTAGTCACCACCTTCCATTCCTACCTCCTGGCCCCTTCATATCAGCTCCTCCATTCTTATTTTTGTCACCCCAGTCAAAAGTGTTTTCCATATCTCATTTTTCTTAATACATAGGTCAAATCAGGCAACAGCACTCATAATAATTAAACCTTTAGTTCCACACAACACTATAACTAAGCAACTAACTACTCTGCTAACAGTGCTGAGCATCCCTTTAGCTACTGGAGGTACAAAGATGAATGTGACATGTATTTTCATTAAAAGACATGTTGATCCAAGTTGAAGCAAAGAAACAGCACAATTTGGTTGGCTTTATAGTCAGTGGTGAGAATAAAATGGTTCTTCTGGAAGATGATGCATGATAAAGTCTATTTAGCACATGTTAAATTTCAGTGATTATGGGATAGTTAACTGTTCACTAAATTATATAAAGCACCTACCTGCACATGGCAGGCAACTTAATAAGTATCAAGTACCAGCTGACTATGAGATTGTTTGTGTAATACACAATACTTTGCTTTAATGCAGCATTTCTGGGGAGAAACAATCACAATCACATGACATACCACACATCTAATGGGAGGGGCTTTACAATTTCTGAAATGTTAACCTAGCCTTATTCTCTGGGACCTCCTTTCTACTCTTCTTGCTGTCATGGACTACATAAATTTTAAGTGTACTGCCACCTGGCCTGGTTGGCTCTAAGACAAATCAATGTAGATTCTCCTGGGACTTTTAAATTGGAAAAGTTTCAATGTCAATATGTAAAGCTGGCTTGGGGCTGTTACACTGGCCATGTGTATACAGAAAAGCAAAAATAGCTTGCCAGATGAGGAAAGAACAATGCAAAACCAAAGGGAGAAGCAGAAAGAAAAGTCTTGGTGTGTATGCAGCGGGAAAGCGTGTGAGTGAGGAAAGGTACCTAAGCATGCAAGATAGGAAAAGGAAGGAAAAGGGGAGAATGGTTTCCAGTCCCTTCTGAGGGATGACTGTAGTTCCTATACATGGAATCTGACACACACGTATCTTTATAATAATTTTCTTTCTTTCTTATGCTTAAATTATCTCAAGTGGGTTTCTGCAAAGTAAGATCAGAGAACTTCAACCCAGGAACAGCCACCTATGTGGGATTTTCTACCTACTGTTGTAATCATTTCTCGTTTTGCTAGTCTTGCCCATTAGAATCAGAACTAGAAGTTCCTTAAAGCCAAGAGAATGCCTAGGAAGGAAGTCAGATTTAAAACTTAACTAGGCTAGGGTCCTCTGTACTCTGTTTCCAAAGTACTTTGCACTTCTTCTGTCTTGTTGCCTATTTATAACATGGTTATGTGTTCAATCAGCTTGCTCTGTCAGGGCAGGGGCCATATCCATGCTGTGCATTGTCATATCTCCAGTGCTTAAGACAATGCTTGACATACTACGTGCTCAATAAATTTGTAATGAATCAAAGAATGATGGGATGGTGGTTAATTTTCCAATATAATCTCCCTGGACCCTCACATTAAATGCATTACTGTAGCAAATCTGATTTTGATCTCTTCTTTCTCCAATCCAACTCTTACTAGATTCTATATAAATATTACTAAAACACAGTGATGCAAATATCATTCTTTCCTCTAATTAAAGCCCTGAAGTAGCTCTTCCTTGTTTAATTGTGTGCAGATTCTTTATCCCAGTGTTCAAAACTCTGCATGAGAGCCTCCAGCACACTGCCATTCAAATGACACTGTTCTCTGAAGGTATTCTGTATTTCTGGCTTCTGTAGAGATGCTTCTCAATGTACTGTGGGGTGATATCCCAATAAACCCATTTTGAATTTAAAGTACTGCAAGCTGAAAATGTATTTAAGTCGCCTAACCTATTGAACACCATAGCTTAGTGAGACACTACATAGTAGAGTATCAGCTGTTTCCCCTCATGATTGCTGACAGGGCTGCAGCTGTGGCTACTGGCGCTGTCCAGCACTGAAAGCGAGGCTCATACCATGTGTCACTAGCTAGGAAAAGATAAAAATTCAAAGTGCAGTTTTTATTGAATGTGTGTAGCTGCTGCACCATTGTAAAGTAATAAATAAATAAATAAATAACTCAAACCATCACAAAGTAAAATATAAATAAATGAAACTGTCACGCATAAGGGATTGTCTGCAACCTTGTTTCATGTGATGCCCTCTGCCTAGCATGCCTTCCCTTTCCCTTGTTTCCTAGTCACTTTTCAAGAATATCTTTAATGACACTCTCCCCTAATTCTCCCAGTAATACATGCTTTCTCTTTTCTGAGTCCCATCAAATGGACTCGTCTCTGGCTTGCATAATATTTATTTATATATTTGTCTTACTTCTTGCTAGGTTATGAACTCTGTGAAGGTAGCAACTGTGTGTCTCACTCCGCTTTGTACTGAGGATCAGTATTTTCAGTCTGATGAAGTTAATCCTCTTAACACCCGTATGTTCTGGTCACAAAATGACAAAATAACTTTTATCAACTTGATCTAATTAACAATCCTTTTTTAAAAAGGTTTCTAATATTTATAAATCAAAGAAAACTAAAAAGCAACAACAAAAAAGAATATATAGCATCATGGCTAGGATCTATAATATTTAGCAGGATCTATATTAATTTATCAGGATCTATTAGGATCTATAATAATTAGCACTATACTCTGAAGTGAAGTTTATATTCATTTTATTTTTTACAAATTTTAAAAATTTATTTATTTGAAAGGCATAGTGACAGAGAGAGAGAGAGAGAGAGAGAGGGAGAGAAATATTGACTTTCCATCCACTGGTTAATTCCCCAAATGGTCCAGGTCAAAGCCAAAAGCCTGAAAACTCTATCCAAGTCTCACACATGCCTTCCCAGGTGCATTAGCAGGAAGCTGGGTCTGAAACAGAGCAGCAAGGACTCAAAACAATACTCTGATAGGAGATCCAGGTATTCTAAATGGTGGCTTAACCCACTGTGTCACAACATCTGCCTTCATATTCATTTTAAAAGCCACTGGCCACGTTTCCTTGTTCTCATTGTGAAGTCATGACTTTCTCTAAAATTTCTTACACTATTTCTTTTATAAAAGGTCTACAATAATTCAAGAGGGAAGGTGGGTAGGAAGTAAAGGATGTAAATAAGGCAAGTAGGTGTAATGTTGCAAAAAAAAAAAAGTACTTAGAGTCTGGCCACCAAAAAACATGGGTTTGACCTGCTGCCCCTCTACTTATTAACTGCTGAGCACTGGTACCCTCAAGTATGAAAAGACAATGATATGCAATTCCTTGAGCTGTGAAGATCCAGTAAAACACACTGATGAAGTATTCTGTCCAAAGTGTGCATGTAAAGGCAAGAGTTTCAGTGTACATTTTTAGGTCAGAATTTCTTTGTAAAAGTAGTTTGAATAAGTTAATATCCAACTATATAAGCAACATCTACAAATGTATTGTAAACCTGGACTGTGGGAGAGTTTAACTGAAACCACAAATTCAGGTGTTGAAAAGCTTCAGGTTTTCTGTTTTGCTGAAAGTTAAATAAACAAGGAAAAATAAATACAAATAGATTACTAGAAAATTCAATTCAAGTGCTATTGAGAGTTCCAAGCATATCAATTTTGTGGGAAATTATAACTAAATGGCACAACTAGTACCTCTGGCTAATAGAAGAGGCGTGTAACGAAACCTCACAGGCTTCCTTGCTGATGAATACAGTAAGGACACACAACAGATCTATCCTGGGGTCAAACTGCTCCAAAAAACTAGAATTATCAGAGATGGAGACTTCATAGTATTCCTCAATCAGGAGTTTAACATTAAGAATCTTTCCCCCAAAAAAAAATCTAACATGAATTCATTATACAAATGGATTCATTTTTTTTCTTTTCTAGCCTTAAAAAAATAAGAGATCAGGACGCATTTAGATCCAAATTCTTCTAACTAGATCAAGAATTTGTGGTTATTGAGTGGTTTTGACAGGTTCAGTTACAAAATTACGTTATTATCCTTCTATTTTACTTTACACCATTTGATACCAGTTAGTCTTACGCTTCCCATCAAGCAAACTAGTCATATCAGGACAAAATTTTCATTGTACCAATAAGTTGTGCAAAAAGACCAAGACTGGCCTTTATGTCAAGGAATGGGACTTTAATGGGGCTTTAAAATAAATGTATATAGGAGCATTGTATCCTTACCTAATATGTCCAGTTGCCGTAATCTGGTACAATTACCTGCCAGTTCTTCAATGTCTGTGTCACACACAGACCTGTTGGCTGTAAGAAAGAGTTTTTGCAAGTTTGGGAGCTGACGTGCCAGTCTGGCGAAGCAGCCGGTGCTGCTCTGCAGAGTGGGGCACCAGCCCAGGTCGAGTTCCTCCAGAAGCAGACACCCAGAAGCCAGTTCTGCTATTCCATTCTCGGTGATATTTTTACATCTCCAGAGATCCAGGGTCCGGAGCTTCTTACACTTAGCTCCAATCATACTAGCTACCACATCATAGTCTTCAATCTGGAAATCAAACAATTCCAGTCTTGTACATGTAGTGCTCAGAAATGCAGACTGTTTAGAACAAGTTAAAACATTCTTAACCACCTCCTCCACATAAACACACCCACTTAATACAGATCTGCCCACTCATCTCACGGATCTCTGTGCATCCTAGAACAGCACGGGTAGCAATCACTTACTCAACAATCCATTTAACAGAACCCCAGTTAGATGGTAAAGAATTGAGTCCCAAGGCAGTCTGAAGTTCTGTCTCCCATGAAGAATTTGAAGATTATGTGTTATCTTTTTTGACCTTGCAACTACTTGTTGACAAGGCTCAGTCTCTTGTATTTTTTCTAAGATTTTATTTATTTAGTTGAAATAATTTAGTTGAAAGCGAGCGAGCGAGAGAGAGATCATTCTTCCATTTTCTGTTCATTCCCCAAATGCATGCAACAGCCAGGAATGGGCCAGTCCAATGCCAGGAACTCCATCTGCGTCTTCCACATAAGTGGCAGGGACCCAAGTACTTGGACCATCATTCACTGCCTTCCCAGGTGCAGTAGTAGAAGCAGAATAGCCAGGGCTTGAATCTGCACTGATATGGGATGCTGGCATTGAGAGCAGTGACTTACCCTGCAGCAGCACAATTCTGGCCCCAGTCTCTTCTATATATATGATTAATATACTTTGGTAGGTACAAATAATCTGCCTGATACAGATGTGCACTTGCTAAGTTCTAAATCATGTGGAAATGATGACAGTACTAATAAGGATACTAGTTTGGGGGCCGGCGCCGTGGCTCAATAGGCTAATCCTCCACCTTGCGGCGCCGGCACACCGGGTTCTAGTCCCGGTTGGGGCGCCGGATTCTGTCCCGGTTGCCCCTCTTCCAGGCCAGCTCTCTGCTATGGCCAGGGAGTGCAGTGGAGGATGGCCCAGGTGCTTGGGCCCTGCACCCCATGGGAGACCAGGAAAAGCACCTGGATCCTGGCTCCTGCCATCGGATCAGCGCGGTGCGCCGGCTGCAGCGGCGGCCATTGGAGGGTGAACCAACGGCAAAAGGAAGACCTTTCTCTCTCTGTCTCTCTCTCTCACTGTCCACTCTGCCTGTCAAAAATAAAAAAAAAAATAAAATAAAAAAAAATAAAAAAAAATAATAAGGATACTAGTTTGGGGTGAACATGAGGCATTTGGGGGTTGACATTCAACATGAAAATAATTTAGATTACGAGATGTTAATCACTGCCAAGTTATTGGAGGTGTTCAAATCTTATCTCATGATTACAGGATAAATCCTTACAAATCAAGGGTTAAACATTTCAGTTCTTGGGCTTTAAAAGCTTTAACAATGTGTCTTTATATAGGTTCATTCAGTAGGTTCATTTGATTTATAGCATGTATCAAAATTATCATGAGAAACCAAAAGGAAATAAAATAGTAAATGACTACAATGGTCATTCGCTTTTGTTCATATATATATTCTTATTTTCTTTTTAAAAAAATTTATTTATTTTAGAGTTACACAGAGAGAGGAGAAGCAGAGAGAGAGAGAGAGAAAGAAAGAGAGAAGTCTTCCATCCAATGGTTTACTCCCCAATTGGCCGTAACAGCCGGAGCTGCGCCGATCCGAAGCCAGGAGCTAGGAGCTTCCTCCGGGCCTCCCACTCGGGTGCAGGGGCCCAAGGACTTAGGCCATCTTCTTACTGCTTTCCCAGGCCACAGCAGAGAGCTGGATTGGAAGTGAAGCAGCCGGGACTCGAACTGGCGCCCATATGGGATGCCGGTGCTTTAGGCCAGGGTGTTAACCAGTTGCGCCAGAGCGCCGGCCCCTGTCTATTCTTACTTTCAACAAATATTTATATCCCTACTATGGGCCACCACCACTCTAGATGTTAATATAGCAATAAACAAGAAAACAAAGATTTTGTTTACATATTGGGGAAACACACACAAATGAGCAAAAGAAATTCAGAGAGTGATAAAAGGTGTAAAACAACAAAAAAAGGTCAGAGTAGTCGAGTCTCAGGAGTTGAGTGGGAAGACAGTGGTTGTTTGGCTTCCGACAACATAGCTTGTTGCATTCAAGAGTCAGAAATGAGATGGGGTGGCCCATGAGAGGTGAGGGAGTGGACAGACTCATGGAGCAAAGTTAGGCAGAGACCAGGGCATTTTATTTTAAGGACTATGGAAGTCAATGATAAGTTCTAAGCAAAGGAATGGCACAGTGAATTGCCAGTGAAGAGGCCAGTAATGCTATTGTGGAGAGACAACAAGGTCTTGAATTTTAAGGTGGTAAATGGTACTGGGAGAAATTGGGCAGAAGCGGGGCTATGCTTGAGAGAGGATGCAGGGCTGACAGATTAGATGTAATGGTGATGCTTTCTAAGGCTCTGCTCTGCAGCATCTGTGTCTGGTAGAATCATGCAAAAGTCTATCAGAAACAGGTTGGGAACACAATTCTTTCCCTAAGTGTACATGCACAAATTAACTATAGCTTTGTTAATTAGTGCAGCCAATTAGCATTGTTTGAGAACAGAAATTGAAAAACTTTCCGAAACCCATGATTCTGATTGTGCTGGACTTGTACCACGGCAATCTCCATGGCGTACAGACTAAATTCTCTACCAGCATACTATTCCGTGTGAAATTCTTTCAAGAGTTTTCATGTGTGTGTGAAAATTTCACAACATTCTTAAAAATACAAATCACAAAGAGATTCAACTGGAAAAATAAGAATCAAATACTTCTTATTAGACTGGAAGTGACCTATCCTTTCCTTAATAATTATAACTCACTGTGAATTACAGAAATTACATAGAACAGTTGTTTCTAAAAGACCAGACACATTGATATTCTCATTATATAATTTTTAAAAATTTGACATATGCCACAGAACGATCATTAAAAAGTTAGGTGACTTGGCCAGTATCATACAATTAGATGGAAGTCTGAGAAAACGTGAGCTAGGTCTTAAAATTGTTAATTTGGCCAACTTTAAATTACTTCAACCACATGTGGAATTTTAACTTTCCTTCATCACATTTTATAAAATGAAAAAGAAACAGATAAAATTACTTTTAACAATATATTTTTTTATCTATAACACTAGCATTTGAACATGAATATAACAAATTGAGATGGTTAACATTTGTTGGTACTACGCTTTCAAAATCTGGTATATTTTACATTTATATCACTTCTCAGTTTGGACTGGCTACATTTCAAGTGCTCACTATCTACATGTGGGTATCATCACCAGATGGAATAGCACAAGCTAAAAACTAAGTATCAAGTAAGGCTATCTGGCATATTATATACATTCTTTATTGACTTCTCTTTCTCACCATCCACCAGTGGGTCATTTCATTGTTTCTTACCTCTTCCTGAGATGAATTTAGTAGAAAACAAATATAAAACTAAACACATTATTAATGTTAACTTCTATTCTGAATTTTCCTTGAGCATGACTCCCCAGAATGAAAACTGTACTTTGAAGCTTTCTGTGCTACAAAGTATGTCACATAGTGAAGTTCTAGATAACAGGAAGTTAGCTTTGAAAGCTATGCAACATCTAGAAAGTATACTTCGGGAGAGGTGTAGGCCCCTTTCTCTTCCAGGCTGTGTGTCATGGGGATGTTACAGCTGGAGTGCCACTGTGAGTCATGAGGTCAGACGAGGCCATGGGGACTGCAGAGCAGTGAGCTAGAAGTCTGGCCTCTCAGAAGTCTGAGGAGTAGCTTTACCATACCACCCACCTCCAAGACTTTATCTGCATGAAAGAGAAATACACCATCTTGTTTAAGCAGAGTCAGCTGGAGGTTTTCTCACTGGCAGTTGAACCTAACTCTAACTCATATACTTGCTCAAAGATTTCATAGAAGGGAGGGCTGGAGCTAATAGATAAAACAAACTTACGACTGTTTTGAGATTTTTTTTATTTTTATTTTTTTAATTTTTTTTAATTTTTTTTTTTTGACAGGCAGAGTGGACAGTGAGAGAGAGAGACAGAGAGAAAGGTCTTCCTTTGCCGTTGGTTCACCCTCCAATGGCCGCCGCGGCCGCTGCGCTGCGACTGGCGCACCGCGCTGATCCGATGGCAGGAGTCAGGAGCCAGGTGCTTTTCCTGGTCTCCCATGGGGTGCAGGGCCCAAGCACTTGGGCCATCCTCCACTGCACTCCCTGGCCACAGCAGAGGGCTGGCCTGGAAGAGGGGCAACCGGGACAGAATCCGGCGCCCCGACCGGGACTAGAACCCGGTGTGCCGGCGCCGCAAGGTGGAGGATTAGCCTAGTGAGCCGCGGCGCCGGCTTGTTTTGAGATTTTTAAAAATCAGTTTTTTCACTGCTTTTCACTAAAGCAGTCCTAGATGACAAAACTTTAAAACAGAGATGATCATTTATTAATTTTTTTAGAAAATTCTTTCCAATTACAGGAATAATAAAAATGTCCAAAGAGTCCTACCAAAAATGTTTATGGTACTGACTTGACTATTACTGGTGAGATACTACTCTTCATAAGTTCTCACCACTGAAAATGTATGAAACTGGCAACTGTGGCACAAAGATTATTTTCAGAGAAAAAAGAGCTATACAACTAATTTGATGTTAAGTTAAATATAAAAAAAAATGGCATTAGAAGAAGACTCAGAGAAGACATATAATAGACCATGATCACTGTGCAAAGTTAACAGTGCTATATTTATGTGGACAAAATGCCACAAATAATACAAAACTGAAAATTGCTACCTTTTTGATAGTCAAAGATAAATGATCAAGTATACCATCCTGACATCTGGTCAACTGATAGAAAAGAAACCAAGACAATCAAACATGAACTGTTTGTGTCACTTTCCTGGTTGTAAAATAAGAACAGATTTTCTAAGACAATTACAGAATATCCCAATTACAATACTAGCAGTAGTATCTGCAATATTAGAATTATTTCTGAACTTCTCTGTCAAGTACTGAAAACTTTATTTCTGAGCAAACAATATCTTACTGATAACTACATACTTTAAAATAGCCTGTTTATCTAAAGCAGCATGTCCTTTACTGTTTTACGTACTAATAAATGTGGCATGGACAAACAGGTTCATGGCCAGGTAAGACTGGAAAGTACAGTGCTTTAAAGAAGGATAAAAACAGTTTCTTTGTTGTAGGACATATCATAGCAAAACTCTGGGTGAGGGACGGGTGCCGTGGCACAGTAGGTTAATCCTCTCCCTGCGGCACCAGCATGCCATATGGGCACCAGTTCTAGTCCTGGCTGCTCCTCTTCCAATCCAGCTCTCTGCTCTGGCCTGGGAAAGCAGTAGAAGACGGCCCAAGTGCTTGGGCCCCTGCATTCGCATGGGAGACCAAGAAGAAGCACCAGGCTCCTGGCTTCGGATTGGCATAGCTCTGGCCATTGCGGCCATTTGGGGAGTGAACCAACGAAAGGAAGACATTTTTCTCTGTCTCTCCCTCTCACTGTCTGTATCTCTACCTCTCAAATAAATAAATAAAATCTTAAAAAAAAAAAACCTCTGGGTGAGGGGGAGGGAATGGAACTGCAACATCACTTCTTAATTAGGAATCCCCAATCTACTTGTTACACTCCTATATAAACACCTTTAAAAACTGTTTATAAGTTGTTATATCCTTCAGGACCAATTTTCCATGGATCAATTTAGAAAATGCTGACTTAAAATGTATATAACTAGGGACAGACATTGTTCCAGTATAAGAGGAGGTAAATAACGTGCCAAACTCAAGCAGCAGCCTTACCAATCTAATGAGGGCAGGCCAGCAATAAAGCATAGATCTAAGCGGAAGTAACTGCCTAATTTGTTGTTATAGAAATTGCCATTAAATGTTACTGGGCCCACCCAGAAAAACCACTAGGGGGATCCATAGAAGCTGATCAAATGGCTCATTAAGGTGAGAATTTGACCAGAAGTAAGGAGAACGTAATGAGTACCCAAGACGTTTTCTAGAAAATGGGATGGCCTGAGCCCAGATATCGGGATAGATCTATGAGCATTCTTGGGGTTTAATAAGACCTAATTAGTAAGATTAAAGACTATGGGGACTGGAGATAGAAATACGTCATTCTAAGAGTTCCAGCTGGCCTACATGACCCATCTTGGGGCATCTCTGAAGCCACCGAGATCTACTTTAGCTCAGGGATACCGACTGTTGATTCCAAGGCCAGGATACCAGAACTTTCCTGGAATATTGCAGCCATTCTGCTTATTCAAGCCTTCCTACTAAGTGGAAGCAAAACTGGAATGGTTTGGGAGGACCTCCTAAATCTGCCTTGGTAGATAATGTTAGCATATGGGCAAGGAAAGAAGTGAACAAGAATGGAGTGCTTCACAGATAGGAAGACTCACTTCTTCCTCTTCTTCTTTAAAGGCAGAAGGAGAGAGAGAGAGAGAGAGAGAGAGAGAGAGAGAGAGAGAGAGAGAGAGAGAGACTGACTCTCCCATCCATTGGTTTACTCCCCAAATGGCCACAACCGGCAGAAGTCAGAAGCCTCCTCTGCATCTCCCACATGCATGCAGGGGACCAAGGATTTGGGCCATCAGCTCATGCTTTCCCAGACTCATTAGCAGGGAGCTGGATCAGAAGTGCAGCAGCCAGGACACGGGATGCAGGTATTGAAGGTGGTGGTGACCTAACCTGCTGTACCACATTTACCCCAGAAGACTCATTTCTAATGAGCATGCATGTATAAATGCAAACACACCCCTCTCATATGAATTGCCCCTTCAGCGTTAGTTTTATTTATAAGCTATATAGAATGATGTAGCTTACATAAAAAAGATTCAACTATTCCCTTGAGCTCTTTCTGTGGAATATAAAAATCATAATTTTAAATCTGTAAGGAGTTTAGAGATTGTCTAGTCCTAGGTCTTTGGATTTCAGAAGTCAGTAAAATTTCAGAAAAATCTGAATTCCTACACAGGGTGTCCAATTTTTATTTTTTTCCAGTAAGGAAAGTAAAATAAAATACAGCCATTTACCATCAGCAACATTTCTGGAAAACAATCTCAGAATTTAAAGACTAAAGTTAGCTACATGGAAAATTTGTTTACCTTATTTTGCAAAGAAACCCAGAGAGGTACATAGCTCATCTTGAGATAACATCTGGCTTGGGGCAGAACTGAACTCTTTCTACCATACTAACTTTCTTCCCTTGCTCTCATAGATAAATATTGGTGTTGTTTCAATGACATACTCCAATCTAAGAAAACTATTTGAAAGTGGGGCATAAAATAGCTCATCATAAATCTGAGAAATTGTGGGTGAGTGTGAGGTGGATGACTCAGAATAAAAGTCACCCATGGAAAGAGAGAGCAAGCAACTGAGCAAAAAGAATGTTTAAATACTTACCATTATACAACTGCCCAAACTGAGGTGCTGAAGCTCTGAACAGAAGTTCAAAATGCTGAGCAGTGCCGTTTGCTGCCATCAGGGACCACATCAGAGGCAAATATGGAAAGTGAAACAAAGAGAAGAGGTCAAGTAGACATTAAAGGCTGTCACTGCTTTTCCTGAAATACAGCTCGAAATCCCAGTTACAGATACCACAAATGCCATTTAATGAGTCCCCAGGTGGTGCGCCATGGATTGGCTTGGAGTCAAGGTAATCATTACTAGTCTTCATGTAAGTCATCACTTGTATATGGTTTTGTATGGCCTAAAGACACATATATTCCTTCTGAACTCTCAGTTCATTTCCCAGAGGTAAGCAATTTGGAAGTTCAGTTAAGAATAAACAACAAGACAAGTTAAACAGCCCCTCCTTAAAAAAAAAAAAAAAAAAAAAAACCACAGGAGGCTGGTGACACTAGCAGCAGCTGTGACATTCACTGATCAGCTGCAGCTTGATGGAACTGCCAATAGAGTCACCCAAATCAGACTTCGCTGGTGACTTTAATGTCAAAGGATTCTCTTTGCTGACAACGATACCAACAACCACTGAGCACCTGTCAGCAGCAACATGCTGACTGAAACATATATAAAGTGCACTTTCTGGTCATGTTCCTGCCATTTAAGCCCATCTATCCAACACAATGGAAATGGCCTCACCACCAAAGAAATCCAAAAGTATGCTAGACTGCTACATAACAACAGCATCTAAAATATCTTTAAAAGTTGTCATTTCACTTTTTCATGTCTGCTGTGAAAAACTATAAATAATGAAACAGTACAAAATATTCATACTTCTACCTTTTCTTTTATAAATCAAGGAAAAAACTACTCAATTCCTGTGGTTAAGTTTCTTTGTAAATATTTGAAATAAACCAAATCTAACAAAATTAAGATATATTACAATTTCTGTTAAATCTGATCCAAGTATTAAGCAACCTAAAATTATCATTTGAGGGCAGGTAAAGAATGTGCCAGTGATAATACAAACCATTTGCTCAAATCCCAGATAACACTCTTACTGAGGAAATGAAGAATAAAATATTTACAGAAAATCACTTAAAGCAAAAATCAAAATAATATTTTTAAGAGACTTTAGAGCAATATTAGAATTAACTCTCTTTCACTTTTGGGCATTTCTTTAAATTCAAGCCAAAAAAAGTTCACATGGATCTTACACTTAAGTTTCAAAATAGCATTTATGAGACATGTAAATGTAGCTCTCAGAATGTTAACTTTAGAAAGCATGTGTGAAGATAAATCAATTTAAGGTTCTCCACAATAGTCATGTTAACTTACTAACAGAGAGGAATATGACATATTTTTTTATTAAAGTATCAGATCTTTATAACAAGATCATTTTATAAGATTTTTCCATTAACAAGATCCAGAGCATATCAGAATTTTTGAGAGGTTCTCACATATTCTTATTATTAAATCTGTTTTTGTCCTTTTAAATTAAAAAAATTGTATTAATATAAAGAGGACAGATTTAATGTATTGCATAGGTACAGTTCTAAGAAGATAACCATACTTCCCTTCTTCCCCAATCCTCCTCCTTCCTTTCCTTCTTTTCATTAATTTTTGCAAAGACATAATTTTAATATACCCTATAATTAGAGGCTTAACTGACCACTAACCATAAAATTCAACAAGTTAAAAGCAGGAAGACCACAGTTCCACAGGAGTATAAACAAGGGCTAAAAACAACAATCATCTCACAAGATGTCTATTTCATTCCTATACATTTTTTTGTTCTTAAATTAAAAAATACATACATATATAATTATGGAATTTCTTTCATAATTTAAATTATTTACTACAAACAATCTCAAGTATATAAAAAATTATAAGATCCAAAATAAACCATGTAGCCACCACTCAGACTTATCAACTCTTAATATTTTGCCTTCTTTATTTGTATATCTCTCATCCATTCACATGCTTCCTTAGAAGTAATGCTTATCATAACAGGTATTTAGAAACATGCTTAATATTATACAATTTTACTATAGATCCATAAGTAGCATAAAAGACTGATTGTTCAATGTGGTTTTTATATAAATAACATTACGACACATATATCTTATGCATCTTCCTCATCAGTATTAGTGATGGATTTGTCTATGTTTTATGTACAATTCTAGTTCACTGATTTTTAACTGTTGTATAGTATTCTGTTACGCAAATACACTACAACATGCCAGCTCATTAAAGGGATAGTTGTTTAAAATTTCACTATTACAAATGGTGTCAGAAGGACTGTTCTGCATGCTTCCTTATGCATTTACAGGAGTGTATTTCTCTTAAGCCCATACTAGAGGAAGAATTTCCAGGTGTTTGGGTGTGCTTCAACTTTATTAGATTTTAAAAAATAGCTCTCCTGAGTTCTTGAATCAATTTATTCTTCCACCAGGAATGTAAGAGGGTCACAGTCTGACATCTTTGACATCATATAGTCATTTCATTATTTATTTATTATTAACATAAAGAGAACAGATTTTATGCATTCCATAGGTACAGTTCCAAGAAGACAACCACAATTCCCTATCTTCCCCTGTCCCCCAATCTCCCTCGCTCTCCCTTCTTCTTTCACCAGTTTTTGCAAAGACATAATTTTTTAAGGATTTATTTATTTATTTGAAAGGCAAGGTTACAGAGAGGCAGAGGCAGAGGAAGAGAAAAATAGGTCTTCCATCCACTGGCTCACTCTCCAAATGGCCACAACAGCTGGAGCCGGGCCAATCCGAAGCCAGGAGCCAGGAGCTTCTTCCAGGTCTCCCACATGGATGCAGGGGCTCAAGGACTTGGGCCATCTTCTACTGCTTTCCCAGGCCATAGCAGAGAGCTGGACTGGAAGTAGAGCAGCAGGGACTAGAACCAGCATCCATATGGGATGCTGGCACTGCAGGTTTACCTGGATTTACCTGCTATGCTTCAGCGCTGACCCCCATAAAGACATAATTTTAATCCACTCTACAATCACATGTTTAATCCACCACTAACCATAATATTCAACAAGTAAAAAGTAGAAAGTGCTTGGGCACCTGCACCCACGTGGGCACCTGCACCCACGTGGGCTCCTGGCTTCACAAGGGCCCAGCTCCAGCCTTTGCAGCTATTTGGGGAGTGGACGAGCAGATGGAGGATCTCTCTCTCTCTCTCTCTCTTCCTCTGCCTCTCTGTAACTGTGCCTTTCAAATAATAAACAAACAAATCTTTAAAAAAAATTAGGGAGACTACAGTTCCACAGGAGTATAAACAAGGCTAAAAATGACAATTGTATCACAAAATGTCCATTTCATTCCTATACATTTTTTGTATTCTATATTAACTGCTCAATATCAGAGAAATCATGTATTTGTTTTTCTGAGACGTCTTGTTTCACTGTTGTGAAACAACACTGCTTGTTTCCAGTTGTATCCATTTTGTTGCCAAGCCAGGATTTCATTCTTTTTATGGCTGAGTAGTATTCCACACTGTATATATACACCACATTTTCTTTACATGCTTACCTATTTTGAGTATGTGATGGTATAATTTGCATTACCACAATTACTTGTGAGGCTGAAGAACTTTTCATGTTTCTTAGCCATTTGTAATATTCTGCTCTGTAAATGGCTTAACATATTTTGTTGATTTTTCCTGTGGTTATGTTTCTTCCTTCATGACTTGTAGGGAATATTTTATGTTGCAAACCAAAATGTTTTCAGTTACATTCATTACAAATATCTTCTCTAAATCTGATATTTGTCTTTTCACTTTATTTATAGGGTCTTTTGAGATGTGAACATTTTAAATTTTAATAAAGTCACCACTAATATTTTTTATGTTTGTATTCTGTTTTCTTTCCTGAAAAGTCCTTTTTTAACCAAGAATATTCTTCTTTATTCTAAATGGCAGCTTTAAAGTCTTTAGTTAGCTTTTTTTTTTTTTTTTGACAGGCAGAGTGGATAGTGAGAAAGACAGAGAGAAAGGTCTTCCTTTTTGCCATTGGTTCACCCTCCAATGGCCGCCACGGCTGGTGCGCTGCGGCCTGCGCACCGCGCTGATCCAAAAGCAGGAGCCAGGTACTTCTCCTGGTCTCCCATGGGGTGCAGGGCCCAAGTACTTGGGCCATCCTCCACTGCACTCCCTGGCCACAGCAGAGAGCTGGCCTGGAAGAGGGGCAACCGGGACAGAATCCGGTGCCCCGACCGGGACTAGAATCCGGTGTGCCAGTGCCGCTAGGTGGAGGATTAGCCTATTGAGCCGCGGCACCGGCCTAGTTAGATTTTTAATACAACTAGAATTTTTACATGATGGTAATCCAAAACATCCACAGGAAAATGGAATTAAAAGGTAAGGCTGTTTTGGTGCAACAAAAAAATTGATATCCATGCATATGAGGGGGTCTTCAAAAAGTTCATGGAAAGTATGTACTATGAAAAATATGTATGGATTTCAAAACTTTTGCACCAAAATAAACTTCTGCTTTAATTCCATTGCTCCATGAACTTTCTGAAATATCCAGAGGATGTCAAAATTGTATTCTCCTCCCTTGCTCCCTTGTTCCAATTCAATTTATTGTTGACTCTACTTGATCCATTGATTTGTGGTGCTTCCTGTCATTTATCAAGTTCTCATATATTGTGAATCCATTTCTCCAACATTTGGTTTTGCTATTTGCTTGCCTTTCTCTACCTGTATAACACTTACTACAGTTTACAGTAAGCCTTACAATCCAGTAGGGCAAGTACCTCTCCCTCCTTCCTGAAACTCTCTTAGCTGTTGTTGGTCTTTTGCTCTTTTTTGTTGTTGAGTTTTTTTCTTTTTATTTTTTTTTAATTTTAACTTTTTAAAAATTTTTTTGACAGGCAGAGTGGATAGTGAGAGAGACAGAGAGAAAGGTCTTCCTTTGCCATTGGTTCACCCTCCAATGGCCGCCGCGGCCGGCGCGCTGCGGCTGGCGTACCGTGCTGATCCGATGGCAGGAGCCAGGTACTTATCCTGGTCTCCCATGGGGTGCAGGGCCCAAGCATCTGGGCCATCCTCCACTGCCTTCCCTGGCCACAGCAGAGAGCTGGCCTGGAAGAGGGGCAACCGGGACAGAATCCGGTGTCCCGACTGAGTTTTTTTCTTTACAGATTTATTTAAGCAAAGTTTTTCTTTTTCTTTTTCTCCCTCCTACCCCCATCATCCTCTCTCCCATGTGAAGGACTGGAAATGTTTATTACGCAAGAGGAGCTCACTCCTTCTTGGCTGCCCTTTTCCTCATAGCAGCCAGGATTCTGCTCGGCTTCTCCCACTTGTTCTTGGCTCCTATTTTCTTGATGAACTTGAGGGCCTGTTTGCCCTTAAAGAACTTCCGCAGTTCTCCCGCAGGGCACTAATATGTGGCAAAACCACACACCTCCTAAATCATGTCTGCCAGGAACTCGGTATCTCTTGGTGAGGTGCCTGCAGTGTGACTGTGGCTCACTTGAGGCCTGTGTTGAGGCCCACAGACATACAGTAGCACAGAGCTATGGTTGTGGCTTCCCATCACTGTCTAAACTGTGCACAGGGCCTAGTACTCCAGATGACAATTATTTTTTTTTGGAAAGGTAGAGTGATGGGGAGAAAGGGAGAGAGATGGACAGAGGGAGGGAGAGAAGGAGAAAGGGAGAAAGAGAGAGAGAGAGAGAAGGAGAGGGAGACAAGACAGAGCTATCTTACATTTGTTTACTCCACAAATGGCCACAACAACCAGGCTGGGCCAGACTGAGGCCAGGATCCTGGAACTCCATCTGGGTCTCCCACATGGTTGGCAAGGGCTCAAGCTCTTGTGCCATCATCTGCTAACTTTAGTAGGTGCAATAGCAGGGAACTGGAACAGCAGCAGCTGAAACTTGAACCAGTTCTCCAATATGGATGGGATACGACCACGTATATGTATCAGTGAATGGAACAGATAATAACCTACAGAGTAAATATCATTACTACCATTTATAGAGGAGGAATTGGAGTCAGAGAAAGTTAAATAATGTCTTAGGTATTTACCTCAATCTTGAATGAATTAGCCAGGTTTAAAATTTTATGATGGCAATCATCTTCTTTCAGCACTTTGAAAGTAGAACTGCACAGCTTATAAGCCTCTATTATTTGATAAGACATCTATTGTCAGTCTAGTTGTACTCCTTTGTGGGCAGTATGTCTCTTCTCTCTCACAGCTCTTACTCCTTTATTTTTGATGTTCTGTAATGTCACCACAATGTGTCTAGATAAAGATTTATTTTGTCTGACACTCTGAATACATATGTGATTTAAAGGCAGATTATGGAGAAACCCACGTGAAAAGAAGCAGAGGCCTCCAAACAGCTGAAAAAAAAAAAAACAAAACTGCCAATAGCTACACCGGTGTGTTTAGTGGCTGATCACCCATCACAGTCAAGCCTGGTGGTGACTGGAGCCCCAGATAACCACCTGGCTGCAAATTCCCTTAAAGCTTCCTTCAGGCTCTTTAAAGTCAAAACTCCTCTGATAAACCTGATCCCCAGAAAGTATGTGAGGGGGCCAGTGCTGTGGTATAGTGGGCTAAGCTTCCGCCTGCAGCACTGGCAACTCATACGGCCGCTGGTTTGTATCCCAGCTGCTCCACTTCCAGTCTAGCTCTGCTGTGGCCTGGAAAAGCTGTAGAAGATGGCCCAAGTGCTTGGAAACACGGAAGACCAAATGGGAAGACCCAGTGGGAGATTCTGGCTCCTGGTTTTGGATCAGCCTAGCTTCAGCTGTTGTGGCCATTTGGGGAATAAACCAGCAGATGGAAGACCTTTCTCTATGTCTCTCCCTCTCTCTGTAACTCTACTTCTCAAATAAACAAATAATTTTTTTTTTTAAAAAAGAAAGCATGTGAGGGAACAGATGTAGGGTGTTTTGCTACTAAGTTTTGGGGTGACTGACATACAGCAAATTGGTAAATAATACAGAGACTAGCACATATTTTGCACAATTTATATAGTTATTAAAGAAATAGGGTTGCTTGTAGGATTAAACAAGTATGTTTATAAATATACATATAAAACACATGTATGTATATATATGATATAAATATATATTATTTCCATTTATAGATGAGGAATCTGACTCACATAAAATTAAATACCTTGCTTGATTTTTAAAATTACTTCAATCATCAGTGATTGAGGCTTAAAATACTAAGATGACAGGCATGAACCAGCAGACAGGAGCCTTCTTTGTCTCTCTCTCACTGCCTCTTAAGTTAGGGCCTTGTTTTGCAGAAATGAGTTCAGAGCAGGAGTTGACAAACTACTGCCCATGGTTTTCACCTAGGTCACTGTTGTTTTTTGTTTTTGTTTTTTTTTAATGAAGTTTTCCTGGTACACAAGCACACTCATTCACTAATGTATTACTCTACAGGACTGTTTTGCACTACAGAAGCTGAGAGGAGTAGTTGTGACAAAGACTGCATAGCTTATGTGCTTAAGATGTTTACTATCTGGGGAGTGCATTGTGGAAGTCCCACAACCTGTGATGCTGACATCCCACATGAGCACTGGTTGGAGTCCTGGCTGCTTTACTTCCAAACCAGTTTCCTGCTAATTCACCTGGGAAAGCAGCAGAAGATAGAGCAAGTGCCCTTGCCACACACTCCAACCTGGTTGGAGTTCCAGGCTCCTGGCTTTGCCTTGACCTGGCCTTGGCCATTCAGACAGTGAACAAATAGATGAATGATCTCTCTCTCTCTCTCTCTTTCTCTTCTCCCACCGGTAACTCTGCTTTTCAAATAAACAAATAAATCTTTAAGACAAATAAATATATTTACTATCATCTGGTCCCTCACAGGAAGTTTGCAGACTCCTACCCACAAGGACAAAAACAGTAATACCACAATGAGTACTTGTAGTAATTCTACACATCAAGAACACACAAATGGATGGACCAAGGCTACGTTATTAAGTGTACCATGAAAAGACATTCAGAAATAAAAAGTAAAAGACTTTATGAATGTCCCATTTAAGACTTAAGGTATTTCCCAACCCACAAATTCACAAATTTTACTCGTTAGTTCTGTAAAAGTCAACTTAATAGAGGCACGACTGGTTCTATTAAAATTAAACATAATTAAATAGCAGTTTTAATGCAAAACAGCAGATTCATTTTCAAATGAATTTATAATTTTCAAACAAAGGCAAACCTTATGTAAATCATTTTGGAAAGGAATTCACTATGGAATGACTGGATCCATGATCATTTCTTCTACAGAAATTTCAAAACATTTTCTAGGTGAACGCAATCATCTGGCAGAATATACATTCACAAAGAAAGAATTCTGTTACATCCCACCTACAGTTTCCCTAATAATACTGTTCAGCAGCTTCAAAGCCCAGTAGATAACTATGAGCAATAAATTCAATAACTCCCCACACTAAAATAAAGTATTTTTTTTTTATTTTTTGACAGGTAGAGTTAGAGAGAGAGAGAGAGAGAGAGAGAGAGAGAGAGAGAGAGAGAAAGGTCTTCCTGTTCCGTTGGTTCACCCCCCAAATGGCGGCTATGGCCGGCGCGCTACACCAATCCGAAGCCAGGAGCCAGGAGCCTCCTCCTGTTCTCCCATACGGGTGCAGGGCCCAAGCACTTGGGCCATCCTCCACTGCCTTCCTGGGCCACAGCAGAGAGCTGGACTGGAAGAGGAGCAACCGGGACAGAATCCAGCGTCCCGACTGGGACTAGAACCCAGGGTGCCAGTGCCGCAGGTGGAAGATTAGCCTAGTGAGCCGTGGCGCTGGCCAGAATAAAGTATTAATAACTTAGCAACCTAAGACCAAACTGGAAGAATAAACAGATAAATATTCAGGTTGAACACAGGATATTCAGCCATTTCAGATAGTGAAACCTCAAAGTACAGAAGAAAACTACCAAATATTATAACTTCATTAATGAAGAGAAAAGCAAGACACAAGCTCAGTAGGAACCATTCACAAATGCAATTAGTCAAAAACAATTGAAGGGCATTCTTATAAAGGATCAAGGTCCTTAACCATTCACTACAAATCAGGACAGGATTTTAAAGAACAGGAGAAAGGCTGTCTGTCCCTCCTGTCACAACTGCTTTCCTGTTGCTTTAGCAGTTGTATTCCTCACTGTGTCCTTCGTGAAGCCTCCCAATATTCAGATGCAACAATGTTTACTTCTAAAAACAAGACTTCAACTTCAGAAACCTTTTCATTAGGGAAATGACTGATAATAGATGTGAAAGTCTAGTGTAAACAGACACAAAGTGTCATGTACCTGTAACTGTTATTAAGATCTTCATTTGTTACAAGGAAAGTATTAATAGGTAAAAGGCATGACAGCTTTTTAAGAAATGCTACCCCATAAATTTTATAACTTCCCATCTCCTAGACTTCTAATGTACTAAGAAAAATACTTCATAAAAGGATAACTGAGGTATATTATATTCACATGTAACTTCTTGACAGTCTAAATTTATGATTAAGTAGGGTTATATTTCTGCATCCATGCACATTTTACAATATATCGAGACTATGTAATCAATGAATGAAGCACTATGTCTCTATTTTACACTAATAGAGATTTATGGTTATTATTATTAGTTTATGACTTACATTCGATGTTAAAAATTAACTATTTCTTATTTTTAATAAAGAGTATAGCCCTTATTTACAAACTCTAACTATAGAAGGTAGGACTAAAACTTCATATTCTCTACTTAAAAACATGATTTCTAGAAAGCATATTGAAAAAGGGACAAATGGTAAGTTTACATGTTACAGACAGAACAGCTAAAATACAGACCAGATATCATGTGATCACAAACAAAAACACATCCATTGGGCAAAATACACTTCAAAACACAGCAGAGCAATTTCTCAAGGAGTAATATGGGATTTTTAAAAGTATAGCCATTAAAAGAAAACTCATAAATTTGTATAATACTTATCTTGAAAGAAATCCTAAAAACATAATCATTCAATTACTGGAACGATATATATTATTATAATATATAATATTTATATTATATTTTATACATTATATATAAAATATATGTATATATATATTTGTGTGTGTATGTGTGTGTCTTTCTCTAATTTTAGCTTTGGAGTGTTTTTTCCCCCACTATTCCAATTTCAATAAATTTGTGGAAGGGGAAGCTGAAATATTCTGAGAATTATTAAAGTATTAAAACCAATCATACATAGGAATAAATAATCATTCCAGAATATTTAAATTCAATTACTTTATGGAGATTTTTTTTATGAATCATCTATTACTAATTGTTCTCTTTTATATAGTTTAAATATACAGTATGGGAAGACTATACACTGATATATAATCACAGCTTGAAAATAATATTCCGCATGTTAAACTTTAAAATCAACACTGTGGGGGCCAGCATTGTGGCACACAGGGTTAAGCTGCTGCCTAAGATTCTATATGAGCTGCCTAGTATCCTATATGAGCTGCTCTACTTCTGATCCAACTACCTGCTAATGTGCCTGCAAAAGCAGAGGAAGATGACTCAAGTACTTGAGATCCTACCACCTACATGGGAGACCTGGAGTTCCAGGCTCCTGGCTTCAGGCTGGCCCACTCCCATTGTGGCCCTTTGGGGAGTGAACCAGAGCATGGAAGATCTTTCTTTCTCTTTTCTATGTCACTCTGCCTAAAGGATCAAAATTATGGTATAAAAGTTAGAATTCAGATTCATCTCTAAAAAGAAAAGGTGACATAAATTAATAAAGCTTCTTATACAGGCTTTTAAGAAAAGAAAAGTTCCTTAAATCTGACTGTAGATATTTTATAGTTAGCCTAGACCACAGACAGAATCTTAGTTATCAAATTCCAATAATACATGTGTGCTTGGAACAAAATCTAAGAGTAAATATTCATGCCCCTTTGCCTCACCCTGTAGTCTCATTTCACAGCCTCTTTCTCTGACTGCAAGTGGATCTCTCCTACCACAATATAAGTGAATACATCTTTCCTCACAGATGAATAAACTGATCAAGTTCCATAGTGACCATAATGGATGATAGGGATTTGCAGAGCTGAACTTGGCAGTAACTTTGTTGAATATTCCCATCAAAACAATGTCCTCATCAAAGGGGGTAACATTTGGACCTGCATGGAAGCATGTAAGAGGAACTGAAGGCATATAATGCTTGACACTGATCATCTCAATGATGTCCAGTTAAGGGACTGCTTTGGTCTAAAGTCTTTATCTGTCTTCTCAAAGCACTTCTCTTTCTGTTAAGATTAAGGTATCAACCTTTTCTGTGTTGATATCTGTAAGCATGTAATTTTCGATGTTCTTCTAAGCTCAACAGATAAGTCTTCTAACTCTGGCTTCTTTTGGGACATGCCAACATCAAGAGAAGGGGCTAACCATCCATCTCTAATGAATGGTGTCCCTTCTAGGTAGATTTCTTTACTGGTTACTGTCATGATTGCCTGCACCTTATGAGATGTGTCTACCTGCCAAGAGATTACCTCCCCTCAGACAGCAGTGACAAGTCAGAGTTCAGAATGACTGACACTGTCAACTTCAGAGACCAAAACAGATCCTTCTTATTTCAATTTCTCCTCTAGGTCTACTAACAATGATGCTCCAACAAATGAGGGGCCTACCTCACTTGCCATACTGTTTGGTCTTAGAGTCTGAGTTTGCTAGTTGCACTGGCTCCATTAAAGGAGAGGGCATCACTGCTTCTACTTACTAACGTATAATAACGATTTCTTAAATGAAAGCAGTAAGAAGACCACCATATTTACATGTTAGAAAGCCAATTCATGGCACTAAATCAAATCAAATTCTTTTCAAGAGACAAGTTTATATGTTCTTTTGTGGGAAAACCCAGGCACTTTCATTGACAGGGTGAATTTTTACTTTCAAATAAACAGGCACAGAAAAAAGAAAATAGGAGTCTTCATATACAAACAAAGTTCAACTACTTTTGTTGTCTTCTAGTTCATGAAGATGAAGGCACAGGGGGTCCTTGAAACTGTCGACACAGCCTAGTAGGCCAAGTAAACAGTTGCTGAACCATACTTATGGATTACTGTCATATACTACTTCCCCACAATACCTATAATCAGTTTTTTCACTTCTTCAGATTCTTTCAATTTATGCTCTATCATTCTTGAAGTGAGGCAATCAAAACTGGATGCAGGTGTTCCATTTATAACTCCAACTTTTAAAAAACACTCTTGGTTTTCTTGTCTGCTGCTAAGCAACAGAATAACATTCTTACTGAGCTACCCATCAAGCCCCACTCTCATTCCCCACTCTGGATTTTTTTTCCCCAACAAAGGAAAGGTAAACAAGCTCAAACTTCTAACACTGACCTAGATTGTTTTCTGTAATACACAAGACTTACCTTAAAGACCTCTTGTCTTTTATATTAAAAAGTTATTCTTATAAAATCCATTCAAACCGTATTGGTTTGTTAGGGTTCCCATAAAAAAGTACCAGCCAAGGCAGCTTAACTAACATGAACTTATCTTACAATTCAGAGGCTGGAAGCCCAAGATCAAGATGTTGGTACAGTTTGATTTCTTTCTTCTTGGCTAGTAGAAGGTCAAGTTCTGATGTCTTTCCATGGTCTTCCCTATGTACTTGTGTTGTAATCTCCTCATCTACACTCATTTGGACACCAGTCAGATAGCAATAGGGCCCATGCTAATGACTTTATTTAACCTTAATTGCCTCTTTAAAAACTCTTATCTCCACATAAAGTCACATTCTGAGATACTAGAGGTGAGAGACATCAATGTAAGAAATTTGGGGGGGGGGGGGCGGCGTTACGGCGCAGCAGGTTAATGCCCCGGTCTGAAGCGCTGGCATCCCATATAGGTGCTGGTTCTAGTTTCGGCTGCTCCTCTTCGAATCCAGCTCTCTGCTATGGCCTGGGAAAGCAGTAGAAGATGGCCCAAGTCCTTAGGCCCCTGCACCCATGTGGGAGACCCGGAAGAAGCTCCTGGCTCCTGGCTTCAGATTGCGCAGCTCTGGCCATTGCAGCTAATTGGGGAGTGAACCATCAGATGGAAGACCTCTCTCTCTCTCTCTGCCTCTCTTCTCTCTGTGTAACTCTCTGACTTTCGAATAAATAAATAAAATCTTTTTTTAAGAAAAAAGGAAATTTTGGGCCAGCGCTGCGGCTCACTAGGCTAATCCTCCACCTGTGGTGTCAGTACCCCGGGTTCTAGTCCTGGTTGGGGCGCCGGATTCTGTCCCAGTTGCCCCTCTTCCAGTCCAGCTCTCTGCTGTGGCCTGGGAGTACAGTGGAGGATGGCCAAAGTCCTTGGGCCCTGCACCTGCATGGGAGACTAGGAGGAAGCACCTGGTTCCTGGCTTCGGATTCGCACAGCGCGCCAGCTGTGGCGGCCATCTGGGGGGTGAACCAACGGAAGGAAGACCTTTTTCTCTCTCTCTCTCACTAACTCTGCCTGTCAAAAAAAAAAAAAAGGAATTTTTGGGGAGATATAATGCAGTCCATAACACAGCATCTAAAAACTCCAGGCCTATGCCCCTCCAGGGGTAAACTACGCTTTCTACTTTTTTTTTTCTTTTTTCTTTTTTTTTATTTAGTAAATATAAATTTCCAAAGTACAGTTTATGGATTACATTGGCTTCCCCCACACATAATTTCCCTCCCACTCGCACGCCTCCCATATCCCGCTCCTTTTCCCATTCCATTCACATCAAGATTCTTTTTCAATTATCTTTATATACAGAAGATCGATTCAGTATATATTAAGTAAAGATTTCATCAGTTGGCACCCACACAGAAACACAAAGTGTAAAATACTGTTTCAGTACTAGTTATAGCATTACTTCACATTGGACAACACATTAAGGACAGATCCCACATGAGGAGTAAGTACACAGTGACTCCTGTTGTTGACTTAACAATTTGACACTCTTGTTTATGGCGTCAGTAATCTCCCTAGGCTCTAGTCATGAGTTGCCAAGGCTATGGAAGTCTTTTTTGAGTTCACCGACTTCGATCTTATTCCGACAGGGTCATAGTCAAAGTGGAAGTACTCTCCTCCCTTCAGAGAAAAGTACCTCCTTCTTTGATGGCCCTGTTCTTTCCACTGGGATCTCACTAGCAGAGATCTTTCATTTGGGTCGTCGTCTTCTTCTTCTTTTTTTTTTTTCCAGAGTGTCTTGGCTTTCCATGCCTAAAATACTCTCATGGGCTCTTCAGCCATATCCGAATGCCTTAAGGGCTGATTCTGAGGCCAGAGTGCTATTTAGGACATCTGCCATTCTATGAGTCTGCTGTGTATCCCACTTCCCATGATGGATCGTTCTCTCCCTTTTTGATTCTATCAGTTAGTATTAGCAGATGCTAGTCATGTTTGTGTGATCCCAGTCAAAAACAATGAAACCCGGTCATTTGCAACAAGATGGAGGAATCTGGAAAACATTATGTTGAGTTAATTAAGCCAGTCCCAAAGGGAAAAATATCATATGTTCTCCCTGATCGGCAACAACTAACTGAGCACCAAAGGGGAAACCTGTTGAAGTGAAATGGACACTATGAGAAACAGTGACTTGATCAGCCCTTGTCCTGACTGCTGAAGTACAATGTAATACTTTATCCCTTTTAGTATTTTTTTTTGTTCTAGTACTATTGGTTGAACTCTGTAATTAACACACAATTATTCTTAGGTGTTTAAATTTTAACTGAAAAGTGATCCCTGTTAAATATAAGAGTGGGAATAAAAGAGGGATGAGATGTACAATTTGGGACATGCTCAATTGGACTTGCCCCAAATGGTGGAGTTAGAAACGTGCCAGGGGATTCCAATACAATCCCATCATGGTGGCATGTACCAATGCCATCTCACTAGTCCAAGTGATCAACTTCAGTTCACAATTGATCACACTGATAGGTCTAAGAATCAAAGGGATCACACAAAGAAGACTAGTGTCTGCTTTCTACTTTAATATTCTAATAGAGGTAAAGGGTCATTAGATTTCCACTTTCTTTCAAAGGGATCAGAAAAACAATTATGCAGATAGTAGCGGGAATACTGGTGAAAGTATATGGGAAATCATTTCTTCAATGTCCAAATTAAATTTTCCTGAAAGTCTGAATTTATTTAAAAGTTTACTATTCTCATGAAGATAAATCATCATTTACCTGTATAGCTAAAGACATGCTTGCAGTGAATGTTTATCATACAAAATAAGAATAGGGAAAAAAGGACAAAGGAATTGAAACAAAATCCTTGGTTATTATTATAGCTGAATCTACAATAATTACCTCCTTGCCACACATAGTAGAACTAAGCACAACTAAAATTTCTTGTTCATTTTATATGCCCATATTTTTTTGCCTAAAGTATCAAAATAACTCTAAAAGATCTGCTAAATTCAGTTTTTTAAAAAAATTACCCTTTCTACAAACCCATATTACTAGCTATTTTGGGATCACACAATCAACACGGCCTAATAAATCTCAGCTCAAAGATCACTTACCCTAAAAAGTGTTCCTAACACACAGCATCCTTCAGTCCAGCACAGACCTGTAACATTGTTAGCACTCATTTGGGATCACCTTGTACCAATGCACTCTGTCTCATTAATGTAACAGCTTCTGCCTCTTTACTATGTATTTACTTCTCTACACCTACTGAAATCCAACAAATAAACACTACCAATTCTACAAATGGCTTACATAGTGGGGTTTTTCTTTTTCTTTTTTTTTTTTTTTTTTTTTGGCTGATTAAAAGACATTAGTTATTTCTCTGTTGATGTGACTTTTCATTGAAATTCAAAACACATCTAAAAAAAGAAAAAAAAAAAGGTCTCATGAAGTAAACCAAGTAAACAAACTGAACTGTATTTTAGTACCCTATGAGGCTAAGCATTATGTCTGAACAACTATTTTTGCAGGGAGGGGTAAATCAGCATCCCGGGATCTACCTGCCAGCATATAGGGCCATTCTGATCATCCTGAGATCTGGTTCTTACTGAGTCATCAAGACTGTAGCATGCCAGGCTATGGCTAATCACTAAGAACAGACCATAAGAACATGTCACTCAGACATAAACAACACATCGTTTTATGAGCCAAAATCTTTGAGGATTTTCTGTTCCAATGCAGCAAAATTGAGGTTAGGCCTTTATAATATAATTGCTTGACTTAGTACACTATTTATTCTTAGTACACTTATACTATTTATACTTAGTACACTATTTATTCTACAAAGTTTCACTTACATGTTTCTAAATATAATTTGAATAATGAATTGTGATTTATTAATTCAAAACAACTAAGATTTCAAAATACTTGTTCATAATAGAAACGAAAGATAATAATTCCATTTCCTGAAGATATCTGAAACTAAAAGGTACTTTGAAAAGATAGTTTAGTTGGAATTGGCACTGTGGTATAGGGGGTAAAGCCGCTGCCTACAGTGCCAACATCCTTTATGGGTACTGGTTCAAGTTACAGCTGATCCACTTCCAGTCCAGCTCTCTGCTATGGCCTGGGAAAGCAGTAGAAGATGGCCCAAGTCCTTGGGCCTCTGTACCCACGTGGGAGATCTGGAAAAAGCACCTGGCTCCTGGCTCCGGACCGGTGCAGCTCCAGCCATTTCAGCCAAGTGGGGAGTGAACCATGGGATGGAAGGCCTTTGTCTTTCTCTCTCCCTCTCTGTCTGCCTCTCCTTCTCTCTGTGTGTAACTCTGACTTTCAAATAAATACATAAATTTTTTAAAAAAAATATGGTTTAGTTTATTTTTACACTAGACTATAATGTTGTGTATATGAGTGGCAATATTGTATTGCCTTTTCAACTGCAAATTAGAAAAGGAGTAACAAATCAAGAAAATCCCGCTTTAGATAAAGGCAGCCAAGCTATTAAGATAACCATTATTTGATGCTTTTACCTGATGCTTTTTACCTATTTTGCTACTTTATCTACAACATCGAGACGACCAGATCTGGGTTCAAATCCTGATTCAAATTTTGCTCTGGGCCCAGGACAATTTATTAATATTTGGAGATCTTAATGTCATCATCTATAAGAAGGGAATACCACCATTCAGTAAGGCAAAATATCTAGGACACTGAAAGAATATGGTAGTCAATAAGTTTTCCCAAAATCTCCTAGAACTTTGTATTATATATACATAGATTTAAATAAGTCTTATAAAATGGCATAAATGTATTACTTATTAAATTTTAGACAGACTCATAAATTGTATGCTTACTTCATAAATCTGACCACTCTGTAGTTAATATGCCATAATAGTTACATTTTTAAATACAAAGTCTGTATTTATTTTAATTTTTCTTTCTTTATTTTCATCTTATTTGAAAAGCAGAGAGAGACAGAGACAGATCTTCAATCCACTGGGTCACTCCTCAAATACTAGCAACACCTGGGTCTAAGCCAGGCTCAAGCGAGGGACTGAAACTCCAGGTCTCCCATGTGGTTGTCAGGGACCCAAGTGCTTGAGCCAACATTGCTGCTTTCCAAGGTTCATACATAGGTGTAAATATCTTTTACACCTGAGAAATGAACTCTCAATCTTCATAAATTGCAGATATATATATACATATATTTATATATTTATACACACATATATAAACATATAAGATAAAAACATATAAGATATATAATATATATGTGTGCATGTGTGTGTGTGTGTGTATTCTACCAGTCTCTTGAGGCAAATTTAGGAAAACTACACTATTTAATGAGTCTCTGAAACTTGGACCATGTTGACATAGACATTTCAAAGCCTCTCATGGAATATATTTTCACAAATCATCACAGATCTAATATCCCTATCAAGTTTTTATCCTAATATTCTCTTCCTAGGCTTATTTAATAATTAAGTATGCATATTTTGTCTCAAATAATAGAATACTTTAAAATGAGATACTATCTTGCCCAGAGATCTCAGAACCCACAGTGTACAGGCCAAAAAACAATAAATATAACACTAAAAACCAGAAATTATATAACACCAGAATGGACATTCCTCCCCAAGAAAAGATAGCTGACAATTTTACACCCACACAATGGTGAGCCACTTCACCAAGTTACCAGTGAAAACATAGACTAACACCATCTTTAAATTGGCATTCAAGGACAGCAGTCTTTTCATTTTACAAACTAAAAATCTAAAATTTAAGTCCAGTCTTAACCTAGATCACTAAGTTTCACAGGCAGCAGAATTAGAATCACATTCCTCTTCCTTCATACCAGGCCATCCATCAAATTGTAGCTAAATATTTTGCCTCAAATTGACACTATTGCATTAAATATAATCCTTCATGTTTTCAGGTTTCCATAAATTGGGAAAAAACTATGTGCTAGAGAAAAATTATTTATTCCAATCTACCACCCAAAAGCCTTATTCCAGAAGCTTTAATAGGTAAATTCTATCTATATTATTGCCATTTATTCAAATTATTACAGATCAATAAAAAGATTGGAAGTTTCTCAATTCATTTTGCTAAGCTGTCATAATCCTAGACCCAAACATGATAAAATAGAGTAAAAAGAAAAATATATCTCTGTCTCAAAAATTAAGGAAGCAGATATAAAAATAATTGTAAGTGTAAACATTTACTATGAGCCAGGTGCTGTTGTAGCCCCTTTACAAAAATTTCACAGCAACCCTCTGAGATGGGCGCTACTAAATCTCTCCACTAAATAGAAGAGAAAACACATGGACTTGAGAAACTTCCTTAAGATAATAACTAGTAAGACAAAGTATCCAAACTCAATTAATCTGACTCCAAAATTTCAGAAACTCAACCCAGTTATATATTAGGTTGAAAACTATATTTACCCAGCAATGCAAGCAGTATTCAATATATGTCATCATAGTAATAAAAGAAAAAAGATGAGTGTGTTAATGCAGTCTTAAACACTTAATATAGATTTTTATAAAATAGCCTTTATCTAGTAAGAATGATAAATGACTTATTTATCAGAAAGTGACATCAAATAATACATAAAAATAGTAAAATATGCATGAAGAGTTGTCCATCTAGTTTGCTACTAAAGCCCTCATGCCTAGAACAGTACCTACCACCTGACTGGGTAGCTAATAGGTACTCAAATTTTTGTTATTTTCTAAGTAATAGAAGAAATTAAAATCTTTCCCATTATATTAGGAATGACACTGGCAAACCTGCTGTAAATCTAATATTCCACATCGTTTACAGAATTCCACCTAATGCAGTTAACACTTCAAATGTTAAAAAATAAATAAGTATATTAACTTCTAGAATATATACTAAAATGATTAGAAAATTCAAAAAGAGACAAGTAAAAAACTATTAGAACAATTTTAAGCATTCAGTAAGGTCAGCAAACATAATATACACCCCCTCTTTCCTTTATAGTAACAATAGCCGGTTAAAATTCAATGGAACGGAAAACAGCACCAGAAAATATAACATGCAATCGACAAATTGAACCAAAAAAGATATAGGACCTAAGAAAACTATAACATATTCTTAAATATAAAACAAGACCCACATAAACAGATGGGAAGCCTTTTATAAGAAAGCAAAATGAAATATAATGAATGCACTTCTAATAAAATCTTTGCTGAAAGATATGGTTAGAAGAATAAATATATAAGTATTCACCCAAAAAAGTGCTTAAAAGGAATTCTGAGGACAGTCTTCCCCTACCAGACAGTAAAGCATACTATAAAATGGCCAGGATATTACTACTACTACTACTACTACTACTGCTGCTGCTGCTGCTGCTGCTACTGCTAAGTATGAAGTGTTTACTATGTGCCAGGTACTGTCCTAGTGTTTTATATGTAATTTAATCCTCACAATGACCCTATGAGATCCATATTTTTTATTAGTCCCATTCTAAATGTGAAGAAACTGAAATATTAACAGGTTGAATATCTTGACCAAGGTAACAGTCAAGATAGGCACAGGTCTATCAGTGGGAAAATCACCAGTATAATATTATATAAAAGTAATCTGGTTGCTTTTTTTTCACTCTTTTTTTAAAAAAAGATTTATTTATTTATTTTTAACATCAGAGTGATAGGGAGAGACAAGGAGGGAGACAGGGAGAGAGAGAGAAAGAGAGAAAGAGAGAGAGAGAGAAAGAGAGAGAGAGAGAAAGAGAGAAAGAGAGAGAGAGAAAGAGAAAGAGAGAGAAAAAGAGAGAAAGAGAAAGAGAGAAAAAGAGAGAGAGAAAAGAGAGAAAAAGAGAAAGAGAGAAAAAGAGAGAAAGAGAGAGAGAAAAAGAGAGAGAGAGAAAAAGAGAGAAAGAGAGAGAGAAAAAGAGAAAGAGAGAAAGAGAGAAAGAGAGAGAAAGAGAGAGAGAGAGAGAGAGAAAGAGAAAGAGAGAGAGAGAGAGAGAGAGAGATCTTCCACCCACAATTTCATTCCGCAGATGATCACAACAGTCAGCCCTGACCCATGCTGAAACCAGAAGCCAGGAACTTCATCTAGGTCTCGCACATGGGTGGCAGAGGCCCAAACACTCGGACCATCTTCATGTGCTTTTCTCAGGTGCATTTAGCAAGGAGCTGGATAGAAGTGGAGCAGCCAGATATGAACTGGTGCCCATACGGGATGCTGGCATTGCAGGCAGTAGTTTTACCTGCTAAACCACAGTGCTGGCTCCTCTTTATTCATTCTTAAGAAGTATCTACTAACTGGCCAGTATTTTAATGTAATATTCTAGATGCTGCAAACATGGCAATAAAAAAGACACAGCTGCTAACATTATATCCTACATGTGAGGAGAGAGAATATGAGCAAGAAAACAAATAACCTTTCAGAGAGTGATACAGATACTAAAAAGGAAAGAAAACAGGTTCTGTGACAGAAACAAACTAGAAAGGGGGTTATTTTTCCAAGAAGTAACTTCTAAGGATATATTTAATAATAAAAAAATAAAACATTAAAAACATTTGAGACAGGCAGAAGAGCAAACCATCCAGGCTGAGGCCAGGTCAGAATGTTCAAGGAAAAGAAAAAAAAATCCAAAATGCTGGAATAGGGAGGGAAACATGTAAAAGAGAAACGTGGGTGCTTACTACAGGGGCCCAGGCACATACTCTCCAACCCAGACTCCACCCTACAGCACTGATGGCACACTGATGGTTCCTGGCTTCAGTCTGGCTCAGCCCTGGCTGTTACAGTCATTTGGGGAGTGAACTAGCAGATAGATTTCTCTCTCCCTGTACTCTGCCTTTCAAATAAATCAATCTTTAAAAAATTTATTTAAATTAAGGAAAAAATTTCATGTATTTCATATATACCGTTTTAAGAACACATAAGTAAAGCCATGTGCAGAAACATGTTAATGCTACACAGTTTGTAAAAGGAAAATGGCTGGAAAAACTAAATGCTCATCATGTGCAGTTTAACTTAGACTACCCAGTTAAATTAGATCAACTGCATACTGACTTGGAAAGATATCTTATAGACATCCCAGGGAAGGGATGTTTAAAAGTGAGTTGGCCAAGATTTAACTTACATTTTAATGTTTGTGGGAGGTGCTTTGACATTTACAAACTGCTAAATTCAATGGCCTCTCAGTACTTGTATCATTTAATTTATTTGTGACACTTGACACAGCTGCCCACTCTGTCTTTAAAACGGATGCTCCTCATCATGGAATTACATGAAAAAAAGTAGACTAATATATACGACATGGTTCTGAATTTTTTGTATTTATTGCTATTATTATTATTACTTTAAAATGAGATTTATGACCTATGTTAAAGTAATTTTAGCCCTTAAGCCTGGTCCTCAGTAAATTCTACTCTGCTCCCTTCTCCTGCTAGGAAATACCCTCCTGCTTCTTTCTAGTTCATTCCTCCCAATGTTTCAATTCACTTTGTTTCTTTACCTGGGAACATGAACAGTAGAGCATTACGAAAGTTTTAAGAGCTCAGAGAAAAATAAGTCTTTAAAATATAAAAAATTATATACTCCAAATAACTTTGAAATGATTGCAACAGCTCTAATAATTTTTAAAAAATTTTATTTGTTGAAAGACAAAGAGAAAAAGAGCACACTCCCTTCTGTTGGTTCACTCTCTGAATGCTTGTGACTGGCAGGATAAGGCTGGAGCTGAAGCCAGGAGCTAGGAACATCATCTACGTCTCCCATGTTATGGTAGGAACTCAAGAACTTGAGCCATCATCTACTGCCTCCCACCTGCATTGGCTGTTTTGGAAAAGGAATAGCCGGGACTAGTAGCAGTACTCTAGATATGGGATGTGGGTGTCCCACACTACAGCTTAACCCACTGTGCAACGATGCCTACTCTTTCATTTAAAAAAAAAATCTTTTTTAGGGGCCAGCACTGTAGTGTAGCAGGTAAAAGCTGCTGCCTCTGACTCTGCATCCCATATGGGCGCCAGTTCGACATCCGCTGCTCCACTTCCAATCTAGCTCCCTGCTAATGCACCTGGAAATGCAGCAGGGGATGGCCTAAGTCTTGAACCCCTGCACACTTCTGGGAGACCCAGAAGTTCTTGGTTCCTGGCTTCAGTCTGGCTCAGCCCTGGCTGTTACAGTCATTTGGGGAGTGAACTAGCAGATGGATTTCTCTCTCCCTGTACTCTGCCTTTCAAATAAATCAATCTTTAAAAAATTTATTTATATTAAGGGAAAAATTTCATGTATTTCATATATACAGTTTTAAGAACATAATGATTCTCTCCCTTTCTTTTTCTTTTTTTTTTTTTTTTTTTTTTTTGGTCCGGATGTGGGCCAGCCTGGGCTGTGTTCCAGGTATCACTGCTTTGTTTTTATTTTTTTAAATTTATTTTTAAGGAATACAAATTTCATGAGTACTACTTTAGGAATATAGTTATTCTTCCCAGAATACCCACCCTCCCACCCACACACTCACCCCACCTCCTCCTCCCTCTCCTCTTGCCAGTCCCATTTTCCATTAAGATTCATTTTGAATTAACATTGTACACAGAAGACCAACTCTATACTAAGTCAAGAATTCAACAATTTGTGTACACACACACACACATACACACAAACTGAGAACTAGTTTTACAGTAAACTCTCATAATAAAACTCATGGAGGACAAAGATCTTGCATGGGGAGTTCATGCAAGTGACTCCTGTTGTTAATTTAACAATTAACATTCTTATGTCAGTGACCACCTGGGGTTCTTTTTTGTTTGTTTTTGACAGGCAGAGTGAACAGTGAGAGAGAGAGAGACAGAGAGAAAGGTCTTCCTTTGCCATTGGTTCACCCTCCAATGGCCGCCGCGGCCAGTGCGCTGCGGCCGGCGCACCGAGCTGATCCAATGGCAGGAGCCAGGTACTTATCCTGGTCTCCCATGGGGTGCAGGGCCCAAGCACCTGGGCCATCCTCCACTGCACTCCCTGGCCACAGCAGAGAGCTGGCCTGGAAGAGGGGCAACCGGGACGGAATCCGGTGCCCCGACCAGGACTAGAACCTGGTGTGCCAGCGCCGCAAGGCAGAGGATTAGCCTAGTGAGCTGCGGCGCTGGCAACCTGGGGTTCTTGACATGAGCTGCCTAGGCTATGGAAGCCTTTTGAGTCCACAAACTTAACTTTATATACAGAAGACCAACTCTATACTAAGAAAAGATTTCAACAGTTTGCACCTACCCACACATACACACACACACATACACACACACAATGTATACAGTATTGCTTGAGAACAAGTATTGCAGTTAATTCTCATAATACAATTCAATAAGAACCAAGGTCCTACATGGGGAGTAAGTGCACAGTGACTTCTGTTGTTAATTTAACAATTAACACTATTATTTATTGTCGCTCCCCCTCTTCGTGGAGGAACGACACAGGACCCTGCGCTGTTCTTTCGTCTGCTCGGCCCTCCCCGGGTTTGCTGCTGGTTCTTCCCGGGTTGGCTACTATCCCTTCCACCTCCGTGGAAGGGCAGTTCCCCCTGGCCACATTCCCCACTTCCACAGGGGAGCGGCACACCGCCGGCCGGCTCTTCTCGGGGGCTGCACAGGTGTTCCTTCAGCTAGATGTTCCCCTTAGATGTTCCTGGTGCATGCCGTCTCTCTCCTCCTTTATAGTCCTCCTCTGCCAATCCTAACTCGGCTGCCCACACGCCGAGTACGCTGCTCTCCAATCAGGAGCAAGTCCTACAGTTTATTGGCTGAACTGGAGGCAGCTGCGTAGAAGCTGTTTTCTCCTCTCCCAGCGCCATATTGTGGGAGAGCAGATGCATAGAATAAGTCTTAATTCCAGTAACTCAGTCTAGTCCGGATTGTTCCCCACATTTATGATGTCAGTGATCACCCGAGGTTCTTGTCATGAGCTGTCAAAAGCTATGGAAGTCTTTTGTGACCACGAACTCCATCAATATTTGGACAAGGCCATAGCAAAGTGGAAGTTCTCTCCTCCCTTTAAAAAAAAGAATACATCCTTTTTTTGATGGCCACTTCTTTCTGCTGGGGTCTTACTCAGAGAGAACCTTCATATAAAACATTTTTTTGCCACAGTGTCTTGGCTTTCCATGCCTGAAATGCTCTCATGGGTTTTCAGCCAGACCAGGAAAACTTGAGGGCTGATTCTGAGGTCAGAGTGTTATTTAAAATGATTATCATTTTATAAGTCTGCTGTGTGGACTGTTTCCCATATTGGAACATTCTCTCCTTTTTAATTCTATCTATTATTATTACCAGGCACTTGATTCTATTTACATGATCACTTTAACATTTAAATCAGTAAGCAAAAGAGTTACCTGCATGTCCATGTTTATTGCAACTCAAATCACAGTAGCTAAGAAACAGAATCAACCTAAATGCCCATCAACTGGGAAAGCCAAGACCCTGTGGCAAAAAATATCCTATACAAAGAAGCTCTGTGAGATCTCAGTGGAAAGCAGGGGCCATCACAGAAGGATGTACTTTTCTCTGAAGGGAGGAGAGAATTTCTACTTTGCTTATGGCTGTATCCAAATACTGATGAAATCTATGGTCACAAAAGGCTTCCATAGCCTTGGCAGCCCATGGCAAGAACCTCGGGTGATCATTGACATCATAAATAAGAGTGTTAATTGTTAAAGGAACAACAGAAGTCACTGTGCACTTACTCCCCATGTAGAACCTCTGTCCTTATTGAGTTGTACTATGAGAATTAACTGCAAAACTTGTTCTCAAACTGTACTCTATATGTTGTGTGTGTGTGTGTGGGTGCAAACCATTTAAATCTGTACTTAACATAGATTTGGTCCTCTTTATATAAAATTAAACTAAAAATGAACCATAATTAAGAAGGGAATGAGAGAGGGAGTAGGAAGTGGGATGCGAGTTGGGGTGAGAGGGTAGGTAGGGGGAAAGAGCCACTATATTCCTAAAGTTGTACCTAAATTTGCATTCATTAAATAAAAGCTTAAAAATGCCTATAAATTTAGGACTGGATAAAGAAATTATTGGATATGTACACTATGGAATACTACACAGCAGTTAAAAAAAAGAAATCCAGGCTTTTGCAACAAAATGGATGAATCTGGAAAACACAACACTTAGTGAAATAAGCCAGTCCCAAAGGGACAAATACCATATGTTCTCCCTGATCAATGAGAACTTACAGAACACCTAAAATGAAATCTGTAGAAATGAAATTGTCACTTTGAGAAGGGATGACTTGAGCTGCCCTTGTATTGACTCTCAAGGAACAGTTTCTTTTTTTTTTGTTTTGTTTTTTTTTCTTGATACTATTTTTGAACTCTTTACTTAACATAGAGTTAATAGTATGTGTATAAAGTCAATGGAAAATAGATCTTAGTTAAAAAATAAGAGTGAGAATAAGAGAGGGAGGAGGAATTTTGTAACTGTAAAGCTGTAACTTTGTAACTGTATAGTTCTGCATACATTCCTATGGACTTCCTTCTTAGAGTACAGTTTAAAAACTTACCATGGAACTCCAAATTCCATTAAGTTTGATGGTAAAAATGCCACCTTAATTGTTAAAGTGATCATATTAGAACTTACAGATAGGATTAAGTGTTAAAGTGATCATATTTTTCTTTTAATATATGCAATGACAAATTTTTGCTTTATTTTATAATCCCAAGCTTAACCCTCCACTAAATAAATAATTCAACAAATAGTAAGTAGAGCCTAGGGTGATTACTGATGCCATAAACAAGAGTGTCAATTTGTTAAGTCAACAACAGGAGTCACTGTGCACTTACTCCTCATGTAGGATCTTTGTCCTTAGTGTGCTGTACATTGAGATTTAATGCTATAACAGGTACTCAAACAGTATTTTTCACTTTATGTTTCTGTGTGGGAGCAAACTGTTGAAATCTTTACTTAATGTATGCTAAACTGATCTTCTGTATATAAAGAGAATCGAAAATGAATCTTGATGTGAATGGAAGGGGAGAGGGAGTGGGAAAGGGGAGGGTTGCGGGTGGGAAGGACGTTATGGGGGGAAGCCATTGTAATCCATAAGCTGTACTTTGGAAATTTATATTCATTAAATAAAAGTTAAAAAAAAAAAAAAAGAGAAACCACTGCTCCTCAAGAGAATAGACAGGGTTATAAACAAGAACCAAATCTCAAAATGTCAATTTCACTCATATACATTACATAATCAGATGGCATCATAGACTTTGTTTAAAAGTTAGAAATCACATTATATTGAGTAATTAATAGGCAACTAAATATTCCATTGGCTACTACAGTAGCAGATATGCAAATGAGTTATTCTTACCTCCACCTTTGTTCGATAAAGAATGAGTCGTTTAAGGCTGCATAATTTGGCAATGTGGTTGAAAGCTTGAGGTGGTAGTTTATCACAGGATGAGAGGTTTAATTCCTGCAGATTTGGACACATCTCAGAAATAACCTCCAAGCAAGTTTCATTCAGGAAGTGACTACAAGATAATTCAAGGCGTACTAATTCAGATCCACAAACCTTCAGAAACCTGTAAAAACAAAAAAAAAATTCAATGTGAATTTTATAAAATTATAGGATATTTTCCATTAGAACTTTGGAATTATATCAACTCTAAGTAAACACACTCAGAAGAATAGATTTCTATTACAGAATATACAAAATTTGTTTTGCTTAAATTCTCATCTACTGCATACTGAAATATGCACAGTTTGGGTAAAATAAATTAACCTAATAGAATAGATTGACATCATATAAAATATCAGCTAATCGAAGTGAAAAACAAACAAAGCAGAGAGTACTTTTCTCCTTACCTGTTAATTCACATATGAGTTGATAAAATCAATAAACAAAACATAGCAAAGCTCTAAACTCTTTGTGCAAGTAGCTGAATAATATATTATGCTCCCAAGTAGCTGGATAATATATCTTGAACACTACACACAAAAGGACAGCTTTTATTAAGTGACCTCAGAAATTAGACAAGATTCCTCTAAGAAAAAATGTTAGGTTGGTTTAACTGCATTTTTGTGATATAGTCCTTGTAGCTGTTACTATTTAGAAGGCTGACTGCTTGATACGGAAATTATTAGAAAATATTCACCACAGCCTAATATAAAAACATGAAGATAATCCAAGGGGAAAGATACAAAATGCTTTATGAGAGTAGAAATCATTGTGTTTATCTTAGTCACAAAATAATCTACAAGGAAATGTGCATCTAGGAGTGTTTCAATCTGGAATTTTAACAACTAAGCAAATGGAATCCTTAAATATTACATCAATTAATTTTGTCCAAGTCTCTTTTCAAAATTTTGACCATCAGGGTCCCATTAGTAATATAGTTAGTTACCGCTTCTCGGCCTTTTGGCTAAGATCAAGTGTAGTATCTGTTCTTATCAGTAATATAGTTAGTTAATTTATGCCAGTTTTTTTTTCCAAAATGATTTTACAAGCTTACAAATCAATATACAAAACAAAATTGAACCACATGTGTAAATGAAGGAAGTAACACTGTAGTACCAGTCAAAAGATGAATTTTTACCCTGTTCTGATGCTTCCTAGCAGTGACCTAGGAAGAGGCATTCACTCAAATCGCAGCATTTCCTCAGCAATAGCAGGCGGACTTGAATACATAACAGTACTTACCACACTGCCTTGCCGTTCTGAACACCAAATAATACATGAAGGCAGTTTGTAAAGCTCAGAGCATCCCCACCAATATTAACATGTGAATTGAATATTGGCCAATTCACACTTAAACAACAGAATTTGGTTGCTGCAAATTTACTTTAAATACATAGATATCTCAAAAAGTTTGTGGAAAATGGAATTAAAAGATGTTTATTTTAGTGCAACATTTTTGAAATCCATGCATAAAAGGGGTCTTCACAAAGTTATGGGAAATTCCATATTATAAAAAAACTATGTATGGATTTCAAAAAATTTTTGCATCCAAACCTATCTCTCAATTCCATTTTGTACAAAGTTTCTGAAGTATCTTCTTGTTGCAAATAACCCAGTAACCTACACATCTGATTTATAGCTGAACATCCATTTGTCCCTAGTCCATTGCAGCAGGTGTTCCGCTTTCTAACAGCATCCTTCCTTTTCAAGTGCTAGATTCAATGCCCTCTCAGTACTTGTATCATGTCACTTATTTGTGACATTTCACACAACCGTCCACTCTTCCTTTAAAAGGGAAGCTCCTCATGTGAATCCCTCTTTGGGATGTCTTCCAGCCCATCTCATTAGTTTCCTTTGCTAGTTGAGTTAGCTGATTTTATTTTTCATTTTATTTGAAAGGCGGGGGGGGGGGGGAGAAGCAGAGAGGGAGGGAGGGAAGGAGGGAGAGAAGGGAGGTCTTCCGCATGCTGGTTCCCCTCCCAAATGCTCTCAAAAGTCAAGGTTAGGTCAGGCTGAAGCCAGGAGCTAGGAATCCAACTCAAATCTCCCACTGCCCACCGAGGCACATTAGCAGGAAGTTGGATCATAAGTTAAGCATTCAACCAGGCCCTCTGGTGGGGGATGCAGGCATTCCAGACAGGGTCTTAAGTGCTATACCAAATGCCTACCCCATATTAGCTATTTTTTTAAAAAAATATTTATTTAAGTGTCAGACACACACACACACACAGAGAGAGAGAGAGAGAGAGAGGGAGACAATCTCTATCCACAGGTTCACTCTCCACATGTCCTCAATGGCCAGTGATGGGCCAGGGATGAACCTCAACAACATAACTTTCAATTCTCCTTTTCCATGACATTTTAAAATTACCCTTACAAAGCAGGAAAGGGCAATAGGAGGTGTCAAGGATGGAGAGAGTGGTCAGAGAAGGCCTAATGAGGTGGTAAGAACGAACTAAAGGAAGGGAGAGGGTGAGCAAACACTCATCTGGAGGAAAAGTGTTCCAGGCAAAGGGAAGGGCATGTACAATGGCTCTAAGGCAGGATAACAGGCAGAGCAGGGCACAGTTTGGAAGCTAATTCAGGAGGCACAAAGTCAGGGAGGGAGAAGAAGGCAATGCAGTGAGAGAACAGTTCATATGACAGTGCTATGACAAAGACCTTGGCTTTTGAGGGAGATGGAATTCCCCACAACCTACTCGTATTTTGCTTGGATCACTCTGGTTTTTGTGTGGAGGAACAGACTGAAGATGAATGGACCACAAACAGGGGGACCACTCCCACATCTTGTAGCATTCAGAGAATACCTGGCTCCAGGTAATAGTGTTGATGTTGTGATACACCCTCAGATTCTGCATCTACTCCAAAGGTAGACAACATATACTAAATTATGATACCTCCTATATATAGAATCAAACTCTGCTATCATCTATGTCCCACTCATCATGTCTGTTAATCACAATTTCCTTCCTCACTAATTTTTATACTGATTTTCATAACCCGTTTCAAATTCTTTGGCAATCAAAACAGATCCTTGGTGAACCCAGCACTTAGCACATGTCAGGTACATAAAAAAACCTGTGATGTGAATTAGTTGCGTGAATCTCTTGGGTTTGAAAACTCACCTGATAAGTTTAATACTCCTCTAGTCATGAACAAACTAATTTCTAGTGACTAGGGCCGGCGCCGCGGCTCACTAGGCTAATCCTCCACCTAGCAGCGCCGGCACACCGGGTTCTAGTCCCGGTCGGGGCTCCGGATTCTGTCCCGGTTGCCCCTCTTCCAGGCCAGCTCTCTGCTGTGGCCAGAGAGTGCAGTGGAGGATGGCCCAGGTGCTTGGGCCCTGCACCCCATGGGAGACCAGGAAAAGCACCTGGCTCCTGGCTCCTGCCATCGGATCAGCGCGGTGCGCCGGCCGCAGCGCGCCAGCCGCGGCGGCCATTGGAGGGTGAACCAACGGCAAAGGAAGACCTTTCTCTCTGTCTCTCTCTCTCACTGTCCACTCTGCCTGTCAAAAAAATAAAAAAAAAAAATAAAAAATAAAAAAAAAAATAAAAAAAAATAAAAATAATTTCTAGTGACTAAAGATATTTTTCTCTTAATAGGGTCAGACTATTCCCAAGAAATATAATGAAATTAAATTTTACTTTAAGTATATACCATAGTTATGGGAAATTTTTTCATTATTCATAAACTAACAATCTAGAAATATATGTGAAATATAAGAGAAGTAAAGAATACCCTATTTTGGCTGGCGCTGCAGCTCAATAGGCTAATCCTCTGCCTGCGGTGCCGGCACACCAGGTTCTAGTCTCTGTCGGGGCGCTGGATTCTGTCCTGGTTGCCCCTCTTCCAGGCCAGCTCTCTGCTGTGGCCCAGGAAGGCAGTGAAGGATGGCCCAAGTGCTTGGGCCCTGCACCCCATGGGAGACCAGAAGCACCTGGCTCCTGCCTTTGGATCAGCGCAGTGCACAGGCCACAGCGTGCTGGCTGCGGTGGCCATTGGAGGGTGAACCAACGGCAAAGGAAGACCTTTCTCTCTGTCTCTCTCTCTCACTGTCCACTCTGCCTGTCAAAAAAAAAAAAAAAAGAAAAAGAAAGAAAAAAAAGAATACCCTATTTTGATTGTATAAGTCTAAAATTATTTGCAGATTACAAAACGTAGTGGGCATATTAAATCAGAATTAAGTTTTAGGCATCTTATTTCTTAAAGTTCATCATTTGACAAAGTCCTTAGTTCTACACTTCTTTTACTTATTTGATTTAGAATGGTTTGATTTCCTTGTTCTTTTCACTCCCATGACTCAACACTTCCCCTCCAAAGAATCTACAGAATGCTATCAAGCAGATTAGGAATCCAACTGTTCATAAACAGCAGACGAACTTTCCAAGTTGACTTAATGAATGAAATAATTTAAAAGCAAAATAAAGAAAATGACTCTCTCTCTCTCTCTCTCTCTCTCTATATATATATATATATATATATACATACACACATATATATACTTTCTTCCTTATTCTCTAAGATTCCAATACTGCATATTTTTACTTGGGCCGAATATTTGGACAATACTGCCATATTCTCTTTTTCCAGTTGACAAGGTCTGTACCATCTACCATTTCATAATATCTCCTTCCCAAGAGGTGAAAATAGCAACAGACTTAATTAGCTGAACACCACTTACTTCTTTCCCTGATGCTCCTCATGTAAATTTTTTTAACACATAATTACATACATGTTTTTATCTTGATCAACTATTTATTCCTCATAACTATGACACTGGTCCCCTGAAAGAAGAACTACAGTTCATTTGCTTCCTGTAGCCTATTCATGCTTTATACTGAGAGTTTTCTGAAAAAACCTAAGTTCATATAAACAATCCTGAACTAGGTCCCCTGCTATGAGGAAAGCCATCTCTGGAGAGAGAAATAAATTGCTTATCCTTATGAGGTGAATTAATTTGTCCAAAGTAATACTAATACATAAGAAGTAATTTACTAAGTGGTAACTAGTACCCTAAATAATTAAAATCACACGAATGAACAATTTATTCTAAGTTTACTCATCACAAAATAACAGGCAATAATCCTCACAACCTCCCTGAAGTATAAAGGTATGGGGAGCATTAGATATAATATCAATAGCATATGATCCCTAATCTTACATTTTGTTAGCTGATCCTCAAGTTTTACAAAGCAGTATATTAATATAAGATATTTTTAACCTCAAGTAACTTGGAACATTACTTAATGTATGTGATCCAAAATAAAACAATAAAAACAAACTTTCCACTAAGCTGTGTATGGTACTATCCACCAACAGTACAAAGAGGGAAAAGGAAAGTCTTAAAGCTGTCTCTGCTCTCTAGGATTTGACAGTCTAAAATAGACAGCTATATAAAATCTATCCCAGCAACTGGATAAATATCTGAATGGGCAATAAGCTTTTTATTTCATAAATTTGTAGCTCTGTGTCACAATATCTAATAAAGTTTTCGAATCTAGAAACTATGCAGTAACACTCCCTGAAGGAATGACTATACACTACTTAAAACAAGTAGAAGGGATGGGGTAAAAACCCACCCTTATATGAGGGAGAGGTCAGGGTGAGTCACTAAATAATTGAAGAAAAATGGGTGTAGAAAAATGAACTTAAGGCTGTTTGAAAGGAGAGATCTGATTAAGCTCTGAAGCACAAATAGGAAAAGGGAGGCCAAAGAATATCCAAGACTTTAGGGAACTGTGTCATAAAAGCATAATTGTATTAGATGTGATTTTAATGAGTAATGATATGCATGAACAGTACTCAAAGTTGCAAATCACAAATCTGTAGCTAGAGTGGGATTTTTAATAACTGATTAAAAGTTTTAAGTTCTCTTTATTCCCATCTAACCTATTTCTCATCCTCTCTAAGTAATACAAATTCAAAAAAGTTATTTAAAATCCAGTTAAACAGTTCTTACTTGGAAGAATAAGGATTTTAAGGGAAAAAAATTAAGCTACATCAAACTTCCCCATGAACTTGCTCAAAAAGCAGCTCATATCATTGGTGTCTAGTTTTAAAATAAACTTTTCTTCTTTAAAGTATTATAAATAAGTCTTCTTCACAGTAATGAGCATAAATAGACCCTAGTTATTCATAGATTATTCATTAATAATCAAGCCATGAATATTTATTGTTTATTCTGGGAAGGCTGCCTACAAGCCATAATGACTATCAATTCAGCAGTCAAGTCAAGGGGGCCAACAGCAATCAGCAGGCAAAACTCCAACATGCTCCTGCTCAAAGAGATTCTCTCTCCCTGTGACTTAAAACTTTTTATTTTCTCAACAGGAACAGTGACTATGCTTAAAGGTATGCTATCAAGATTTATGGTTTCACTGGCTCAAATACTGAAGTAGAATATGGAGAATTGAAAATTATGTATGCACGTCTGTGATTATTCAAACATCCCCACAGCAACTAACCTGGGTAAACTGAAAATAGAAGAGAAACTGCTGGTGAGAAAGTAGATTAGAGTTTTGCAAAAGCAGATCCTTATTCATTACCAGTCTAAAATTTAAAATTATCATTGCTAAGTTCTTTCCTCATGTACCAGAATAAGTCATAGAGTTTTTAAACACTGATTTAGAGGCCAGTGCTGAGTATTAGCACATTAAGCCACTGCCTGAAAAGCCAGCATCTCATATGGTTGCCAGTTCGTGTCTTGGTTGCTCTACTTCTGATCCAGCTCCCTGATAATGGCCTTGGAAAAGCACCAGAAGATGGCCCAAGTGTTTGGGCCTGTGCACCTACATGGGAGACTTGGAGGAAGCTCCTGGCTCCTGTCTTTGGTCTGACCCAGTGGTTGCTGTTGCAGCCACTTGGGGAGTGAACCAGAGGATGGAAGATCTCTTTCTGTTCTCTCCCTCTTTCTCTGTAACTCTGACTTTCAAATAAAAAACAATTTTATAGAAAGCTTTTATTTAATAAATATAAATTTCATAAGCACAACTTTTGGATTAGAGCAGTTCTTCCCCCCACACTCATCCTATCATCCCCAAACCATCCCACCTCCTACTCCCTCTCCCATCCCATTCTTCACTAAGATTCACTTTTAATTATCTTTATATACAGAAGATCAACTCTATACTAAGTAATGATTTCAACAGTTTGCACCTACACAGACACACAAAGTATAAAGTACTGTTTGGAGACTAGTTTTTACCATTAATTCTCATAGTATAACATAGTATAACACAATTGACACTCTTATTTATGATGTCAGTGATCAGCCATGGCTCTTGCCATGAGCTGCCAAGGCTATGGAAGCCTTTTGAGTCCACAAACTCTGACATTATTTAGACAAGGCCATAATCAAAGTAGAAGTTCTTTTCTCCCTTTCTGAGAAAGTTACCTCCTTCTTTGATGGCCCCTTCTTTCCACCAGATCTCACTCACAGAGATCTTTCACGTAGGCCATTTTTTGCCACAATGTCTTGGCTTTCTATGCCTGAAAAACTCTCATGGGCTTTTTAGCCAGATCCGAATGCCTTAAGGGTTGATTCTGAGGTCGGAGTGCTGTTTAGGGCATTTGTCATTCTATGAGTCTGCTATGTGGCCTGCTTCCCATGTTGGATCATTGTCTCTTTTTTAATTCTACTACTATTGGCAGACACTTGGTCTTTCAAATAAAAAATCTTTTAAAATACTCATCATTACCATAGTCGTTTGAAGGACTAAGAAGAAATTAGATTTCCGCTGTTTATTTCCAATGTTTTCTTCAATGTATAAAAGTATTGCTATTCAGTTATTTTATTTATAAAAATACATAAAAGATAGGACTGGTATTGTGGCATAGTGGCTAAACCAGCCACCTGTGACAATGGCATCCCATATCAGCACTGGTTCATGTCCTGGATGCTCTACTTCTGATCCAGCTCCCTGCTAATGGCCTGGGAAGAGCAGTAGAAGATGGCCTTTTGGGCCCCTTCCACCCATGTGGGAGACCTGGATAAGGCTCCTGGCTCCTGACTTTGATTTGGCCCCAGCCCTGGCCATTTTGGCCACTTGGGAAATGAAACAGTGAATAGAAGATCTCTCTCTCTCTCTCTCTCTCTCATACACACACACACACACACATACCCTCTTTCTCCCTCTCCCTCTTAACGCTGACTTTCAAATAAATAAGTCTTAAAATATATAAAATTATATAAAAAGGATATGTTAATATATACCCTTATATCATTATCTTCTCTCTATATAGCTGAAAGTAGGAACTTTATTATTTGAAGTTGTCAACAACACTCACTATGATTTCTTGCATACAAAAGGTGAAAACAATGCATTCCTAATAGTGGAAAACATTAGGGAAATAGCTATGAGGGTAACTAAAACATCCTAAAGGTCCTTGCAATGTAAAATAATGCTTATCGACACCACTCATTCAATCTGCTCTCAAATTCAGTTAGCTTTGTTCCTGATTGATAGTATATGCTCTAAATAGTGATCATTAGCTTCTGTTCTTGATCCTATCAGCAGAGAATAAAATTTGCAGATGAAATGGGTATGTCTGGGGCAAGGAGCAATAGGGAGGACTAAGTTGTGGTTGGGGCTCAGAAAACAATACCCAGGTGCCAGCTTGGTGTGCAGCAAGTTAAACCACCACTTGAGGTATCAGCATCCCATGTCAAAGTGCCAGTTCGAGTCCCAGATACTCCGCTTCCAATCAAACTCCCTGCAATTGCTCCTGGAAAAGCCGTAGAGGATAGCCAAGTCCTTGGATTCCTGCCACCCACATAGAAGAACCAGATGTAGTTTCAGGCTCCCAGCATCAGCCTGACCCAGTCCTGGCTGTTGCAGCCATTAGGGGAATGAACCAGCAGATGGAAGATGTCTTTCTCTTTTGTCTCTCCTCCTCTCTGTTACTCTTTCAAATAAACAAAATAAATATGTTGAAAAAAAATAAACAAGGCCCCACATAAGGCACTTTGGCATGCTGAGGACACTGAACTAGATGGTGGAAGCAGAAGCAGAACCAATGTCTCTCAGACAATCTTCTGCCTTCCTGGCTCTTGGCCCTCATTCTTCTCTGAAGTGAGCTACAGAAGCCAGAATTCTGCTTCTCCAAGTCAGGTAAGGGGTACTAGAACCCCTTTACCTCCAAACAAGTCATACAGCATTTACTCTAACTTTCCTTTATCTATCTGTCTAGGAGCTGCCCAAAAAGAAGTTCCTTGACCAACCCTTGTCCAAAAGGACATCATAAGATCTTCCTAAGACTTTCATTCCAGAAGTGTCTTGAACCATACCCAGGAGCAAAATATGCTACTACAGAGACAAGAGTCTCAACAAGGAGGTCTTGTTTTCCCACTTTGCCTATTACTAATAGAGCACACTCTTTTTTATCCAATTGCATTTCTGAACTGCTGTCCCTGCTTCACTGAACTACAGTATAAACTCCAACAGTTTTCCAGTATCTTTGAACCTTCGTTCTTAGGTCTGCTGTGTCATATAAAACTGTGATTAAATAAATTTCTTACACTCATCTCTTGTTAATTTGTCTTTAATTATAGGGGTATCAGCCATGACCTTTATGATGGGAAGAAAGGAATCATGCCCTTTGTGCTCCTACACTGTGTTCCACTGGACAGCTGTCAAATGTCTAGCAGTGAACCCCTTCCCCTGACTCAATTTCTGGCAGAAAAAAAACTCAGTGCATATACAATTTCAACATGTGCTGTGGGCCATTAATGCTTGTTTATTTTTTACCTTGATGCATAAACTACCAGTGTTGGCATTCTGAATACACTGTTACTGTTTCAAACATGACTTCATCCAAATCTAATACCAAATATCAAACACTTACTTCTGGAATTGCATATTTTTATAACAAGGGAACAAGGCTCCATATACACATCTCTAATTCATAAACTACTGTTCAAAAATATATCCACTGCGGATATGTATAAAGGTAGCCAGCATTTATTTTTGGTCTTTAAAAGCAAGAAAATTAAAAAGAATAGGTAATTTCACCAAAGTTTCTACTCCTTCATTATTTAACTTCGTGGAAATAATGGGATTATATGTAACATATAATGAAAACAATCATCATCAAAGTTAAGATAAAACACCTGTTTGTATCATAAGAAAAAATTACTTTGGCATTACTAAATAAACATGCACTTGTGCAAGCTTTCAAATGTTTAACAGGTGACATTTAATAGCAAGAAAACTAAATGCTGAAATAGAAAGGAGCAGAAACACCTGGGCAGGTCTGCAAGTGTGGTCGTCTATTTAGCTTGCAATTGCATTTTCAACATAATTAGTTTAAATGAGCTTCTAAATCCGGGTGATGTATTGCACATGTAATTAAGATTTAATTAAAAATGTTCTATAATAAATTGTTTTCCATTTATGACAAATCACATTAAAGAGGTAGATTTTGATTTGGAAATAGTTTTCAAAATGTGTTAATCATCTGTGCTGAAAGTATGAGAAAATATGAGAAAGAAAAAAAGGAGCACTGTTGAAAGTCACTTGGGATTTTAAAAATATAAAATAAAGGTATAGTTCACTTCCATATTATTAGGAACTTTAGCTGAAGAGAATAGTAAAACTCAAATATTTTTATAAGCAGCAGCATTCTGAACATATGATGATATAATATACTAAATGTATCTCTTTTATATTTCTGTGAGATTCATGATACGTAATTTCGAACTTTTATTATAAAAACTACTGAAGAGTAAGTACAGCATGCTGATAAAAAAAAAAAAAAAAAACCTCAACAAGGCTTTGCACTAACCTGCTAAATCCTGCAACAGAAATGAAGCCTCTATTGCCAGTCCAAGATAAATTAAGCCACTGGACGAGAGTGCAACGAGCCTGTAGAAATTCTAAAGAGGTGTCATTTACTTTTGCCCAGTATGGTTGCAGATTGAGGTGGATGTACTGCAGAGGATCACAGCAATGCTGGTTCAGTAGTTTGCAAGTCTGTGCTAATCTACACAGGTCTGGTAGGGTAAGATGATTCAGAATCAGTTGAATGAGCTACATAAAACAGAGAAACCAAGATCATTAAAAGTGAAAACCAGTATCACTTTATTAAGCATGTGGCCTAGTAAAGAACAATAGTGTTACATATTTTATAACAGTATTTTCATATAGCAAATAAACCAACAGAATTATCCAAATTGGGGAGAAAACCTATTTGAGGCTACATTATATTTCAAAACTGTTCAAAAGTATACTCAGCTCATGTTGACTACTCACTTTCTTAGGATACATTGGTATACTTTGATAATCTGTTAATAAAACAATTTTTCATAGACTCAACACTTACTGAATACCTATTACCTGCCAAACTCTAGAAACAGTTCCTCCTCACAGAGTGCTTACAGTGCAGTGGGGATAATCAATAAGTACGGAGATATATTTTAAAAGCCTGAACAGAAGCAGCATAGGATGACACTAGAGTCTAACACAACATACAAGTCTAACTCCAAGGCCAAAATGTGCTCATGCCAGGAAGACATCTTTAAAAGATAAAGGGTAAAGTAAGTGAACAGAGTCTAATGGTGAGGACTGGGTAACAAAGACCCTCACAAGGAATTTGGATTCATCCTGAAAGCAATGAGGAATATCAAAGGGATTTAAACTGCCCAGAGACATGGTCTGGATTTGTGTTTTAGGAAGATCACTGCAGGTGGTGCTACTGAAGGGGGCAAGAATGGAAACTAGACAGGGGTTAGTGCAGAATTCCAGAAGAGAGAAGGGGCCTGCTTAAGGCAGCTGGCAGTGATGACAGAGTAGTTAACAGATTCAAAAATTAAGAAGGTGACATCAAAAAGATGCTTACCTCTATTTAAAGCTGTCTCCCTAGTCCACTTATTCTTCCTTCTTTTTAAACATTTATTTATTTATTTATTTATTTATTTATTTATTTATTTATTTAAGAGTCATGGTTATACAGAGGGAGAGACAGAAAAAGATCTTTCATCCACTGGTTCACTCCCTTAACAGCCAAAGCCAGGAGCCAGGGGCATCATCCAGGTCTCCCCTGTGTATGCAGGGGCCCAACCACTTGGGCCATCTTCAGCTGCTTTCCCAGGTGCATTAGCAGGAAGCTGGATTAAACTTGCAGCAGTTAGGACTCTAATCTGTGCCAATATGAGATGCTGGCATTGCAGGGGGCGGCTTGATTCTTTATGCCACAATGCTGGCCCCTTATTTTTCTTACTGGTAAACATTGTGAGGCTGGCATTGCACCTCTTCTGATCCAGCTCCCTGTGAATGGACCTTGAAAGAAGAAGAACATGTCCCAAGTATTTGGGCCCCCGGGCACACATGTGGGAGACCTAGAGGGAGTTCCTTGCTCCTGGCTTTGGCCTGGCCCAGATCTGGTTGTTGCAGCCATTTGGGGAGGGAGCAAACCAGCAAATGGAAGACATCTCTCTTGACTCTCCCTCTCTCTGTCACTCTGCCTTTCAAATAAATAAATCTTTAAAAAAAACTAACATCAGGTATGTGTTTTGAAAACAAGGAAATTAAAAGTCTCAAATCTGACAAAGGTTTTCTGCTTGACCAAAACAGTCAACCTGAACTTTCTTCGTCTAGGCTCATCTATGCATCTTCTTGTAAAAGTCAGTTTAGCAAATCCTCTACAAACCCTCCAGTGGGGGCCACCCATGTGATGTCCAATCATGTAAGTAAGAATCCTGTTGGTTAGATTTCACCAGAATCTTACTTACTCTCGATGCTTCCTTTCAGTAATTTTCCACCCACTTAACCTCAGTGTTCTCCTTGGCTACAAATTTCTACTTGCCCACACTATGTTCAGAGTCAAGCCCAATATCTCTCCCCTACTGCAAAATCTCATTGCAGGGGCCGACGCTGTGGCACAGCAGGTTAAAGACCTGGCCTGATGCGCCAGCATCCCATATGAGCGCCGGTTCTAGTCCTGGTTATTCCTCTTCCAATCCAGCTCTCTGCTATGGCCTGGGAGAACAGCGGAAGATGGCCCAAATCCTTGGGCCCCTGTACCCACGTGGGAGACCCAGAGGAAGCTCCTGGCTCGTGCCTTTGGATCGGCGCAGTTCCTGCCGTTGCAGCCATCTGGGGAGTGAGCCAGCAGATGGAAGACCTCTCTCTCTCTGTCTCTACCTACCTCTGTAACTCTGTATTTCAAATACATAAAATGAATCTTTAAAAAAAATCTCATTGCAGCAGTCCTGATACATACTGCAATTTAATAATTTTTAAAACAAGTTCCATCATCCAGACAAATCTGTTGGCATATAAAATATACAAACAAAAAAAAATTAGATAAAAATTTAGAAAACCCAAACACTAAATAAAGGTAGAAAAAAGAGAATTTTCTTACTCTCTACCCTCAATTCTAATAATCCTTCTCCATGGAGATAAGCACTCTTAACAGGTTTTCTTACCTCTACTAAATAAATGTTTATGAAATACTTTTCTTTTAATATTCTTAAAATATTACTACTATATACACTATTCAGCAACTTGCTGTTCTTACTGATAGTATACTGTAGGTCTCTCTATATCTGTTAATATAAATCCATCTCATTGCATTTCAAAGACATAGCATAATAATCCAACTAGTTTCCCACTGATGTATCTCCATTTTATTTCCTACTAGAAATAATACCGCAGTATCATGTGGATGTAATATATATGTACGTTCATTCTGGCAAACTTTGCAAATATATCCTTGGAGTTAATTATATGCATTTAAAAGTTTTGATATAGTGCTGAATTGCCCTGAAGAATATTCATGTCAAATTATATATCCATAGTGTATAAAAGCACCAATTCACCTGTATCCTAAACAGAACTGGCATCAAAGTTTTAAATTTTGTCATTCAGAAGGGGAAAAAATTAAAAAGAAAAAAGTATGGGACTGCTTTTATTTGCAGTTCTCTATGTCTTTTAATTACAGAAATTTAACCCTTTGCTAATAAAGCTGCCAATGTTTTCTTCCCATTTGCTCTGCTCCTGAATTCTTTTTGTTACATCTTACCATAATTTCTCTGATATTAATAGCCCGCTAGGTAAAATAAGTTTTTTAAAAATTTTTAAGGTATATGTGTTGGAATGCACTGGTTTGGTTACAAATGAGAATAAAGCTAAATGCCCACCCATCACTCTTCCAAAATTTTCCTGGTATTTTCATTTCTTCTTAAGGTGAACTTTTCAGTAAAAAAATTCTGGTTGCATTTTAATTGGGACTTCATTGAATGCATGGGTACCAGAAAGTTTTCATGGAAAACTGGAATTAAACAATGCTTATTCTGGTTCAAAAATATTTTAAATCTATGCATAGATTTTTTTTCATAACACATTTTCCATGAACTTTTTGAAGTTAATAGATTGGGGAAAACTGACACTATATTCTGTGCTCCTTCTCAAAGGTATGGTAGGATTTATCATTTAATGATCTTTTACGTTTCTAAAACTATGATTTTGTCTATTAACTTTGTAACCTGCCAATTTACTTATTGTTTTTGGTTTATGTTCCTAAGAATTCTCAGCTATAATGATATTGTCTGCAAATGATAACTTTTACAGCCTCCTATCCAAAAATTATGCATTCTCCTTCTTTCTTGTGTTTACTAGCATTGGTTTACACATCCAGAACAATTCAAAATAACATTGTTGTCTTATTCTTGCTTTTAATTCCAATGTGTCCCATAAACAGGAGAAAACATATATATGTAATTTCAAAATTTTTAGTAACTACATTTCTAAAAGCAAAAAGAAACAGATGGAGTTAGTTTTTAGCATATGCAATTAAAAGTGATCATTTCAACATGTAATCAGTATAAAATTACTGAGATATTTTACATTTTTTGAAATGTCTTTGAAATCTTGTGTATATTTTGCTTTTTCAGCATATCTCAGTTCAGACTAGCCATGTTTCAGGTGCTTAACAATATATATGACTTGTGATTATCATATCCAACAATGTACTCCTAGTGTTTGATAATTAAATATGATAACTTGGCTATTATATCTGAAAACAGCCAATTAGTAGATTAATAAAGTATTTCCTTTTTAAAAGAACTGAATACAATTTGATATCTATATAGCTATCACTTGTTAAGCAGTTTTGCCACCTGCTGAGATGATCACAGGATTTTCTTCTTGTTGGCCTGTACCGTTATTATTGTGTACATTCTCTGATATGCAAACACCCTTGAATTCCAGAAATGCTGAATGATTTCTTATAATACCCTTTTAAAATCATCCAATATGCTATATTTAAATTGTTTACATATATAAAACTGTTCTGTAGTTTTTGGCATACTATCTTAATCAGCATAACACTAGTTTCACAAGAAATTAAAAACTTTTTTATTCTATGAAAGTTTAGATACTAGCAAGAATCCATGAATCATCTGAACTTGGCAATAGTTGGGGCACTTCTCCAACTATTTTCAGAATTAAAATTTTGTTTAATATTCAGTTATTTCAATATAATTTCTAAGCAGTTAGTACAAAGAGATACCCTGATCTATCTATCCTCAAAATTAATTCTATTCAATACAATGATTTAAACTATGAGAACACGGTATCATTGGACATATTTAAATATGGTTTAATTTCCCCTTGAAATAATGTGTTACTTTCAAAATAACACTTTTTAAGTATTTCTCTTTTTACTCACTGTGAGATCATTCAATGTTTCACAGTATTACTCCTTACATGGTACACTTCTTTCACCAAGGCCAACGAACGTCCCTCCAGAACTGATCCCAACTCCTGGTTTCTTCTACAGGACTTTGTTGTACTGACTAAACTGCTTGCATGTACTTGAAGGTTTTTGTCTCGACAGGTTTCTCCCCTTCAGCATATAAACATGCTGAAATCTCTCCCAACCTTCATCACAAACAGAAACTTTTCCACTCTGTGGCATCCTCTAGCACTACCCTTATCTTTTTATCCTTTAGAAGGTAAGTTATAAGACATCATACCTGTAATAATTTTATACTCTACCTTGAATGGATAAAAGAGTAAGTTGATTTTTTTTAACTTTTGCGGTGAAATGGGATTAAAAGATAACTTTATTATTTCAGCCATACTGAAATACTAGAGGCAGACACGGTTTCATTTACTTTTGCCTCTGTACACTCTCTTTCCTTTGCCTAGATTCCCCTCAGTTATTCACTTGAATTTTATGTGTCAAGCATTTTTAATAGGTATGGTTAAAATTCTATAAATTGTTTAAAATATGTTCACTGAAGTTAAATTTCTAGTTGTGAGAATGGGTATGAATCCAAGAAGTGACCCACTGTCCTAAGGCAGTGCCCCCACTCACGACTGTGAGAACATACCCTCCTTAAAGCACCAAGGAGCCACTGTGTCACTGTCTCCTGCTCGTCTCTCACCAACTTATCCCTCATCCCATTAAGAACAGACGATTTGTCCATTCTGTCAATGATGCTTCCTCTTCATACCTCAGGAACTGATTCAGAAGGCCTGGGTGGGGTCCTGGTCCCATGCCTTTCTGAGTAAACCACCTACCATATATTCCTTCAATTCATCTTTATGTGGCAACTTTAGCTATTCACAGGATAAACCACAGCATTTTAGCTGTAAAATGATGACCAGGTATTATAGTCACTATCAGGCATTTAAGAGGCTGTCATATTGTTCCCTGTACGTTAAATTAGTTATTACAATGAAACTGGAAATAACCACCAGTTTGAAAGGAGGGTAATTTAAGTTTGTTTAAAGTTGAGCATTGGGGTCGACACTGTGGCATAACAGGTAAAGCCGCCATCTTCTCATATGGGAACCTGCTTCTGTCTCAACTGCTCCACTTCCAATCCAGCTCCCTGCTAATGGCTTGGGGAAAACAGTGGAGGATGGCCCAAATGCTTGGACCCTTGCTCCCATGTGGGAGACCTAGAAGCTCCTGGCTTCAGCCTGGCCCAGTCCCAGCCATGGTGGCATCTGAGTGAACCAGTAGATGGAAGATCCCTCTCTCTCTGTCTCTGTCTCTCCCTCTCTCTCTGTAACTCTGACTTTCAAAATAAATAAATAAATCTCTAAAGAAAGGTGTATCGGGGCCAGTGCCATGGCACAGTGGGTTAATCCTCTGTCTGCAGCATCGGCATCCCATATGGGTGCCAGTTCTAGTCCCGGCTGCTCCTCTTCTAGAAGTCCAGCTTTCTGGTTTGGCCTGGGATAGCAGTGGAAGATGGCCCAAGTGCTTGGACCCCTGCAACCACATGGGAGACCAGGAAGAAGCACCTGGCGCCGGCCGTAGCGGCCAGTTGGGGAGTGAACCAATGGAAGGAAGACCTTTCTCTGTCTCTTTCACTGTCTGTAATTCTGTCAAATAAATAAATCAAACAAACAAAAAAAAAAAAAAAAAAAAAAAAACAGAAAGAAAAGAAAGGAGTATAAATTTTTCTTAAAAAGAAAGCTGGTGCTATTTTTAACTGCGCACAGTAGTTTTCAGCAGGAGACAGAAACGTCTAGCACTGCTCCCACCCCACGTGATATCTGGAAATAAGTGAGGAGAGGTTTTGGTGTCACATGGCTTTAGAATGCTACTGGCACTTGATGCCTGATAGCCAAGAATGTGAAATATACTGCAGGGGTGTTCCTGTACAACCACACATCCTGAATACAGGATCAGTCTAGACACATAAAAAAGTATTTCCTGGTGGTCTCTCTGAACCTACCTAGGCCTAAAATTGTAGGTTGAAGAACACAGAATAGAATTTGAAAAGAAGAAGAAATAACACTCAGAGAAACTGTGGACTTCTAAATGAAATAAGCATTCATCTCACAATCTTTTTACTCTTTTATAATTAACAGCAAATTATATTTGACATGACTTTATAATCACATATTGCCCATACTTACATAGTATAATTATGAATTAAAGTAGGCTGAAATTTATTATTAGCTTATGTATTTGGTTCCTGTTAAACAGTGATATAATTTATTTATCTAGAATCACTAAAGTTAATCTAAAACAAAAGCAATGAAATTACTTAACATAATTTTGTATACTTTTTCCAAAATCAAAATACACAACATATCAAATTATGTAAACCTTATCAATGCCTTTATTCCTCTGATATCTAGCAAAATAAACATAAATATCAAAACACTGAAAAGTCTACACTGATATATCCAATATTACTACTGTATATTTTTGGCTTACCTCATATGGTAGTTTATCAAAATATCCATTATTTGGCCCTTCCTTGAGGGCAACACTGCTAAATTTTTTGTTAAGATTGTCCATTCCACAACCAGCCTCTTCAGGATAGTCTTCATCCTCTAGATCATTCATGTCAATAAGTGAAGTCTTGAGAGACAGCATTGGCTTGTCCTTCAGACCATGTAGCACAACTGCATCTAATTCAGTGTAATAATCCAGAAGAGAACTATTTACTTCCAGTCGGATAAGATTTGTGGGAAAATTTATCTGCTTAATACAAGGTTTAAACTGGCGAGCCTGGGAAGCATTCACCTTCGTAGGTTTCTCTGACCAAAGAATCTCCCATCTGCCAAAGAAAGAAACTTCCCTATAATACAGTTTAGAATGAGATCTATTGGTTCCTTAAGGTTATGGCCCCATCCCCAATATGTTACAGTGTGAAACAAAGGCATCAAAAAAAGGGAATAGAATCAAATATACATACTGCTTACAGGACATAGGAAATTTTTATAAATAAAACCACGTAGGCCTAGTTACTGAATTTATTGTTATTTTTAACAAGCCCTCCCAAAACCCTGTTTTTTTGTTTGTTTGTTTGTGTGTTTATTTGGTGTGTTGGTTGGTTTTTGCAGACTTCACAATGGTCAGTTTAAATACTAGAATAGCTGGTCAGAGAGATCTGAAAAACATCCAGTTTTATAGAATAAGTTAACCTTAAAAAGACAGAACACAAGACAAACGTCTTTTCTGTGTGTGCATCCTAAACCAACTGTAGAACAAAACCCATCATCTTGCCTCATGAAGGTTTCCTTCTCAAGTTTTTCTATGACTGTTACTGGCTTCATACAAACTCAAAACTTCCATATATTCTTTTTAACTTTCTCTTTCATCATATCATTAAGTTTTGTCAGATTTTTCAGGAGACTGCCTCATATCTGACTTCTCCTGAATTTTCATTTTTGTCATCTTTTAGTCATCCTTATGTCCCCAGTACCTAGTAACAGGTGAATAGCACTCTCCCTGTCTCTCCAAATGAACCCTCACTCCCCAGCCAGATTAATCATCACTTTAATCATTAATCATACAATAAACTCAATTCCACTTTTGTGTCTTTGTTCATGTTGTCCTCTCACAATGAAATGGCCAACCTACTAAGACCTGCCCATCTAATTTTTCCAGTCCCAACTCTATGTAAGTGTTCTTATAAAACTGTTTCTCAAGATTAAAGATTCTTTACAATATGGTATCATTAGATAGCTAACACTCTCATGTATGTCATAATTACTATTTTTCTAATATTATTTCCTAATAAACAAAAAATTAGAAACAGATAAAAATCCTTCAATAAACGTCTTTCTTCTATTTCTCATAATTTATTCTACTATTGGGATTTTTAAGTAAATATTTTATGTCAAAAGATAAATTTTTTTTTAAACTTTTATTTAATGCATATAATTTTCCAAAGTACGACTTATGGATTACAATGGCTTCCCCCCCATACCGTCCCTCCCACCCACAACCCTCCCCTTTCCCACTCCCTCTCCCCTTCCATTCACATCAAGATTCATTTTCGATTATCTTAATATACAGAAGATCAGCTTAGTATACATTAAGTATGGATTTCAACAGTTTGCTCCCACACAGAAACATAAAGTGAAAAATAATAGATGATTTTTTTAAATGATGATGAAATCAGATCAGACCTATTGTCATGTTTAATCCCAGTGAGAGTCAAGTTGGGAATTGATAATTTCTTTTTTTTTTTTTTTTTTTACAGAGGATCCGTTTAGTATGCATTAAGTAAGGATTTCAACAGTTTGCACCCCCATAGAAACACAAAGTGAAATATATTGTTTGAGTACTCGTTATAGCATTAAATCTCAATGTACAGCACATTAAGGATAGAGATCCTACATGAGGAGTAAGTGCACAGCGACTCCTGTTGTTGACTTTACAAATTGACACTCCTGTCTATGGCATCAGTAATCTCCCTATGCACCAGTCATGAGTTTCCAAGGCTATGGAAGCCTTTTGAGTTCACCGACTCTTATCTTGTTTAGACAAGGTCATAGTCAAAGTGGAGGTTCTCTCCTCCCTTCAGAGAAAGGTACCTCCTTCTTTGATGACCTGTTCTTTCCACTGGGATCTCACTCGCAGAGATCTTTTGCCAGAGTGTCTTGGCTTTCCATGCCTGAAATACTCTCATGAGCTTTTCAGCCAGCTCCGAATGCCTTTAGGGCTGATTCTGAGGCCAGAGTGCTATTTAGGACATCTGCCATTCTATGAGTCTGCTGAGTATCTCACTTCCCATGTTGGATCACTCTCCCCTTTATTTACTCCATCAGTTAGCATTAGCAGGTACTAGACTTGTCTATGTGCTCCCTTTGACTCCCAGTCCTTTCACCATGACCAACTGTGAACTGAAACTGATCACCTGGAACAGTGAGATGGCATTGGTACATGCCACCTCGATGGGATTGAATTGGAATCCCCTGGTATGCTTCCAAATTTTTACAAACTGCTTTAAAAAATTTATGTCTATAGTATACAAAATGAAGCACTGAAAACGTCATCTATTTTTCAAATTACCTCCTAATTTCACAGGCAGTCACATCTCCTTATGATGTAATTTATAATTCACTAGTTACTAATAACACTTAAGATGTTTCTGTATGTTCATTCATCATGAGGCTTCCCCTACTCCTTGTCAATAAACTATTGTTTCATTTCTTTGGCCCCTTGACCTACTGAGATCTAAGTAAAAACTGATTAACTATGCCAAGATGCATAGAAAGCTAAAATATGCAAGAGTGTGAAACATGAGGGAGAAATCTGAGCCAAAACTATAGAGGCCATCAATAAACAGACATCCTAATAGTCTGGGGGCCAAGAAGGTAGGTAGCGCTAATTTCAGAAGAATGGAGAAGGAAAGTATGAAACTTTCTACCTTTAGGAACAAAAGCATCAAGGCAAAAAACACAGAGGGGATTCCAGCCAACATATCATCAATGGAATCTGGAACCACAGAACAGGAAACTGTAACAGTAGGAACTTTTACAGTTTCTAGTACTTTTATAATCTCCACATAATTGATGTTTCTACTGATTCTCTCCTGAAAATTAGGAACAAAAGCCACCAAACATAAACAGTTTTTGAGTATTTGCATCCTTGACAGCATAAAAGTAGGAATGGATGGATTGATGTTGGTGGGCAAATGCATGCCTGATTTTGGAACACCTATTTCCAAGAATCATGGAGTAAACTGTAGAATGTATAAAAAAAAATTCAAACCTTGATTTTATTCCTCCTCTTGTTGCTATTGCAAAATGACATTACCAGATGATATTGGAGGAATTCCTCATGCCCAAGAAAAATGGACTACTCAGGATCCTGTGAAATAACTGCCTATGGAGTTCACAACACATGTGGAATAAACCAGCTTATTTTTATTGTTTGGCTTCAAGGAAGAGTTTTGTGATACTTAAGAGAAACCTTGAGAATGTAATACAGAAATCACCTCCACCAGAGACTTTGCAATAAATAAATATGCAGACAATACATGTTCCTCATGTATAATTTGAAATACATTATAATGTAAATTAAATTATAAAATTACAAATATAAGCTTAAAGAAAGGCACTGATTAGAGAATAAATATTCTATTTTAATAATGCATTAATCTACCAAAGACCTCTCCATTTCCTTTGCAGAATATGCAAAAGAGACAAGGTGAAGATGATGCTCTAAACTGACTCCCTTAACATTTCTACACGCTTAAACATATCAGGATTAATGGTATTTTAACATCATTTTTGCTCAAGACTTCTATGAAGAATGAACATTACGTATCTAGTCAAACATACATCAGATGATATAAAAATGATAGCATACTTAAAGCAGAAAAAACAGGATCTTAATAGTTTTTAGAAAGATTTTTTGGGGCATTAATAAAAATATTTTCTGTGAATTCTGTAAAAAGTGTTATAAAAATAAAATTTAAGGGTGATTGTTCAAATAAATGAGATTACCAAAGAGATAAACATCATGTGATTGCTAAAATTTACACCACAAAAGGTTACTTTGGATTTATGATTTTTCTATTAATACAGAATTCCATATTAGTGTGTATACTTATAACACCTATCATTTTTACACCTGAAATTCTTTTTTAAATTTATTTTTAATTTTTTTTTAAATTAAGTATGGTTACCTTCTTAGAACTATACCTATGAAATACTGGAATCTCCTCTATTATATTAATCGAAAGGTTTTAAAATGTCTAAATATAAAATATTTTCCAAGGGAATCATTAGTTTATTCACATATTTTAAATTTTTTCTTAAGAAAAAGTACTAAAATATTACGGGTATATGAATACTTAACATTAACTAGGAGACTAACATAAATTGATTTTCTGGTACCTACTTTAAAGTGAATTTTTGTGTCAAATTCCTTTTTAAAATCAGAATGTATCATTTCAAAGTTAGAAAAGTACCTATTATACCCAAGAAGAGACTATACCAGTTTCTTTTATTCCATACAACTAAAGCCAGAATCTTAAAAACTGACCAGTGAAAACAAGCAACTAAATGGAAACATGTGTACCTGACCATGCATTCAGAAACACATCCACACACACTTCTGGAGAGAGCCCCAACTCTTTCCATCCTCATCTGGACCCAGGCAGTGACGCTGTGATTGAACTGCTTTAAGTAACAACCTCTGTATTCTGTACATTTACGCGTTTATTATCATTCTTATCTTCTGGACAAATCTATTTAAGGCTCTGAAGTCTAGGGTACCACGTGTGCCTGGAGTCCTTCTCAGACTATGTTTGAGTCCACCTGTGGAGCATTCAATTCTGGGATGGTAACCAACAGCACTCTCTTCCTAAACCTAACTTAATGATCTTTCAGTTGATGGTCCCGAGTGCTTACTATGTGTCCTGTGCCTGAAAATAATCAACAAATCACTCTCTTCCTCTTTCTGTGATTGTTGACTTGCTGTTCTACCACTGAGAAACTCTCTAGGCAACCAGGAAGCAACAGGAAGACAAGAGAGGAAGAGAAATGTTTCATTAATGGAAACCGGGGGAAACAAATATCTTAACTTGTATTCAGGTTTCAAGCCAGGTACCAAGGTGCAAAAAGCATTCCTGTAAACCAAATTTCTCCTGATTGATAATCAAATCTAGTAGCCAGCACAAAGAAAGTTCCCCTTCCAACCTGCTCAATCTCACTAGCTGAAATTGAAGGGATAGTACAGGAAAACAAATACGAGTACAAGAAACAAGTCTGCCGACAGATGTACCTGCTCCTCCTTATTTCCCAGCCCATCCAAAATCAGATACAAACTGGCAATCTGCTTTTTAAAAAATTAGCCTATGAAGGAGCTGTTCAATTCTGACTTAAAACTCCAAAACTATGTTTCTTGGCCACAACATCAATGACAAATTTGTGTAGTCACTGCCTACCCAACTCCCTTTGGCAGCAAATTTTCTGTGACAGCCTTTCTTATTCCCTGCTTCCTCAAGTTCAATATAGTTAAAGTGCTTTCAACAATCAAAATAAATAAATAAATAAAACCAAAAAAACCACAACAATCAGGTTTGTTTTTTTTTTTACTGTGATCTCAATTTGTCATTTTATCCTCTCTATTCCAAATTGTAACACTGAATTAGCCTATTTTCTAACGCCCACAGAGGCATCCATTAAGATCTTATTTTCAGGATCAGGACACTCCATTATTGCCTTTTTCTACTACACACAAAGCACCAGGCAAGAAGCCAAAAGACTTTGACATCTGGTAGAATTACCTGTATCTTTTCTACTTCATTTACTGAACAAAGAAATGCAAGCTAATGAAACAATAAAAAATAGCTTTTAAATTCAGAATATTGGGGCCAACGTTGTTGAGTAGTGGGTAAAGCCACAGCCTGCGATGCGGCATCAAGCCCTGGCTGCTACACTTCCAACCCAGTTACCTGCAAATGTGCCTGGGAAAGCAGCAGAAGATAGTCCAAGTCCTTGGGTCCCTGCACCCACATGGAAGACCCAGAAGAAGCTCCTGGCTCCTGGCTTTTGGGGAGTGTACCAGCGAAAGATGTATCTCTCTAACTCTGCCTTTCAAATAAATAAAATAAATCTTTAAAATAATTTTGAATACCCTCGTGCTATAGGAAGTTCATTTTCTGAAAACAAATTCTTGAGCTACTCCAACGTACTCTGTATTCCTAACTTCTAAGTGGACATAAACAATAGGCTGGGTAGCCCAGTGGTTCCCAAAGGTGCATGGTGGTCTTCCGTAATTAAACAGGAAAAGGAATGTGTACTGGTTCATAGAAACACATGCACACATATTATGTGTTCCTGCAAAATTCCCAACAGTTCTTTATTCAAGAATCTGATTTTATTAATTTCCTGATATAAACTGGGGTTCTTTTATGAAAAGATAGTGATAAATGATGTTGGTGTTACATTTTCGAAGTGTATGCTTATTTAGCAAAGTAAATAAACTGATAACTCCATTGGAGTTCCTCAGCGTTTATAATCATTATTTTGCTCACTAGTTAACACAGTTTACTCCTCCCACCTGTGTCACTTAGATCTGCAGACCAGTCCTCCAAATGGGCTTGCCTGGCTCCTAAAGGCTTATGTCTGCAACCTTCTATACAGAACTACCTTGGGCTCCCTGAGCCCTTCTACCCAAACACTGGCATGTGCCTGGAAGATATTTTCAGTCCCCTTTCTAACTCCTCCAGCCAACAGCCAAAGATGGGTTTAGGAGTAGAAGAGCCCAGCTCCCTAGCAACTGCTTCCCAGCAGACTGGGAATTTACAAGAAATTTCATCTCTGCATAGCTTCTTTACCTTCCCTACCATGCTTTCTCACTCCCTTACCGCTTTCTCCTAGAGCACTTCCGCTTATATGAACTCTGGGAAATTACATCCCTGACATCTAGGAAATCTCAAAGTCTAAAAACACTAGTTAGTTTAGAACTCAGGAATGTCACTGACATGCTTGCAGCCCTCAAATAACTTGTTCTCTACCCTCTTGGACTTCTCCCATTCCTTCAGATAGCATTCTCTCACCTCAGCATCTCATCTCCACATATGCGGTCCTCACACCACCTGCCTTTCCACTCACTCAACTCTCGGGTCTTGGCTGGGTCACTTCCTCAGGTCTTATTCCACAGATACATGTGTGTACAGTGAAGCAACTTACGATAAGGTTACTCCATGCATTCATGTTTATAAAAGCAAAAGACTGGAAACAACGAAGTTCTCATTAATGGGGAACTGGCTAATAAGTTGGGGTACATACAAACCAGGTTGTAGGAAAGAAGGCAGATGCTCTCCTTGGGATTATAAGAAAAAATCCAATATATACTATGAAGTGAAATAAACCAGCAAGGTGCAGAAAAATGTGAAAGTTATGGTCACTTTTGAGTATGAAGTAAATAAAATGAATGCCTGTATTATATTTATTTGCATCTGCATAGACACTCTAAAACTCTACAAAGGAAGTTGATTAACAAAGGGGAAAGGATGAGATGTAGGCACATGGAGATTAGGGTACATGCAATACACCATTTTGATCTTTTTAGATTACTAACCTATGTGATTATATCACCTAATCAAATCATTATATGTTTAAAAGTCAGGAGGCCAAACTACAAAAGCAAGAGAGAGGAGTTTTTAAGCAAATTAATGATGTAAATCAGCCTATAGGGAGATGCAGGAACAACTTAAAGCATCATTTACTTTTCAGTGAATATACTTTATACAAAAACACCCACCTAACATATCCCCTAAGGATGTCCCCTAAAGTTTTAGTCTGCAAGCCTATTTTGAGTTGTTCTAAGTATATACGAGCAATAACATAATGCCTCCATGAAAATATTTTAAAAGTCCTATTTCCTACTAACTTCTCAGTTTAGCCCATGTCCTTATTAGTTCAAATTGTGCTTTTAATTTATGCTAAATTATGTGACAAATACCACAATCTATGAATAATGATAGGATGAAGTGTCACAAATTTAAAGCATGCATTACATGTACACATGTGTGATTTCTCCTCAGAAAATGAAGGAATATTTTCAAATAAAATTTGTTTAAATTATCTGAAAGAATGCTTCCAATTAAAAAAGAAAAAAGAAAAACCTGCAGTAGTACAACAACCAAAACTTTATGGCCATTTAACTTAGTCCACTAAAAAATGAATCTTACCTTACTTCAGCTGGTGGACTTGGGGAATAGGGATTTGCAGAACAAGCCAGAATTCTAATGACTGCTCCAGGATGATAGGTTTCCAGAACATGAACAGCCGTAGGATACACCTGCTGTTCAAAAGTTAGTTCCACATAGTCCTGGCTCTGAAAATTAGGTGGTGTCCTCTTGAATGGCAAGGAAGCACTGGGACACTGGTCCCACCAAGTTCCGTATGTTCGAAACACAGCTGTCTGAGTAAAGTCACCAGAACTTGGGAATACATTTGGAACGCCTGCCAAATTCCACATGGTATAGGACATACTATTCTCACTTCCATAATGGGAACTGAAGTCCACTACTTCTTTGGCATATTGGACCACCTCTGCGTTGAGAGGTGAAGTCCGGCTGTTTGATGCTATAGTTCTATGGCTGTTCATCATTTCCCCTCTTGTAGCTGTCCTGGCTCGGCGCCGAAGGCATAGATAATAAAACATAGTCAGAACTGTTAACATGGGAAAGACTGGTGACATCAAAGATGTGAATTATGAAGCTTCAAAAGGTCAGGTGTCCTCTGTAAGACGCATGAACTCTTTGAAGGATGTTCTAAAAAATGAATGGCTTGGTGAAGTGAAATAATTTAAATAAGCAGAAAATGCATGGATAAGATAACAAACAGCTTTACCCCAAATGTAATATTCCAGAAAGAAAAAAATACATTTTAAATTGTAAATGTAAACCTCTAGTATAAACAATCTGCTTAACATTATTTTAAATAATCTAAGTATTATAAATGTATAGAATTTTATGCTTTATGAAAAACAAAACTGATACAAGGCAATGAAAAATGTATGATCCAAAAAACCCATTTTTATACATTATAGCCATCACTCCAGAAACAATAAGTCCTTGAAATTTTTAAATTATTTAAAACGTATGTTGAATCATGGATTATCTAAGATAAATCCCAAAAAAACACAGGCATTGTTGTAATTTCATTTTTTAACATATGATTCCCTATTGTCAATTACAACACTCTTCCAAACACGTTAAGTGCAGATTTCACATTATGGGAATATAGTTTTTTTGGAGCTGACAGATAATCCAGACCACGTAAATTAACTGCCTAACATATCACAGATCACCAGACAGTGTTTAATTTATAACCCTTAGCATTATTTGTCAGGGAAGTCCATGGATGCCTGGCGTCTGGTTTGTTGCCAGCTTCTCTTAGAAATCACTCACCCCAGAGAGAATGGTCACAGGACGCACTTGGGAAATGCAAAAGTTGGCAACCATCCATGTGGCCTGAAATCTACAGGCCGATTTCAGGTGAAAATGCTGAAGCATAACATCCTTTTACCTGTAACAGAACAGTTTTGGAAAAATACTTTTTATTTCTAATTCCAGAAGTTGAACTGCTCCCAAAAGATTATTATTATTATAGGCTAAAAGCCACTTATTAGACACAAAACTTTAAAATTAAGGTTAAATTTGTCTACATTTTGTGCATATTTGAAAAATATTCTAAAAATTTTATGAGTGCAATAAAAATATATTGAGTCTTATCTACACAGAAATCACAAACCCCTAATTTTCATTTCAAACTATTCCTGTAGACACATTTTACTGTAGCTGAACAGTGTTGTTTTTAAAAAAATTGGTTTATTTTCTAACAATCGAGAGTCCAGCACTCTCTAGATGGCCACCTTTGTTGCCAGTCACTGACAACATAGGTCCAGCCCCTTGGCCTCAGGGATGTAAGCTCTTGGCTGTTCAAAGACAGGTTCTTGTCTGTACATTCAGAAGAAACTTCCTAAAGCCAAAACTTGGACGGGATCACCTAATCTACAAAAGCTTGAGTATTGGGCCGGCGCTATGGCTCAATAGGCTAATCCTCCACCTAGCGGCGCCGGCACACCGGGTTCTAGTCCCGGTCGGGGCGCCGGATTCTGTCCCGGTTGCCCCTCTTCCAGGCCAGCTCTCTGCTGTGGCCAGGGAGTGCAGTGGAGGACGGCCCAAGTACTTGGGCCCTGCACCCCATAGGAGACCAGGAGAAGCACCTGGCTCCTGCCTTCAGATCAGCACGGTGCACCGGCCGCAGCGCGCCAGCCATGGTGGCCACTGGAGGGTGAACCAATGGCAAAAAGGAAGACCTTCCTTTCTCTCTGTCTCTCTCTCTCTCACTATCCACTCTGCCTGTCAAAAAAAAAAAAAAAAAAAAAAAAAAAAAAAAAAAAAACCAACCAAACAAACAATAAAAAGCTTGAGTATTAAAACATAGAGCAGAGGCCAGGAAACCCAAGTAGGTATGACATTAACTGAGGCAATGTGGAAAAATCAGAAAAAATCTCAAAGAATATACCATGCATGGAGTATAGACCAACCTCCATAGATGAAATCCCACTCCATTCCCAGGCTAAAATAGAAAAACAAGAAAAAGCAGTCCCAAACTGGTCAGACTTCATCATCTGGCAGGTGTAAATCTGCAACCTCTTTGTGGGACATTTTCACACTGAAAAGACTAAACCCTCACTAAAGATGTATCGGCTCACAATAGAAAATGAACCGCAATGAAGGACAGTCAGCAGATTCAGCCAAGGGGGGAAACCCTAAGAGCAAGAAGGACTTTAACAACTGGAACAAGACTTTTTCTGGAGAAAGATAACAAGGCATTTATTAAAATAAATAGTTTCTGTGGCTCTCTTCTGTTCTATAGTATTTCTAGGATGTATCATGAGTCAATGAATCAGATTCACCTCAGGACAAAAACAGCAGATGATGAAATACAGGCCATACAATAAAACGTATGTGTGTGTGGGAAATAACCACCTAGCCATATTACTTCTTTATTAAAACATTTCATGCAGGACAAGTGTAAATCTGTCAAAAAGAATCTTACACCTACAGAAATCTGAAATCCTTAATATATACTATGAAATTCATGCATAGTTACTTTGTTAGTATACATTTTCTATGAATTTTTTAATATATTCACATGTATTCATATCCATTTTTTTGGATCAAAATAAATTTGTCTTTTCACTCCACTTTCCATGAACTGCTTTAAAAAATACAAGTTTTTTTTTTTAAAGTTTCTTTTATTTATTTGGAAAGTCACAGTTACAGAAAGAGATGGAGACACAGAGATCTTCCATCTGCTGGCTCACTCCTCAGATGGCCACAGTGGCCAGTGCTGGACCAGTCTCCCACATGATGGCAGGGGTCCAAGCACTTGGGCCATCATCCGCGGCTTTTCCCAGGCCATTAGCAGGGAGCTGGACTGAAAGTAGAGCAGCTGGGACTTGAACTGGTGCCCATATGGGTTGCCAGCATCGCAGGCAGCAGCTTTACCCGCTAAGCCACAACACTGCCTTCTCACCTCCAACGAACTTTTTAAAAATATCCCCACACTATCTTTGGACATTACTTCTCACTACAGTCTATAAATTGCTTTAAATAAGCTCCTTCTACTTGCTTTACAAAACTGCTTATCAGAAGTTAAAACAGTTTTATAAAATCAAAGAAATATCTGCAAAATAAAATATCATCATTCACATGAACTTATGCAATAATTCTTAGCAAGATGAAGACGGAAAGTCAAATTTTGTTTGCCATATCAAGCCACAGATTTTACAACTGTTTCCCAGCTAGCTTTACCACTGCAGATCACATGACAATATCAAAACTAGTAAGAATGTCATATGGACAATATCATTTTTAAGCAACTTTGCACTCACACAACATATGTAAAAAGTGGGTTATAAACTGAAAATACATGTACTATATGCTCAAACTTTTTAGTATAGAAAAGTAAAATGAATGCTTTGTTTCCAACTATGGATAATCTTTAGAGATTTTTGGAAAATAAAGCTAAAAATGACAAAAGAAATTTCTGAAAGATGGAAAAATAATATATGGCACACTGAAAAGGAAAATACATTTTTTTTTCAGCAAAGTTATTCTGAAAATGTTACAGAAGTTAAAACTTGTTTTCAAAAATAAACAAAGAATGCAAATAAAAATACAATTTGCAAACCCATTGCTAACACTCTTCATTAATTTTGAACTCCATTCTAATCTAGTAAGACGACACATAACAGTGTTATAGGAGTAGGGAACAATAGATGAAGAAGAAAAGATATCTCCCACTACCTCTCCTTGAGAAATGAAGCTGCAAAAGGAAAGAAAACCATTGTCTGAGGACTCATGTGGGTAGCAAAGACCAGCACAGAAGTCCAGCTTTTCCATGTACTGTCTGGACTTTTGCCAAGGCATACAGACAATCTGCAATAACCGATGCATATCCCAATGGGCAATGACCAAGTATGAAAGATACGATAACTCTATTTTATGAGGAAAATGGGACGCAAAAACAGGTGATTTTTTTCCCAACTGGGGCAAATAAATAAATATTGGTCTGAAACACTAAATTTGTCCAAAAAAGTGATTACAAAATATACATGTTGAAGACATTTTCTTTTCTAGTTCATCCAAAAAGTGACTTTAATTGTAAAGGCTCACAACATATAACACATTATTTTTCATTTATCGAGAAGTTTAACAAGGAGACAGAATTACAAATAGGGTCAGCTTCATTTGTTGTTTAATCAAATCACTTATCAACTATGATTATGAAGTGAGAAATTCTCTACAACGCACTGAATTTTTATACTAGTACAATCAAGAATACAAAACAGCAGCCACTTTAACTTGTATCTTGAGACTTCCATATTCCTTGGGAAACAACTTGCTTTATACAACATGATTTTATTATAATACAACTTTATTTTCAACAGCATTTTCCATATTATAAAATGCTTAACGAAGTTAAATAATACAATTACAGGGAAAGCATTAACAGTGGAAAGGAGAAATTAAGAGGTATAGACAAGAGAGAACATATGTTTACTACTGAGATTTGAAGTGAGATGGGGAGTCGATGAGGCGGAGAGAAACAGGATGGCAGGAACTGCAGAGAAAAGCCTGTGTTTCGGCAGAGAGAAAAAAAAGAAGGAAAACGATTCTTCATAAGCAAACAAAAAGAGACAATTAGAATGAACTACAGCCAGGTAACACAACTAAGTTTACAGTGCGATGAAAGAACTTGGAAAAGAAGCTTAAAACTCAAAAGAGGATTCTCAACTTACATCAAAGTGGAAAGACATGGAAAAAGACAAACATGACAGGTAAGGCCTAGGCGCTTACTGAGGCAAGCCACAGCACAACACTTACTTGTGAAACAGCCCACAGGGACATGTCGATGAAGTGACAGAAAAAAATAAAAGAGCATTTAGACAGCTTTGTGGCATAGAACCAAAAATGCAACAGAATGCATCATGTGGTCATAAATCAAGGAAGCAGCCCAAACCTTAAATGTTTACCATTTCTGAACCCTGAGGAAACTGACCAAGAGATACTTTTTTGAGGAAATGACTTCTGGTTGGATCTACAAATCAAAAAATTAAAGATAAGAAAGAAAATATCAACCAAGAAAAGAATGGAACTATATTTTAATTTGATACACATCCAACACTCATCATCAGTCCTCTTTCTGGGACTGCCCCTCTAGGCTTCTGTGCCAACACTTGCTGCTTTATCCTCTTTGCCTCTCTGATAACTTCTCCCCCACCTCATTCTTCTACAGATATATCCAGGTACCATAAAAGTAAGACTGTCTCTTTTACACCAAGTCATACAAGAACATTCCACCTGCCTTGAGACCTGTCTTCCCCTCCTCCCTTTCATGTCCACACATCCACCATCCTTGCTGTGGATCCACCAGAACACTCACCATGCCCTCAACAGCACATGTACTTTCACGCCTCAGCCTTCTCGAGTCTTCCACCAAGGCTGGGTAGTTTCGGAATGGCCTCTCTCTTCCTCTGCTTGGCACCTTTTTACATTCAGGGTCCAGTGCTGACTACCCACCACAAGTCTTTCCTTTCTTTTATACAGTATATATTATTTGTTATTTCTTATATCCTGAGATATTTCTCTCTCCCAACAGACCACAAATTTCTCAAGTTCAAAGAGCATGTCTTTTAAAAATAATACCCATAGGGTCTACCACAAGCCAATATATGCTCATAAATATTTGTTGTTTCATGGATGACAGCAGAGTAGATGGCATGAGAGAATTAAACAAGTTGAAAAATAAACAGAAAAGAAACCAGGAGCTCTTCAATCCAAGCATTATGTAAATAACAAAATGAAACAAAAAATTCCATATCTTGATATAGAGAAAAAGAGGAGGAAATGGATACTAAAAAATGAAACACAATAGGTAAGACTCAAAGGTATGAACTTCTTTGAAGCTATCCAAGAAGGAATATTATACATATTGAAATTTTACTGTTCAAAGAGAACATAAAAAGTGGTAACTTCTGTTAGTACAAAAGCAGCCCCTGAATACATAAAAAGAGATTTGACTCTGGCCACAAAGAAACTGATTGACATTAAAGAAAGATTCATGAAAGAGATGATTGGACAGGTAAAAGAAAGCTATTTTCTCAAATACAATGCCTTTTTGTAGCACTCCAAATCTATGTTAAAACCATAGGCTGATTATGGAGACCTGAGAAAGCTTTGGATAAAAAAATTCTTTAAAAAAACACATACACACACACACACACAAACAAAAAACAGATAACTGGAGATCCAAGATGGCTGAGTAGGGAAACCCTGCACTCACTTCCAACAAAAAGAACCAGAGCAAGGAAGGAAAGACTGTTTCCAGGAGCTCTACACAGCACAGTGACTATGAAACCCAACAGAAAGATCGGTACAAAGTACACTGAAACTTCTAATCTGGCTCCCTGAGAAAGATAAGCAGAAAACTCTGCATCCTTCTCCATCACCACATCTCAGGAGCCCCAAGTACAGGATTAGTCTATAGTCTTCACTGGATTTAAATCCAGTTTAGAAAACTGGGGTCTGAGTGATGGCTTCTTTCCAAAAAAAGAACCCACATTGTCTGCTTGTCACCAAAGCCCCAGACCCAACCTGTTGCAGTGCAGTCCACTGCTGAATTCCATTCTGTCTTAGGGGACAGCAAGCAGCACTTTCGCTATCAGAAGCCCCCACAGTCAGAGCCATGGTATTTCAAGGGACTCTCTGCATTCTGCAGCTGTAGGCTATTTTTGAGCTGTGAGCCACACTTACTCACTCTGCACAATCCCGGGAAGTCTCCCTCTGCTTCTTGGGACCTGGTGCCTGTTGCAGCCACAGCCAGTATATGAGACAAAGGATCAGACCTCAGGAAGTCCACTTTGGCATCTCTTAGCACAGTGTGCTGGGTGGCCAGGGCACAAACCCCGACATCACCCTTGAATGCCCTGTGTGAACTAAAGACAGTCACTTCTGTATCCTGCAGCTCTGGAACTATGACTGTTTATCCTATAATCCCTGAATAACTTGCACTTGCTCTTATTTGGGGCCTATAAAGTGGGACCCGAAGGGTTCTATCTATCCCCCAAAAAACCAAAACTCAACTCTAGGTTACCTACAAAAAACTCACTTCACAGGAAAAATGCACACAGACCGAAAGTAAAAGGTTGGAAAGAGATACCACACAAATGGCAATAACAACAAAAAGAAGCTAGAGTAGCTATACCCATATCTTACAAAACAGACCTTAAATACAAAACTATAAAAGCAGATAAAGAATACTGGGGTTTTTGTTAAAGATTTATTTATTTGAAAGACAGAGTCACAGAGCGAGAAAGGGAGAGATAGAGAGATCTTCCATCCACTGGTTTACTCCCCAAATGGCTGCAATGGCTGGAGCTGGACCAATCCAAAGGCAGGAGCCAGTAGCTTCTCTCAGGTCCCCCATGTGGGTGCAGGGGCCCAAGCACTCAGTCTATCCTCTGATGCTCTCCCAGGTGCACCAGCAGGGAGCTGGATTGGAAGTAGAGCAGCTGGGACTCGAATAGGCATCCACATAGGATGCGGACACCATGGGCAGTGGCTTCAACTGCTATACCACAGTGCTGGCCCCAGGACATTGTACATTAAGAGGATCAATTTAGCAGAAAGATATAATGATCATAAATATATATGCAAATAACATAAGACCACCCAAATATATAAATTTAATATTAGTAGACCTAAGGGGAGAGATAGACTACAATACAATAATAGTAGGGAGCCTCAACACCCACAGTCATTAATAGACCAATTATCCAGATAGAAAAGACAAAGATGTATCAGAGTTAAAACACAGGAAACAGCAAATGGATCTGACAGACATTTATAAAACATTTATTTACTTATTTTAAATATTTTATTTGTTTATTTAAGAAGTAGAGTTACGGACAGTGAGAGGGAGAGACAGAGAAAAAGGTCTTCCATTCACTGGTTCCCTTCCCAAATGGTTGCAATGGCTGAAACTGTGCCAATTTGTAGCCAGGAGCAAGGAGCTTCTTCCAGGTCTCCCATTTGGGTGCAGGGGCCCAAGCACTTGGGCCAGCTTTTACTGCTTTCCCAGGACTTAGCAGAGAGCTAGATTGGAAGAGGAACAGCCAGGACTAGAACTAGTACCCCTATGGGATGCTGGCACTGCAGGCAGAGGATTAACCTACTGTGCCACAGCACTGGCCCCAGAAAATTGCATCCAATAGTTGAACAATACACATTCTTATCATCAGCACATGGAACATTTTCTAAGACAGAGCACATACCAGGCTAAAATCAAGACTCTGTTAAGTTAAAAAAAAAAAAAAAAAAAAAAAGGAAATCATATCACATGTCTTCTCAAACCACAAATGAATAAAACTAGAAATCAACAAGAACAACAACAGAAAATTGCCAAATACCTGAAAGTAAATACCATACTGCTGAGTGCCCAATGGATCACCGAAGAAATTAAAAAAGAAAAAATTTCTGAAACAAATGAAAAGGAAAACATAATATATCAAAATAAATGGGACACAGCAAAAGCCATATTAAGATGTAAGTTTATGGCAAATAATTGAATACTTTAAAAACGTAAAAAAGTTTCTAGTAAACAATCTAATGATGCACCTCATAGACTTAAATAAACAAGAACCTAACCCCAAATTAGCAGGAGCCCAAAAATAATAAGGTTCAGCACAGAAATAAATAGAATAGAATCTAAAACCATACAAAAGATCAAAAAATTAAAAGCTGCTTTTTTGAAAAGATAAGCAAAACAAACTTTTCACCAAAGAAAAAGAAAAACTCAAAGAAAATTAGAGATGGAAAGGAAGACATTATAACTGATATCAGAGAAATACAAAGGACTATCTGAAACTGCCATAAACAGCTATATTCTAACAAATTGAAAAAACTCCAAGAAATGGGTAAATTCATGCACATACACGACTTGCCAATGTAAAATCAGAAGATACAGAAAATCTAAACAGACCGGTAACGAGTAACAAATTAAAGCGTAATTAAAAGTCTCCCAACAAACAAAAATTTAGGACTTAACAACTTCAAAACTGGATTCTACAAAACATTTAAAGGGGAACGCCAGTATTTTCAAAGTATTCCAAAATACTGAAAAGAATGGAACTCTGTCAAACTTTTTAAGAGGTTAGCATTACTCTTAGACCAAATTCAAAGATGCAACACAAAAAGAAAAGCAAGGAACAATATCCTTGATAAAAACAGATGTAAAATGTTTCAACAAAATATTAGCGAACTGAATCCAACATTACATCAAAAAGATCACGTATCACAACCAAATGTGATTTATCCCAAGGATGCAATGATGTTTCAACATTTGCAAATCAATAAATATAATAAATCACATGAACACAATGAAGAACAAAAAGCATATGATCATCTCAATAGATGCAAAAAATTTTATAAGATTCATGATAAAAATGCTCAACAAATTAGGTATACAAGGAATACATCTCAAATTATAAAGGTTACATATGACAAATCCACAGCCAATACCGTATCAACTGATAAGGAATATCAGAACAGAACAGGACCAATAAAAGATTCTACCTTCACCACTTTCAGAAGTGTTAGCAAGAATAACTAGAAAATAGAAAAAAAAATAAAGGAAATTGGAACAGAGGAAGTACAAATATCCACGTTGGAAGATGACATGATTTTGTTCATGGAAAACATACACACACCTTCATAAAGCTGCTAGTATTGATAAACCAATTCAGTAAAGTTTCAAGATACAAAATTAACATACAAAAAGCAGTAGCACTTGTATACAACAATAATGATCATGTGGAAAGAGAAATCAAGAAATTCTATTCATAATAGCTATAAAAAATCAAATACTTAGCAATAAATTTAATAAAAAATGAAATATCTCCATAATGAAAATTATAAAACAGAGATGAAAGAAATCATCAATGACACACATAAAAGAATGGAAGATGTTCCTTGTTCATGGATTGGAAGAATATTATTAAAATGTCCATACTTCCGAACCAATCTACAGTTTTCAGTGCAATTCCTATGAAAATATCAAAGACATTCTTTATACAATGAGAAAAACCAAACTTAAAATTCATAGGGAACCACAAAAGACCCAGAATAGCCAAAGTAATCCAGAGGAGGGGGAAAAATCAAACTGGAGGCATAACAATACCAGATTTCAAAAAAGACTACAAAGCTATAGTAATTAAAATGGAATGGTACTGGCATAAATATCTACACATAGATCAATGGGACAGAATAGAGAATCCAGAAATTAATCCACATACATACAGCCAACTGATTTTTGACTAAAGTACCAAGAACATACATTGGAGAAAGGAACAGTTTTTTCAATAAATGGTGCTGACAAAACTGGATAGATGTTTGTAGAAGAATGAAATTAAATTGCTATCTCTCACTATATAGAAAAATCAACTGAAGATGGATCAAAGACCCAAATGTAAGACCTGAAACTATGAAATTGCCATCAGGGAAACACTACAAGACACTGGTATAGGGCAAAATTGGACAAATGGGATTCTATTAATCAGAAGCTTCCACACAGCAAAAGAAACAACACAGTGAAGTCACCCAACAGAATGATGAAAATATCTGTGAGCTATTTATCCAACATATTCAGAATATATCAGTACCTCAAACACTTAACAATACAAAACCAACTATTATTGGTTAACAAATGAGTAGAGGACCTGAACAGATAGTTCTCAAAAGAATACAATTGGCCAATTAATATGTGAAAAAAATTCTTAATATCACTAGATGTCTGGGAAATGCAAATGAAATCCACAGATATCACCTTATTGCTGAGTCAAGCACTGCAGGGTGTCAGGTTAACCTGAAAGAGGAACAGTTTAGCATAAGAAAAAGCAGCAGACTCTGATTAAAGATTTTGTTGTGAGGAAACCAGAAGATAGTGTCTACTGCCAAAAGTGGAGGCAGAGCAGAGGCCTCAATATCTGGTTACCCCAAGATTTTATTATCAATGCTGATGTGACTGATTAATCATAAAAAATGTGCAGTTTCATGAAAATAGGGTTTTATGATGAGAGAGTTCAAACATAGTAAAACAGGGAACAATGGAGAGTTTCAGTGTTTCCTTGAAAGACCCCTTTGCTTAGAAACTAGGATTAAGAGAACAATCACAATGTGGAAGAACCTTGAGGGGACCAAATTATTAATAGCAGCTAACGTTCCACTTGCTGTTTAGCAGAGGAGCCCACAACATTTCCTTAGCTGTTTTGGCATCAGGTCAACTGACCACTACCAGTAACACAATTTGACCGGTCACCACTGCAACTCGGCCAAGCATGCTTTCAGCAGAATTCAGGCCATGCAGGTGGTTCCTGACAATCTCTGTTACAATGGCCACTGCCAAAAAGACAGTAACAAATGCTGACAATGATATGGAGAAAGCAGAACTCATATACACTGTTGGTAGGAGTATAAACTAGTGTAGCCCCTAGGGAAACAGTTCAGAAATTTCTTTAAAAACTAGATATAGAGCTGCTGTATGATTTAGCAACTCTACTACTGGGAATGTAACCAAAAGGTATTAACTCAGTTTATCAGACAACCATTCTATCATTTTTATAGCAGTACTGCTCATAACAGCAAAGATATGAAATTAACCAAGGTGTGCATCATCAGATGAATAGATAGAAAATGTATTATATATACACAATGGAATACTAGTCAGCCATGAAAATGAATGAAATCCTGTCACTTTCAACAAAATGCATGGAAGTGGAAGAGATCACGTAAAGTAACTCTGACACAGAAAAGACCTATGTCACATGTTCTTTCTCATATATGGAAGCTAAAACATAAAAAGCTGAACCCAGATCAGTCACTGCTAGAGGCTAAGAGTGGTAACTGAAGTTTGGATAATGTGTACCAAATCAACCTTAGATCGCAGCAGTCAATTCCTAATGTTATACAGCATAGTGGGGAGATTACAGGTCATGATAACCTAATATATATCGTCTGAACCAATAGAAGGAAGAAGCTCCAAGCTTCCAAACATAAATTAATATCAAAGGGGAAATGTGCACTGTATACATGTATTGAAATATCACTCTATAGCCCACAAATGTATACAATTATTGTTAATTTTTTAAACAAGTTAATGAAACTGCTAAGAAACCAGAGAGACCACTGAGTCAATAACATAAGAGCAAGGATAAAAAGGTTAACATTACTTTGATATTAGATATGCTATGGAGAATAAAGTCCAGGTGCTAGCAAACACCCCTTTTTCTTCATCGTAGTAATTTCATTCAATCTTTCCTCTCTTTTGTGTTGCTATAACACAGCAGCTGAGGCTGAGTACTTTATAAAGAGAAACAGTTGATTTAATTCACAATTGCAGTGGTTCAAAAGCATGGCATCAACACCTGCTCAGCTCTGGTGAGGCCTCATGGTGGATTGTTTCACATGGTGAGGCACATGCAAGAAGAGCGCCAAGACGGCCAACTTGCTGCCAGACAACCCATTTGCACAAGAACAAATCCAATCCATAAACCCAGCATTTATCCCCGCCAAGGGCAGCGCCCCATAACTTCACCCACCTCCCACAATGCCCTACCACCACAGCATTGCTACACTGATAACCAAGCCTCCAGCACACCCAAACCTTAGCACATTCCAATTTTACTATATATGCTTAAAACTAACATTCTTTTTAAATGTAAGAAGACTAGCAGGCATGTTATCTTAAGACTTCTCAGTAAATTCTTCTCCAGTTAAAACCTTTTAATTAGGAATTTAATTGTGGATTTAGAATAACCATAAACCTTCAGCAAATGCAGAATGAATATTATCTGGTTGAGGAAAATTTTAATGGAGAGAAAAAAATGGAATCTCTAATAAATGTACACTAATCATGTGAACTTACTTTTGTCAAACACTAGCTATAGATTAACCCAAAGAACATTGTATCTGATAAAAATATATCGTTGTCCCTTGGTATGTGTGCGGGATTGGTTCCAGGACCCTTTGTAGACACAAAAATCTAATGATGCAGAAGTCCCTTGTATAATATAGGGTAGTATTTACATATAATTCACATCTACTTGTTTATTTAAATCATCTGTGGATTATTTATGCTACCTAATACAATGTAAATGCTTTGTAAATAGTTTTTGCACTGTACTCTTCAGGGATAATGACAAGAAAAAAATCTGTGCATGTTCAGCACAGATGCAATTTTTTTTCAGATTACTTTGGATCTGTGGTTAGTTGAATCCACAAATGTGGAACCTACAGATATTCAGAGCCGAAACAGATTGTTATCCTGCCTAATAAAAATCCAAGAACAATATCATAAGCCTGCAACAACTAACCATTATAGCAGAAAAACAAGTAACTAAAATGATATAACATTGTTGAACTAACACTTGGTAAAATTTGCATTCACAAAAGGCACCCCAATTTATGTGTACAATCTGATGAGTTTTTAAAAGATTTTTTGTACAATTCTTCCACTTACATTTATTCTTTTAAAAATAATTCTATTATTTATAATTTTAGATTAACATGTAATGCCTGTACATTTCATGAAGATAGTGCTCCAAATACAAAGGTAATTGAAAAGCTAGTCATCTGACTTAACTGTGCATTTTCATAATTTTGGGGAGGAAACCCAAAGCCCATAAGGAGAAATAATGAAATGGCAACATTTAATAGTTCTGCATAATAAAAGTTTTCCAAAAAAAAAAATTAAAAGATTTAGACTGTGAGACAGTACTAGCAAATGGCAAACTAAGTCATTAATAGCCAAGGAAAATAAGCAAAGGATATGATCATGTAACAAAAGAAATTCAAATGACTGACAGACATATGCAGATAACCAACTCCATCAGTATGCAAAGAAATGAAGTATTAAAATAGCATTTTTTACCCATAAAAATGACTAATCATATTAGCAATGATTATTTTTGAGACAATACTCAGATTCTGCATGTCTTTTAAGAAGTCTTCTTCATAATTATCTTTTCAATCGTGTTTATATAGCAAATGGCAAAGACAAAAACAAGATTCCCTCTAAGGCATAGGGCAGTTTTGTTTTCTACACAGGAAAATAAACACAATGTCTCCCTGTAAGGCAAAGATCAGGCAGGTTTACTTGAGGCCCACTATAAAAGATTTAGGTTCCCTGAACTCAGGATTCTTCTTCAGTAACATCCCCTATTACAAGTGCTGGTGTCCTATGGTCCTTGCCACATCACCCTATGGAACTGGGGCTCTGACAATCAACACAAGAAGATGATACTTTAGCTACAGTTATTGCTGTGCTCTGTCGCTGATCAGGAGTTTTCCATCTTCTGGCAATATCCATTCTTGCAATAGGGTATAATCTGACACTTGACAATCTTTGGCAATCATATGGCAAAAGCAGCACTCTTATCAATTGAATATATTTACTCCTACAAACAACCTTTTCTGAAGAGCAATATGGTAGATCTCCCAACTTAAAATATACATATAAATTTTAACCCACCAATTCCACATCTCAAGTATGTACCCTAAGGAAATAAGCTTGCAAATACATACTCATACAGTAGTCCCCCTTAGCTATGGGAGACACATTCCAAGACCCCCATTGGATACTTTTACTTCTGAGAGTATGAAATCACTTATATAAAGTGTGTGTGTGTAGCCGGCGCCGTGGCTCAATAGGCTAATCCTCCACCTTGCGGCGCCGGCACACCGGGTTCTAGTCCCGGTTGGGGCGCCGGATTCTGTCCCGGTTGCCCCTCTTCCAGGCCAGCTCTCTGCTATGGCCAGGGAGTGCAGTGGAGGATGGCCCAGGTGCTTGGGCCCTGCACCCCATGGGAGACCAGGAAAAGCACCTGGCTCCTGGCTCCTGCCATCGGATCAGCGCGGTGCGCCGGCTGCAGCGGCGGCCATTGGAGGGTGATCCAACGGCAAAAGGAAGACCTTTCTCTCTGTCTCTCTCTCTCACTGTCCACTCTGCCTGTCAAAAAAAAAAAAAAAAAAAAAAAATAAAGTGTGTGTGTGTGTGGGTGTGTGTGTGTTTACTTACATATTTTTTTTCCTTTTTACTTAAAGGAAACATTTTACAACTTCCTTTAGCAAACATGAATTGCCAGAATTTGCAACCTTGCACTTTGGGGCCATTAAGTAAAATAAAAGTTACCTAAATGCAAGCCTTGTAACAGCTGACCTGATAACCAAGTCAGCTACCAAGTGATTACCAAGCAAGTACCATACCAGCATTCCGTCTGCTTACATTGAGCAATGAGATGATTTGTGTCCCGTGTGGGGACAGCACAAGATTTTATCACATTACTCTGAATTCTGTATAATTCAAATTTATGAATTGTTTACTTATGGACTTTTTGGTTTAATATTTTTAGACCAAGATTGATTGCAAGTAACAAACCATAAAAAGTGAACCCATGGATGGGGGCAGGGGATATGGCACATACAAAAATGGTCTTATAGATTTATTTGTAATAGAAATAAATTTGGGAATTGGTTAAATAAATCCTGGGCCATTCCTGCAATGAAATACTAAAAAGACTTTTAAAAAGATGCTACATGCACAGCTATAGAGAGACATTCATCAATGAGGACTAAGTGGCAGCAACAGAAAATTATAAATGATACATCACCATTTATGAAACTAACGTAGACTTACATGTTTTTATATCTGGAAGGAGAGAAACAAATCATGAAAGAGTGATGATCTTTGTGGAACAGGGTTACTGAGTGGGTGAGCATACAACACTTTCATTTTCTCCTTTGGCTATCTGTTGCTTTTTATTTTTTAAAAAAAGTATTCGTTTATTTTATGATCTAGTAAGTTTTAAAGTGTTTATTACACGAAACTTGAAAATGCACATTTGATAGATTCAGTAAATACAAGACTGAGGGATCACTTTCCTAGGAATTTGTATCTCAGGACTGCTGAAGTCAGATACAGAATGTCGTGATTCACAACTGAAGTGGAAAGATACCACACTTTGGAAGGCAAAATGCAAAGTCAAAAGACATGCAGATTTTGAGGCAGGCTGTTTCTCTATACACAACTCAAGAAAAATGAGTAACAGACGGAATTAATTTAACAGCTGATGATTCAACTAACCCTGGCAAAGCCAGCTAAAAATATTAATGTCAATAGGTAAGAAATTTAAAGGGTCAGGATGGGGAGAGGGGAGAGGCAAGGCATAAACAAAAGGAATCAACTCGTCCCTACTGTTTATTCCAAAGACATTTTAGTGATATCTACATTATCCTCGCCATTATTTGAACCACTACACGTTAAAACACATTATAAAGCTACAGGAGTAAGAGCTGCAGGGCATTATCACAAGGAAGTCAGTGATCACTGCACAACAGTTCAGAAAGAGTTCTCAAGCATATACAGGAATTAGGGCCTGTGATATATGAGCACATAGCACTGGGGCTAGGGATAGACTTCAACAAATGATGACGGGCCACTGGCTAACAAAACAAAAAATAGAGCCATAATTCCTGTCTCACAGCAATACAATACAAGAGCATTATTATAGCACTGGAAGAACTAGAACAGAAGAGGATGTTTATACACAATTCATGTGTCAGGAGTCCTTTCTAAAAATTAACTCCATGAAGATGAAGAATGTTGGCCCCAACAAAATAAGAGGATGAGGCAGTAACAACAACACTGCATAGAAGGAGCAGCTTCTGTCAACTGACCCTACTCATCCGTGGAAGTAACAGATGACCAGTTGAGGGTACTTTAAGATAGCACTGTGCAAAGTACTACAATTGCATTACTGCATCACTGCATTTAGTTAAAAAAAAAAAAAAAAAAAAAAAAAAACAGCAACCTTATATAGAGGTGGCCTCTGATTTTGAAGTCAGCAACAGAGGGAAGGGTATTAAAATTCAAGATTCAGAAAAGCCCAAATGTGGAGCAATTCTTTCTGAAGCAGTGCTCTGAAAGGAGTTCTGGAAAGACGGTAATACAGCGAACACTTGGAGTGCGCACTGTAAGGCGATGTATGTTCCTACTGGGAAGACAAGTACACTGGCCCTTTTCACCCAAGAACTTACAAGTATGTGCTATGACGACTGATGCCTTGATATGTCCAGCAAGCTCACTACCCAACCAACAGGTGCAACATGTAGGACACAACAGAGAAGCTTGAGGCGAGCTTGAGGGGGGAAAAAAAGAATCTATATGCTGAACGTAAGCAGCCAGTGAACACAGGAAGCAGAAAACGCAACTTATGTCTTCCAACAGCCCAGAACACGCAGAGATCCCTGTACTTGGTGGTAGTGAACCCTCCGGGGCATCCATCCAGCCGCGGTATTCCACCAACGCAACGACCTGATACAGGTTTCCATCATCATAACTTTCTAAGTATTTGCATATTTCAACTTATGGATGCATACCGACGTTTTGTGGCAATGAGCACTGGGAAACCAAAGAAACCCCAAACCACCCCCACTTGCAAACATGTTGACAAGGAGACCAAGTGCATGGTCACCATCACCTTCTAGAGAGGTACCCCTACACACAGAAGCAGGCTGCAGCTGGGAATCTAGTACAATGCTGAGCAAAGATGACATGGGCCCAGGAAAGCAAAACCCATCAGAGGTCAGAGGGAAATCAAGGCAGCAGGCACAGGAGGGCAAGTAGCCGACAGGCGGCGGCCAGGCCGCCACTGCGCAGGGCGCGGTGGCCACAGACCCCGCAGCGTAAACAACCTGTGCTGCGCGCACGCCCGCGCGCCCTTTAGCTACACCGGCGCAGAGCAGCAGCGCCCAAGGCACCTAGCAGTTTGAGGGTCCCCAGCAAACTCTGCCAGCACGGCCGCCCGGGCAGGAGCGGATGGCCGGGGCCTCCGCCCGGCGCCCAGGCTCCCCAAAGCCCGGCGCGCTGCCCGGGCCCCGCCCCAGGGCCGAAAAGAGGAAGCCAAAGACCCGCAGGAGGGGGAAGTAAAGGAAGGGCCGTACCCTGTAGGGTCCGGGAGAGGCGCGCGCCGCGGGCCTCAGCAGCGACCAGGCGGCGCGGAAAGGCCCTGGCGCGGGGGCGACTCCCAGACTCTGGAGCTGCGGCAACACAGCGGCGAGCCCGGCCCAGCGCGACCCGGAAGGAAGACGCGCAGGCTACGAGGAGGGGCGGGGAGGAGGCGGGGCCTGGGGAGGCGGAGCCCAGGGGAGACCGAGAGGCGGGACGGGGAGGAGGCCCCGGGGCCCCGGGAGGCGGGGCGCCGCGCCTGCCTGAGGTGCTCGGCGAGTCCGGACCGCCCGTGGGAGGAGTTTCCCGGCCTGGGGGTACCCTATAAATGGCCCAGCTCCTATGCAGAGGACGAGGGTTGCAGGTCCTCTGCCACAACAGTCCCTTTCGGGGCATCAGCCGGCCGCCGTGTGTACTGCAGTGGTGCTAAGGGTTCAATCCAGAGTTTGCGGGCCCGATGATGCCTAGGTATGACAGCAGGTGCTGTTCCGCAGAGGAAGTGGAATACTTGTTATGGGCGCTCTGGAAGCATAATTCATCAAGTCTACAAACCTCTTCTTCCCCTCATACAAGTCTTTCCTGCAGGTTGATTTCCAGTCCAATATTTGGAATCCGAGACCACACGTCTCATGAAGAAGATGCTCTCGTGGTCTCCCTTAGTCATTTTGATTTATTTTCAGTAGATATCATATGATATTTATCTTGTTGGGCCGATTTCTATGAAGGTGGAAAAACATTTAATAATGAAATGTTGAACACATTATTTGCTGCTGTCTGATTATTCCTCAAGAGGCAAAATACTAAGGATATTTATGTGTAAGTTCTATATGTGAAAGAAACCAATGTATGATTTGTTGTAAGAAATATATATAAAAGTGGCTGCTTAAAAAATAAATTGAAGCTTAAACCACACACCCCCAGCCATGAATGTCACCACCAATTTCTTTTTTTTAACTTTTATTTAATGAATATAAATTTCCAAAGTACAGAATATTGATTACAATGGCTTCCCCCCCATAACGTCCCTCCAACCCGCCACCCTCCCCTTATCCACTCCCTCTCCCCTTCCATTCACATCAGGATTCATTTTCGATTCTCTTTATATACAGAAGATCAGTTTAGCATACATTAAGTAAAGATTTCAACAGTTTGCTCCCACACAGAAACATAAAGTGAAAAATACTGTTTGAGTACTAGTTATAGCATTCAATCTCAATGTACAGCACACTAAGGACAAAGATCCTACATGAGGAGTAAGTGCACAGTGACTCCTGTTGTTGACTTAACAATTTGACACTCTTGTTTATGGCATCAGTAATCACCCTAGGCTCTTGTCATGAGCTGCCAAGACTATGGAAGCCCCCTGAGTTCACTGACTCTGATCATATTTAGACAAGGCCATGGTCAAAGTGGAAGTTCTCTCCTCCCTTCAGAGAAAGGTACCTCCTTCTTTGATGACCCGTTCTTTCCATTGGGATCTCACTCATGGAGATCTTTCATTTAGGTTTTTTTTTTCCCCCAGAGTGTCTTGGCTTTCCATGCCTGAAATACTCTCATGGGCATTTCAGCCGGATCCGCATGCCTTAAGGGCTGATTATGAGGCCAGAGTGCTGTTAGGACATTTGCCATTCTATGGGTCTGCTGTGCATCTCGCTTCCCATGTTGGACCATTCTCTCCCTTTTTTATTCTATCAGCTAGTATTTGCAGACACTATTCTTGTTTATGTCACCACCAATTTCTGACTTGCTTCTAAAGAATAGAGTATTGGAAAGGAGAGAAAAGTAAATTTTGGAAAAGCATTACTCTGGCCATATGTGATAAGTCCGCAGTGTGTACCCTGATGTGGTGTGGTGAGAGGAACACTTTGTCTCTGCAGTATTCTTCCTCAAAACCCATAAACCCTGTCTAACCTTAAGAAAGCACCAGAAAACGCAGGTGTTCCACAGAACACCTGAAAACTTTCAGGTTAACGAAACAAAAGAAAAGGAGGAAAAACAAATTGCTCCTAGAGACAAGATGACTGAATATAACATGGTATTTTGAATGAGATCCTGGAACAGAAAAAGGACTTTAGTGAAATCAGAGTAAGAATATTTTAATTAATAGTAATGTACCAATATTAGTTGTAATAAATGTGCTATTGTAATTTAAGATGTTAATTCTTTCTATGAAGCCCACATCACCTTAATTCCTAAGCCGGAAAAAAATGCAGCATTGAAAGAAAATTACAGACCAATATCCCTGATGAACATAGATGCAAAAATCCTCAATAAAATTCTCGCCAATAGAATGCAACAACACATCAGAAAGATCATCCACCCAGACCAAGTGGGATTTATCCCTGGTATGCAGGGATGGTTCAATGTGCGCAAAACAATCAATGTGATATACCACATTAACAGACTGCAGAAGAAAAACCATATGATTATCTCAATAGACACAGAGAAAGCATTTGATAAAATACAACACCCTTTCATGATGAAAACTCTAAGCAAACTGGGTATGGAAGGAACATTCCTCAATACAATCAAAGCAATTTATGAAAAACCCAAGGCCAGCATCCCATTGAATGGGGAAAAGTTGGAAGCATTTCCACTGAGATCTGGTACCAGACAGGGATGCCCACTCTCACCACTGCTATTCAATATAGTTCTGGAAGCTTTAGCCAGAGCTATTAGGCAAGAAAAAGAAATTAAAGGGATACAAAAAAAATATGTTAACAGCAAGGGGAAACAGTACTGTCATTGCAACACTTCTAAATATCTAAAAATCTGTAAATCTGAATCTATTAGAAAACTAAGTGGATTCAAATAATTATTATTTTAAGATTTATTTAGTTATTTGAGAGGCAGGGTTACAGACAGAGAGAGGGAGAAACAGAGAGAGAGAGAGAGAGAGAGCTTCCATTTGCTGGTTCACTCCCCAAATGGCCGCAATGGCCAGAGCTGGGCTGATCCAAAACCAAGAGCCAGGAGCTTCTTCCAGGTCTCTTGCATGGGTACAGGAGTCCAAGCACTTGAGCCATCTTCTACTGCTTTCTCAGGCTATTAGCAGAGAGCTGGATTGGAAGTGGAGCAGCTGGGACTAGAACTCGTGCCTATAGGAGATACCAGCACCACAACTGGAGGCTTAACCTACTACACCACAGCACCGGCTCCTCAAATAATAATTTTTTTGTTAAATATTTTATTTATTTAGAGAGGTAGAGCTACAGATATGGAGAGACAGAGAGGTCTTCCATCCACTGGTTCACTCCCCAAAGGGCCGCAGCTGCCAGAGCTGAGCTGATCCGAAGCCAGGAGCCAGGTGCTTTTTCTGGGTTTCCCATGTGTGTGCAGAGGCCCAAGCACTTGGGCCATCTTCCACTGCTCTCCTAGGCCATAGCAGAGAGCTGGATCTGAAGAGGAGCAGCCAGGACTTGAACTGGTGCCTATATGGGATGCTGGCACTGCAGGCAGAGGCTTTAGCCCACTACACCACTGTGCCACTCCAATAATTTATTAAAAGTAAATAAAACTTACACACAATAGCCAGGGCTGAGCCAGGCTGAAGCCAGGAGCTCAGAACTCAATGCAGGTTTCCTATATGAATGGCAAGGACCCAAGCACTTGAACCATCACCCACTGCGCCCCAAAGTGCACACTGGCATAAACTAGAAATAGTAGCACAGCCGGACTTGAACCCAGGCACCATGATATGGAATGTAGGCATCCCAAGCAGCATCTTAACTACTCTGCCCAACACCTACCTCAACATAATCTCTAGAGTAACCTTTTCATTGAAATAATAAATATATTCAGGAAAGGACACAAAATGTGAGTTAGAGTTTGACGAAAAGTGAACACAAACATGTATTTTCCAGAGATAAAAAAAAATTACTAGTACTCAGAAGCATCTCCTAAATTCTTCCCTTTACTGCTCCATAAAGACATCCATTATCCTGACTTCTAACCCAGAGACTAGTTTTGCCATGTTTTAACCCTTAGGTGGATGGAATCATACATCATACCCTTGTTTGAGTCTGGCTTCTTTCTCTCAACATTAGGTTTGAGTTGTTCATGTGGGTGAGTATGGAGATAGTTTCTTGAGTTGCTATTGTAAAATAATACTTCAAAAATTTTGTGGAAGGTAGATTTGAATAATAAGCTTATTTGGTGCAAAGATATTGAAATTCAATACATAGGTTTTTTTGTAGTATGCGGTTTCCATTAACTTTTTGAAATACCCTTGTATACATATACTGTAGTTTATTTTTTCAACTTTCTCTTAATGGATGCTGAGCTGTTTTTAGTTTTGATTGCTGCAAACAATGCTAATATTGACATTCTTGTTAATATTTTTATGGTGCATAATTTTTAAAAAAAGATTTATTTTATTTATTTAAAAGGCAGAGTTACAGAGAGAGTGAGAGATATTGTCCATCTGCTGGGTCACTCCCCAAATGGTCACAATGGCCAGGGCTTGGCCAGGCCAAAGCCAAAAGCCAAGAACTATGTCCAGGTCTCTCACACGGATGCAGAGACTCCAGTGCTTGAACAATCTTCTGTTGCTTTCCCAGGTCCACTAGCAGGGAGCTAGATCAGAGGCAGAGTAGCTAGGATTCCCAACAGTTGCTGCAGTATGGGCTGCCAGCATCATAAGCCACTGCCTGACCCACTGAGCCACAAAGCCAGCCCAGTGCATAACTTCTGCAGTCTTCTCCATACATTTTCATATCCTCACTGAGAGATGTGGTAGTTGTTCTGTTACTGATTTTGTTTAGTTTTATTTTTTGTGGTACTTAGAGTACTGCTTGGAAAGGGTATAAATCTATTGTTGAAGGAAGAGAAAGGCTTAGGGAAAGTTCCCTCTGTGATTGAACAGAATTTGGCTCATCATTGCTCAATCTACCCTTCTTCCATCCCTCTCCCCTCAAGGGCCAAGTTGTTGCCAAGCTTTGTTTGCTAGGCCAGAGAGCCAAGTGAGACCAAAGAAAAGGGCAATGCTTATCAGTTAGTGATGGCCCTCATTCAGAGGTTATTAAATGGAATGTTGTTTGGAGCTGAATAGCATCCCACGCTGTAACAGCACTATTACAAATAAAGTCCCAACAAGGCTTAATTGTGTATAAAGTCACTAGCTCAGCAAGCTTGGTTATGATCCCATCTCTGTTAGCTTCAAAAGTCACAATGTTCTACTCAAATGGGGAGGCTGGCAAAAAAGCAGCAGGTTCAGAACTCTTCTTTGTCCCAATCTCTTAAAATACCATCATACTCTCCACTATTTTCAAGGGATTTCTCTTTATTGTAAAATGAGATGTCTATGGATTATAAACTTTCAGGACCATGAGGAGGCATGACAATAAGGTACTGTACCAGAGAGGCAGAGATGTCATTCAAAACACTGCAGATAGAGCTGAAACTTTCTTCACAAAGAGCTCCCTTTGGTTTTTCTATCAGTGCTTCCCAAGTAAGTTCTCTAAAATCAAAACTTCTCAGAAAACACCACTCCACATATTTTCTGTATAACATTCAAAATAATTTACCCCTACTTGAAATTTTAACTGCTTTGTTTGAAAGTAGAGTTCAGTCAGTAATATTAGTGTAATATTTTTATATGTCAATCTCCAAAGAGCATAAATAATAACTGATGAGAATAATCCTTAATCAACTTTTTTAACCTCATAGATCATAAAAATTTCATCTTAGTATTAATCTGTCACAATATTAATTTGGAACCAATCAAAGTAATTAAGAAGAAAGTCAGAAATTTAAACTAGATTAAAGTCCAAAACTTTCTTTTCTTTATTTATTTTTAAAAGACTTTATTTATATGAGAGGTAGAGGTACAGACAGAAAGAGAGACAGATAGAAAGGTCTTCCATCTTCTGGTTCACTCCCCAAATGGTAGCAATGGGATCCGAAATCAGGAGCCAGGAGCTTCTTCTGGGTCTTCTACAAGGTTACAGGGACCTAAGCCCTTGGGCCATCTTCCACTGCTTTCCCAGGCCATTGGCAGAGAGCTGAATCAGAAGAGGAGTAGCCAGGACAGGAACCAGTGCCTATAAGGGATACTAGTGCCGCAGGAGGAGGTTTAGCCTACTACACCACAGCACTGACCTCTAAACTTCTTTTCTATAGATAAGGAAATTGACACTCACAGAGATTGAATGAATTTTCCAAATCACAGTGTCAGAGCAGTCAATGAAACCTAGTTCTCTGATTTTTAATCCAGCAGGTTTTTAAATGATGCTGTAACATAACTTTCCAATTTAATAAAATTTACCTAATCACATTCTCAAAGTACTATTACCTTGAAGTAGCTAAATACAGAGGAAATAAGACTTCAACTTGGGAGTTGGAAGACCTATCTGTCCACCTCTGCCATGTTAATAGTACTGTGATCTTGGATAAGTTACAACTTCTCTGAAGTTATACTCACTTTTATGAAATGTGTCTTCTCATGGGACTGAGAAATTTAAAAGAAATAATATATGTGAAAGCATCTTGAGAGCTGTAAAGTAGTATTTGAAAGTGTGAATATTATTAATATTTGTTAAAATATGTTAAAGATCAGTAACTGAGCCTTTCCAGCACAAAATGTCAGAATAGAATTTTGAAGTTAATTCTAGTCGAACTCTTAATTGTCACCAGAGGAGAGAAAAGCCTAGAAAGACTGGATGATTTACCTAAAGATTTATGACAAGTTACTTGCAAAAACCAAGACTTGAATATAGATTTCCTAAATTGAAGCTTCCAGTGACCAATTTCTTGTGTCTTTAATAAGAGAACCTGATTATTAGTACAATGGGGTAAAAAAATTTGATACAACTTTAAACTGAATTTACTCAAGCCTACAGGAATATCTTGAAATATAGTTTAAAAATAAAAACCTATCTAATTTGTTCTTTTGATGTTGCTTTGACTTGTACCATTCCTTTTTCTCTATCTATGATGATAAACTTTAAAACTGTACATTAATAAATATTGCCCATAGTTTGGAATAATGTAGGAGAATACTATATTATTAATACTACATTTGTCTTCTGGAGGCAGAGGACAAAATAGAGCTCTTCTTCAGGTAACTTCACATTCTAATTCTGCAAGGGCTAGAACCCTATGGCCAGGAAAATGACGCTCATGACCACCACTTGGGTTTAGCCTAAATAAGGCTACGGTCCCTCTCTATACATTTTCCTTTTTAAAAATGGAGATGCTTTGAAAGTTTTTATGTATTTGCCTCAGGCGGGTCCCTGTGGTCCATTCAGAGTAACATGTTAATTGGTAGAAAGACAAAGATTTTCTGTCCACATAGGTAAAGAAAAAGTGGTAAGTGATTATCGAGAGTCTCAATATGAACGCACCATATAATTTAAGGTCTTCAGTTTCTTACAGTTGTTTTATCCCCAGTGGAAGACTTGAGGGGATTGGACTATCCAAACAAGATTCCAGTTTTCACCCACTTATCTATGCCCTTGTACAACTGCTAATGTCCCTTCCCCAGCTTAAAACCTGCCACTTTAAAACAAAAAAATTAAAGATAATGATTTTCTAAGTTATCCACCTCCATCAAAATGCAAAGAAGTAAATTTTCATTATAAATATTTCTACATATATATCACAAATACAAATGACTCAGAATAATTCACTAAGTATAATTTAAAATAAAACCTTCACATTAGTTGGTGAACCTTTATTATAAATTTTCCCTAAACACAGTACTCTTTGGCAATGCATTTTGTTCATTCATCAGCCTTGGCTGTCTCCTGAACAGTTGGTGAGTGGACAAAGGTAACCTGACAAGGGGCTCCCTAAAAGTGCATCATTAAAACATCATCCTTTGTGATGCAACTCTTTGGAGTTTCTAAGCTAGATTCTTCAGTGCCTCGGGGAAAATTCCTCTGTATCAAAGTCATTTAAAAAAGAGAAAAGAAAATGATTATTTAAAATAAGCTGCTGCTGCTGCTGCTGCTTCTCTTCCTCCTCCTCCTCCTCCTCCTCCTCCTCCTCCTCCTCCTCCTCCTCTTCCTCCTTCTTCTTCTGGTTGTTAATTAGTAGATTTCCAGAATTTTGAGGAGAAATTGACTTCACCTCTTTAATGGGTTTATCAACATAAAGATCCTTATTATACACTGATGTTTTGCTATTTTTTCTTGCTTATCATTTAAGCTTTTAATGGTGAGAGATTTGATTGCTATAGAGTGTGCTTGTGTGTGTGTGTGTGTGTGTGTGTGTGTGGCAGGGGTGTCTTTTTCCTCCAAATAGAATGACTCATAAATCAGGTCACTAAGAGAAGAGGAGGATGAGAAGCCAGGGTGGCTGCTGGCAGAATTCCCCGTTAGCCTGCCTCCTGGCCTCTTGGTCTCCTGCCCCCTGAGAATGTCTGTGGCTGCCAGGACAGCACAAACAACTTGGAGATGAGCCAGACAAGATTTAACGATGGGCAGTGAGATCGATCTGTTATGGAACCAAGCACTTTATTTACTATTTGCTAAATAGATTGCTATTCATATAGTGTTGGATAATTTTATAGGATGAGAGGTCTTGAGCTAATTTCATTTGGTATGTTCTATTTCCCTAATAATGAATATTTGCCCAAAACCTTTAGTGCAGTTAGGAGGCAGCCTTAATGCAAACCTCTTTAGGCAACCACCACAAGAATTTGAAATTCAAGAGTACACTTTTGAACTACATTCTTTGGAGGTCACACTTTGATGATTAGAGGGACCATTTTTTGGTAATGACAATTTCAGTGTTTTATTCTCCCACCAATAAGAATTTATGTTCAGTTAGAGTGAAAGTTACATTTCACATACTTTGTGTTTGGTAGTATATTCTATTCCAATTTTTCCTATTCCTTAAATAGGATCTAAGCAAAACTATTTTACATGAAATGCCTGACAAATACCATTTTCAGTAAAAATAGTTCTCAAACTTTCATGTGCTTATGAATTTTGGCAAGGATCATGTTAACATGTAGGTTCTGATTCTAGGTGGGGCATGAATTCTGAATTTTTTTTTTATAGCAAGTCTCTGAATGATAGGGGATGCTGCTGAACTGTGAACTACACCCTGAGTAGAAGGCTTTAAACCATTTCACGTGCGTAATATTCTATTTAAGCTATGAAAACTTACCATGAGCATATACTAATATTACAAAGCAATGCCTGGACTAACTGGAGACTTGAGCAAGGCAAATGCATAGACTCTTGTGAAACATTTCTAAAGTTTTTTTTTTTCAGTTTTAGATTTCCTTGGAAATGGAGAGAGGTAATCTATATTTTATTTTAATTTTGCTGTAAATGCAGTGCAGTCAAAGCCTATGAAGTGATGGAACAATGAGCATCCCTTTAGTCTCGGAAGACCATTGCTGGCCCATTTCCTGAGTAACTGAGCAATCCAGTCGCCAATAATAGCAGAACTGGGGAGATAGAATTTTGGTATGTGCCATAAATGCATGAGTTTGACTAGCTTAACTTTCTGTATGTCAAAGTTGTGAGCCAGTAATGTCACATCTGCACCTGCTGTTCCATCCTGGCCTGCCTTTGTTGTCAGGAAGTGTGAGTACAGCATGATGCCATAGAAATGAGGGCATAAGAAAAACATCAGATTTGGTATTCACAGCAACAGCTCAAAGTCCAGACAGGTCCAAAGTAAATCTGAGCAAGGACTTGCTGTGACTTTGTGACCAAAGACTTAATGTTCTCATACCATTAGTGGGCTCTGGCACTTTATCAAATTTGTGATATTGACTAACTACCAGTAATTGCTGATTTATGGCAAAGTTTTTTTCAGCCATACGCTTTCATCTTATGGAAGCATGTTGAATCAGTCAGTTTATGTTGTCTGTGAGCTTGGCTGTTTACATATCTAAATAGAGGGCATCTTGCTCTTTCAAACCTGTTGCTGTTGATGTGACCTTGCAGTACTTCACTTGCCTTAAGTTACCTATTTTTCAAAAACCACACCATACTCCTGGGCATTTGGGGAGGGCAATTAATAAAGTTATAGCATCTGTGAGATACAATTTGCTGTCTACAGATTTTAAAAATTGTTTACTTAAGTGGAATAAAATAGGAATATAAATAGAAGGATTCCTTAAGGAGCATCTAGATCAGAATGAGGGACCGGTCTCATTTCCAGGGCCCTATGTCAGAAGAACACTGGAAGACGCACATTTTACTTTCCCTTCTAGATCTAATACAAACCTTAACTCCTAGTTGATGTATTTTTTTTCTTTTCTGTTTTTTGTACCCTCTACCTAGACACAAGTATCAATCTGGCACCAACCTTGCATCCAAGGAAGGATTAGGGTCATTCCAACAGGCTAGACAAACTTTAGTAATTTCACTTCCCCTTCAAAACAAATCCCTTGTTTTGCTATCAGTCAGCACCTGGGTCTTCCCAGAACCACACCCATGGGACATTTGCCCCTCAGCATTTCCAAAGGGACCTGTATTACTATTGTGTGTGTTATGACTGAGGCTGTGGTTATGAACCACCATGTTACAGCAGTTCTTAAACGTATTGTAGAATGCTGATGACCAAGTCACAGCTCACAATAGTTGGACCATGGATTTGTCTTAGGTTTCCATCTATATCCATTTCCCGAATTGGGGCCTTCAGACTATCAGGTGCCTCCTTCATCACTTTCCACCATCCCTCATTCACTACATATGGAATTCAGAGGGAAGCAGAGTTTGGTAACAGCACCATTTAGGATCTTACAAGAACATGGAAGTGTCTAAATATAAAAATATATTTTTGTCCTGTGTACGTCTAGATTCAGGAGAGTGTTAACTGCAGTCAAATCATCTAGAAAGGATTTAGATCTCTCTGAGAATATGACGTTGGCTGTTATTTCACCCTTTTTGACATTTTGTCAAATATGGATGACATCTATTCTTAATTGTAACTAATAAAAGAAAATATGCAAAACCCCCCAAAACCTCCACAGGAAAGGTTTTAGTTTGTATCAACACCAGGAATTATTAATATACTGATATTTTCAGACTGAACTAAGTGATTGAATTTTGCACCATTAAACGTGCATGATTGGTGATTCTGTTGTGGGTGGCTGATTCTTCATATGTTAATGAGGACCTATGTATAGTTTTCTTGATTAACTCATGGTTCAGGACTTGTTACTTCAAGTACCAAACAAGATTTAGTTTTTGGAGGTATTGCATCTAATATCTCAATTATTCATCTTAGGAATTAGTATAAAATTAGTACAGATTCCTGTTCATATGGAAATAGGTGGTTATGTTAATTAGAACACTGTAGCTGGAAAAAATCTCACATAATGACAGGATTGATATTAATATCCTTGAATGGATGATGTACATCATATTGTTAGTAAGATATTACTCATTCATGCATACTTGTTCTAAATAATTATTTTATGTAGTTTACTTCACTTCCAAAGTAAAATCTATTCAGTATTGCTAGCAAATATTTTGAAATAGCAAAATGCTAACACATTTTAAACTTAAAGTATAAGTTATGTTAAAATATTTAAATGTATTTCCAACTATTTCTTATCATATTTTCTATCATTTTTTGATGTTCAAGTTTCCACACTTAGAAACTGTAATGGTTTATTCATTCTTAATCATGACTAAATAAGTAATGTAAATGTCTACCCACCATACAGATTAAATACTAAGTATGTGTTATAACTTACCATCAGTTAAATTCCTAGTTCTTCCAGGTAAGGTCCCTTGGAACCTTTCTGAATTTATATATAAAGCTAAGCCCCATATAAGAGGAAGAATCACTTATAGATGCTGAAGGAAACGAAATACCAATTTATTTCATATGTAAGTGTGCAGATAATCATACACATAGAGTCTCCTAGACGCAAGTTGAGGCCTCTAATCAGTTTAAAATTTCTAAAGTTTGTCATAACATATAAGATATACAATAAATAAATTTCATTATAATAGTATAACCTATAATATTTCCATCATGCCTTTTCATTTAGAAATTTAACTTACAAATTTAACTCAACAAACTTGTATTGGGGGGTCTATGTAGTGAACGTGGTAGGGGGAATAATCACCAACAAGGACCTCCCTGGGTATGCAAGAACATAATCCATAAGTATAAATATTCACAAGAAGTGGGATTAAAAACATTATGAATAAAATTCTGTGGAAATATAAAATTGCATAAGATAGCCACTAGGCCCGGCTGTTTACATGAGTTGGTATGTTGAACTGAGCCAAAGACAGGTACAGGGATTTGGGAACAAAAGCAGCCACACGAATAGAAGCATCCAGGGGAAGAAAAGTGCAGAATGGTGATGTGATAGGGATTACAGAAAAAAAAGCTAAGTATCTCTTTCCCCATTTCTGCCCTTAGCACTTTGTGATAACTTCACCTTCTTTCCATCAATGCTGTGAAAATACTGTTTTCAAGTCAAGATTGATAGGTGAAGAAATTTTAAATCAGAAAGTAATTTCCTAGGGAGTGCATACACAATAATTTTACTTCTTCAAATTCCCCAAGACAACAGGATATCATTCACTACCATCATACCTGTTCCTTGGGTGCCTCCAGGTACCCTAAGGGGACAAAGTATCACCCAGTAATTCTACACAGGCAAACACCTGATAGCCCAGGACATGCCAAAGATGACTGGGGAGGAATAAAAGGTTGCTGGGGTAGGGTCTGTCAGCTGAAACTGGAAGTCCCAGTCCTGGATATCTCTTCCTACTCCAGTCACAACCCCCAAATGACAAGGAGTGGGAGTTTCAAATGAAAATACTGAGCAAAGTATCCTAAAATGGAAAGGCTTCTCCAACCATTTCTAACTCAAAATTCTGAGAAGAGGCTCTCTATACATACTGCTTTTCTATCCACTTACCCAAGAGCTATTCCACTTTGTATGGTTACACAACAGATAACTCCAGAACCTCATGGAATAAAATTACCCATTAAACTCACAAACTGAGAGTCAGGAGTTTAGACGGAGCACAGTGGGGTCATTTTGCCTCTACCCTAAACTGTCTGAAGCCTCAGCTAGAAAACCTGAAAGCTTATGGCTAGAACATTTGAAGGCTCATTCACTTGTGTGTGTTTCAGCTGGACAATGGCTGTTAGCTGGGATTCTCAGTTCCTCTCCACTTGGGTTTCTTCATGTGATCTCCCTGCAGAAAGGCTAGTTTGACTTCAATTCAACATAGTGGCTGAGTTCAAAGCACAAGCATCCTAAAAGAGAGAAACAAACATAAGCTATTTCCTTTCCCTCACCTAACTTTGGAAGTCATAAAGCACTATCCATACTTTTGTCATATTCTTCTTTTGAAAGTGTTGATGAGCTCCAGATTTAATTGGTACCCCTGCATTCATGCTCAGATTGCTTCCAGAATTCACACAGTGAAATATGATCACACCACAAGAATCACTGAGATTTCAACAGTTTTTGATGCAGAGGTTAAGATAAGACTTCAGACACATGCATCCCATAGGCAAGTACCACAGTTTGAATCACAACCCTGTTTCCAATGCCAGGTTACTGCTAATATGAACTCTGGGAGGCAGCAAGAGATGGCTCAAGTACTTAGGTGCCTGACACCTACACGAGAGACTAAGTTTGAGTTTCAAGTTCTTGGCTTTGGCCTGGTCCAGCCCTGGCTGTTGTGGTCATTGGGGGAGTGGACTAGCAGATGGAAGCTCTCTTTCTTTCTCTGTGCTTTTCAAATAAATAAGTTAAAATAAGCAATTTCAAAAATCACTTAATTTTAAGAATAATAAAATTTTAAAAGACTCTTCAATAGCTTCCCAACATTTATAGGATCTGGGCCAAAGTTCTACAGTTGATAAAAAATACATGACATCTTGTGCTCTATTCTTTGCCTCTGAATCCCCCAGATTCACCTCTGCCCCTTGCATTATATGATCAGCCATACAGAATTAGTATGAAAATAACTCCAGTCTCTAGAATTTACTCTGCAATAAGTTTGCACAATAGAAACTTTCAAGGCAGAAGATGTGCACTGTATCAATGAAGAATATCTCAGTTTGCCTCAAGAGGTTTTTCAATAAAGAAAAAAAAGCCTTCAACCTAAACTTTTTGAATTAATTTTGAGAAAGTTTACAAAGTATAATTCCACAGAGAAAATGCTTTAAAAGGAGTGTTTGTAATCTATATTGCATTCTAAATATTTGGTTATGTATTTATAATTATTTGCTTTCTATACAGGTATATTTTGTGTTTTCTTTGTGTTTACTTCTATGACTAACATTTATATTTTTACAGTATAAAAAGAACAAGAATTTTAACATGTAACACTGTATCTATAGGATAGAAAAAATTTATCTAAGGATGACTTGACTTCTATCATACAAGAACCAATTATGCTGTTAGAAGTACCCTATACATAAAGTAAGAACTAAAATGGGAACAGAAAAGATATTTAAAGAACTCCAAGAAAATAATTTGCACAGCTCTATTAATAAAATCCAAAAGAAATGAACAGTAGTCTAAGAAAATATGTTCCAAAATTAGCCTCTGAAGTGGAAAACCTAAATAAATCAATTTTCAAGGAAAAAATAAAGTTGTCATAAACGACTCTGCAAAAATGTTCAGGACCCAGATGGCTTTACAGATGAATTGTTTCAAACTTTCAAGGAACAAATTGTTTCTATGCCATATAAACTGGTCTAGAGCAGGGATAAAGAAAGCAACTGTCTCCATTCCTTGTATGAAGTCAGCATCCATCTAACAAACTTCAAAACAACAACTGTTTTTCTTTAAAAGAAGTGACACAGAATTTCTAAATAAAGTAAAAGACAAGCTCAATTACTTTAAACATTTTAAGTGTTAAAGAATGACCCAGTAAATTAATTTCAGAAATTCAAGGATAGTTCAATAGAAAATGTATTAATAGATCAAAAGAGAAAACTATAATATTATCCTGTAATGCAGATAAAAGTCACTTCTTTTTAAAGATTTTTCACATTAATTTATTTGAGAAGTAGAGTTACAGAGGAAGGGAGAAAGAGAAATCTTCCATCTTCTGGTTCACTCCCCAAATGACTGCAACAGCCTGGAGCTGGGCTGAACCAAAGCCAGGAGCCAGGAGCTTCCTCTGGGTCTCCCATCGGGGGCTGGGGCACTAGGACCTGCTTTTCGCAGGCCATAAGCAGAGAGCTGGATCAGAAGAGGAGCAGCCCAGACAGGATCCAGTGCTGATATGGGATGCCGGTGCCACAGGCGGAGACTTAGCTTACTGTTCCTCAGCACCAGCTCTAAGACACTTATTTTTATAAACTAGAACTGGGAGGATATATGTGTACTGTGTGTTTGGCATATCTATCACTTACTTTTTTTAAGATTAATTTTTATTTATTTGAAAGACAGAGTTACAGAGAGAGGTGGACAGAGAAAGAGAGGTCTTCCATCCACTGGTTCACTCCCCAGATGGCCACAACGGCCAGAGCTGTGCCAACCCAAAGCCAGGAGCCAGGTCTCCCACATAGGTGCAGGGGCCCAAGGATTTGGCCCATCTTCTACTACGATACCAGGCCATAGCAGAGAGCTGGATTGGAAGAGGAGCAGCCGGAACTAGAACTGGCACCCATATGGGATGCCAGTGCCTCAGTCCAGGGCTTTAACCTGCTGTGCCACAGCGCTGGCCCCTATCATTTACTTTAAAATGAGAATGAAAAGGTTAAATAATAAAAACCTGACACCCAACACCGTATCATGAACTCCATACATTTGTATCATGGAGGAACCTATTTCAACCTAACTCTATCTACTACTTTCTCCCAGAAATGGAGAGTAAGATGCAAAGTATTTCCCACAGTGTGGCCCTGGAACAGAAAAGGAAAAGATAGAATGCATGGGGACAAAACAGGGAGTAGAGAGCAGTGCACAGGTACAGAACCCTGGTCTTAGGAAAAAGTCATTTACAGCAGGCATTTTGCTGAGCATGTCACTAGAGAGAAATACAACTGATGGAGAAGTAAATGCCGATGGAAAGGATGCCCGTATTCTGGCGCTGACATGAACAGTTCTGGCATAAAGAGATGCTCATGTAACACAGACCACAGGGAACCCGAACACTGTGGAACACAGGGCAAAAATAAATCACAGATCCTGTTCAATATAAGAAGAGCAACCAACTATAGCAGAACAGTGTTACCTTCACTGTGGGGAGCAATCCGGACCAGACTAAGTTACTCGAATTAGGACTTATTCTATGCATCTGCTCTCCCACAATATGGCGCTGGGAGAGAAGTAAACAGCTTCCGCACAGCTGCCTCCAGTTCAACCAATTAACTGTAGGACTTGCTCCTGATTGGAGAGCAGCGTACTCGGCGTGTGGGCAGCCGAGTTGGGATTGGCAGAGAAGGACTATAAAGGAGGAGAGAGACGGCATGCACCAGGAACATCTATGGGGAATATCTAAGGGAACCCGTGCAGCCCCCGAGAAAGCCGGCCGGTGTGCCGCTCCCCTGCGGAAGTGGGGAATGCGGCCAGGGGGAACTGCCCTTCCACGGAGGTGGAAGGGATAGTAGCCAACCCGGGAAGAACCAGCAGCAAACCCGGGGAGGGCCGAGCAGACAAAAGAACAGCGCAGGGTCCTGTGTCGTTCCTCCACGAAGAGGGGGAGCGACATAATGGTGCCGTGACTCGGATATGAAGCCTAGGCAGGGCTTAGTGTCGTTCCTCCACGAAGAGGGGGAGCGACATAATGGTGCCGTGACTCGGATAGGAAACCTAGGACGGATAGCAAACTTAGGAGGGAAGAAACGGGAAGAAGCAGGAAAATACCGGAGAGAGAGACTAGCAAACAGCTTAGGGAAAAGCCGGACGAAAAAGGTGCCGGAAGAAGCTATTGAAAGCCTAGGCATAGACTCGGATACGGACTACGGGGGGAAGCTGGGAGGAATCTCTAAGGTCGAAAGCGAAAGTGAAAGCTAGAACAAACAGACTCGGACGCGGACTGTGGGGAGAGGCCAGGAGAAATGAGGGAGGAATATCGTTGGAGGAAAGCTTGGGGAAACATACCGGGTAGAGAAAAATGTTAGGGAAATTGAAGCCGCGGGGGGCAGGCCAAGGCGGAAACGAAAGCCACTTTGGGATTCTCAAGTTAGCCCGGGAATAGGGGGCGAAAAGTTAAAACCAGAAGCTGAGACGCAAGCCAGAATGGGATCCGTCTGGTTAGCCCGGGGAGCAAAGGACGGGAAGCCAAACCGTGGGGCGGAGACGTACGCTGGGTTGAATTCGCCAGGCTAGCCCGGGGAACTTAGATTGAATCCTAGTGGCGGAGACGCAAGCTACGCTGTGTTACTCGCGGAAGCCGCCGCGTGCAGAGAGAGCACGGGGCGTGAATAGATAGGGAACGCTGGCGTAGGCCGTGGTTCAGACGCGAAAGGGTTAAGCGTGGAGACCGCGGAGCGCGCGAAGCCGGGAAGCCGCGCAAAGCCGGGAAGCTGCGCAGATGAGAGAGGCGCGCAGGCTGAAGCGGCGCAGAGCCGGGAACCCGCCGGCGGGGCGAGGTGCCGGAAAGCCGCGGGGATAAGAGAAACAGAAGTTTGGAAGTGAAGTAAAAGAGAAATGGGAATGCTGGAAGATAGAAGTGAAATGGGAGAGGTAGGAATGCCCGGAGATAGAGAAATAGAGAAAAATAAGGCCTCCCCTCAACATGCCAATTAGAAGGCTTGGATTCGGTCTGCCCGATTAGTGAGGCTATGAGCACCTGGGCGGCTAGCCGCAGGTCACCGAAGACAGGCACGAATTAACATCAGTAAAGCTTCCCCACAATGCAACAATTAGGAGGCTTGGATTCGGTCTGCCTGATTTAAGGCGGTAAGCGCCAGCAAAGCTCGACCAGAGTATGAGCTGCAGGTCACCGAAGATAGGCACGAACCAACACTAATAAGTCTCCCCCACAATAAGGCAATGAGAAGGCTTGGATTCGGTTTGCCTGATAGGTTTTGTAAACACCTGCAGGCAGTTCTAGCAGAGCAGAGCATGCGCTGCAGGGCACCGAACACAGGCACGCATCAGCGCCTAAAAACCTCCTCACAACATGGCGAAGAGAGGACCCGGATTCGGTTTTCCTGATTGATAGGACTTGTAAGAGCCTGTGGCAACTCTAGCAAGGAGAGCAGAGTGTGTGCCGTGGGACACCGAAGACAGGCGCGTATCAACGCTAAAAAATAAAAAGAAAGGGGGATCTGTGGGGAGCAATCCGGACCAGACTAAGTTACTCGAATTAGGACTTATTCTATGCATCTGCTCTCCCACAATATGGCGCTGGGAGAGAAGTAAACAGCTTCCGCACAGCTGCCTCCAGTTCAACCAATTAACTGTAGGACTTGCTCCTGATTGGAGAGCAGCGTACTCGGCGTGTGGGCAGCCGAGTTGGGATTGGCAGAGAAGGACTATAAAGGAGGAGAGAGACGGCATGCACCAGGAACATCTATGGGGAATATCTAAGGGAACCCGTGCAGCCCCCGAGAAAGCCGGCCGGTGTGCCGCTCCCCTGCGGAAGTGGGGAATGCGGCCAGGGGGAACTGCCCTTCCACGGAGGTGGAAGGGATAGTAGCCAACCTGGGAAGAACCAGCAGCAAACCCGGGGAGGGCCGAGCAGACAAAAGAACAGCGCAGGGTCCTGTGTCGTTCCTCCACGAAGAGGGGGAGCGACACTTCACCACGGCTGGAACCACACCAGTTATCCACTATCAGTTTGAATATTTATCTGGAGTCCAGTTCATTGTACAACATCTAGAGTATAGCAGGGGCCAGCGCCATGGCTCAATAGGCTAATCCTCCGCCTGGGGCGCCGGCACCCAGGTTCTAGTCCTGATCTGGGCACCGGATTCTGTCCTGGTTGCCCCTCTTCCAGGCCAGCTCTCTGCTGTGGCCCGGGAGGGCAGTGGAGGATGGCCCAAGTGCTCGGGCCCTGCACCCCATGGGAGACCAGGATAAGTACCTGGCTCCTGCCATCGGATCAGCGCAGTGAGCAGGCTGCAGTGCGCCGGCTGCGGTGGTCATTGGAGGGTGAACCAACGGCAAAGGGAAGACCTTTCTCTCTGTCTCTCTCTCTCTCTCTCACTGTCCACTCTGCCTGTCAAAAATAAATAAATAAATAAATAAATAAATAAATAAATAAATAAAGAACAGCAGGAGTGCACTCATCCTGCCACAAAAGGCTAGGAAGACCTCAGGGCCAGCCAGGTACAGAGCCATTTTTTAAGGAGAGTCTCCCAAATTGTGTGTTCCCTACCCTCTTCAAAAGCTTACACGAGGTGTGTCTGCAGATTCAAGTGAAAACAAAACAACCACTTCAGCCACTGCCAGCTGGGGAATAGAATAATACATAAAGTAAAGGCAACCTCGTACTGGAACCAAGACTTGTTCATGTGGGGCATTCCTATGGACTGATGGCAAACCCACAATCACCTCTGTGTGTGTGTGTGTGCTAGAGAGAGAGAGAGAGAGAGTATATATAGATATAGAGATAGAGTTGGAGGGCCAAAAGTGATAGGCGAATGATATTACACACACACACACACACACACATTTCTTTTATTTACTTATTTATTTGAAAGGCAGAGTTACAGAGAGACAGAGGCAGAGAGAGAGAGAGAGAGAGAGATCGATCTTCCATCTTCTGGTTCACTCCCCAAATGGCTGCAATGACCAGAACTGAGATGATCCAAAGCCAGGAGCCAGGAGCTTCTTCCAAGTCTCCCACATGGGTGCTTGGCCCAAGGAGTTGGGCCATCTTCTACTGCTTTCCCAGGCTATGGCAGAGAGCTGGATTGAAGTGGAACAGCCGAAACTTGAACCAGAGCCCATGTGGGATGCCAGCACTGCAAGCAGCGGCTTTACTTGCTGTGCCACAGTGCCAGCCCCCACACATGCATTTTTAATGAACTTTTTGAAGACCCTATTGAATATACGGGTTTTAAAACATTTTTGGACCAAAATAAAGTTATCTTTTAATTCCATTTCCAACCACCATTTTGAAATACTGTTATATAATAACCTTTCTGCAGTTTTCTTCTCACCTCTTAGACACACTTTAAGAATCCCTCATTGGATTTTCTTTCTCCAACCACAGCTTTAATTTAAGCATACTCTAAGGTTTTCCCTCTAGTCCTATTCTTACTTTACTCTCTTGTGTTGAGTCCATCTTTCACTCAATTCAGTGCACATTCATTGTGTTTAAACTCTGCTAAGCATGAAAGATTGAAGAAAAAGAAATACATAACATACAGTTCCCGCCTTTGTGGAGCTGAATGACAGCCATGTGGAGGAGAAAGGGAAGGACGCTCCAGACAGAGAGAATGGTATGTCGTTAAAACATCAACAGGTGTGAAGCAGTACAGGATGTGTTAGGAACCACAAGGAGATAAGAACCACTAGAGCGGAAGGCTGGATGAGAAATGACAGATTCCAGCTGACAAGTAGATCATGTTAGCCTCTTTTCATTACAGAGGGTACAGAAATTTGCCCTCATGGGAACAGACAATTATTCTTAATTTGGATTTGATTTTCCTGCCCTTTATGCCTTTGCCAACAACTCTTTCCATTGATTGACTGAATATCTTATAATCCTCATTGCCCATCATGCTGAAGAAGCTACCTATTTGAAACAGGAGAATAACCTACTAAGAATTTGGATATGTCCCAGCTGTTGTACTGTTTAGAATAATGCACAGGGCAGATGTCACATCCTAATGATATTTTCATTCTTTGGTCTGTTAACTTCCCCCAATTAAATAAAGCCTATGGCAACAAACTAATTATAGACAATGAAATCGCTCATAAGGAAAAAACTTATATGAAAGGATGATGTTTGAAATCTGAGTATGTGATTAACTTTTTTAAAAAGATTTATTTGAAAGTCAGAATTATGGGGGAAGGGGTAGGGATATCTTCTATCTGCTGGTTCACTACCCAAACAGCTGCAACAGCCAGGGTTGGGCCAGGCCAAAGCCAGGAGCCAGGAACCTCATTTGGGTCTCCCACATGGGTGCAGGGACACAAGTACTTGTGCTGTCTTCTGCTGCTTCTCCAGGCACACCAGCAGGGAGATGGATCAGAAGTGGAGCAGCCAAAACTTGAACCAGCACCCACATGGTGCACTGCAGATGGAAGCCAACCCACTATGCCACAGCACTGGCCCCCATTATTAACTCTTAATAATTTGGTTTGGTGGTTTGTGTCCCTAGGCATCTGTGTCAAGAATCAACAAAACCGTTAACACTCATGGCTATTGTATCTTACAGTGGGAAGACATTGATGATCAAGGAAGGGAAAAGGAATAATAAGTAAACTCCACAAAACACCAGGCACAGCTTCTAGGTGTATCCTCTGAGTGGAGTCACACAAGGACACACTTAATTTTCCCACCAACAATGTTTGACAGCATACACAAAGTGTTACCGAAACAAGCAGCTCAACTGAGACTTGGGGTTCAAGGACCATATTGGAGGTCAGCCATTGTCTTAGTCCTTTTGGATTATTATTACAAAATGCCTGATAAACAACAGGTATTTAATTTTCTGGAGGTCAGGAGGTCCAAGACCAAGGCACCAGCAGACTCAATGTCTGGAGGAGGCTTATTCCTAATTCACGTCTGGCACCTTTATACTATAACCTTGAAGTGGAAGGGATAAGGGAACTCCGGATACTCTTTTACAAGGATAACGATTCCACTCATGAAGGTAACCACCTTGATGACCAAATCTGATCCCAGAGAAGTCACATTCAAATAATACCTTATCAGGGATTTGGTTTCTACCTATGAGTGGGAAGTGGGGTGAAGGGTATCTGGTCTATAGCAGTCATGTAGGATGATCTCAATTATTCAGAGGCCTGCACCATAAATCACATTTTTAAAGGTATACTTATTTGGTCAAATGATACAATATAGCCTAAGAGCAATCATTTCACATATAACATTCCCAGGTCTCGAAGATCATCTCCCAGGAGCCAAAGACCAGCCCTGAAGACAGTTCTTTCTTTTGAACACGCAAGATTGAGCAATCTAGGCCTATTGAGTTTGCTTTTATCTGTGTCACAGCCCAGGCCCTAAGGACTCAGCAGGTTAAGAACCTGGTCTATGCCCAGCTAGTATCATAAGAGGGAGAGCAAAATTAAAATTCTGTCCTGGGCAGCCTGAAGGAACAAATGCATACTGGCTGAAATGTTGATCCTTCTTTGCTCAGACTGGATATTTTCTTTTCTTTTTTTTTTTTTTAAGATTTATTCATTTATTTGAAAGTCAGAGTTACACAGAGAGAGGAGAGGCAGAGAAAGAGAAAGAGAGGGAGAGAGAGAGAGAGAGAGAGAGAAAGAGAGAAAGAGATCTTCCATCAGGTGGTTCACTCCCCAATTGGCTGCAACGGCTAGAGCTGCACCGATCCAAAGCCAGGAGCCAGGAGCTCCTTCCAGGTCTTCCACGTGGGTGCAGGGGCCCAAGGACTTGGGCCATCTTCTACTGCTTTCCCAGGCCATTGCAGAGAGCTGGATCAGAAGTGGAATGGCCCAGACTCGAACCGGCACCCATATGGGATGCCAGCACTACAGGCCTGGGTGTTAACCTGCTGCGCCACATAGACTGGATATTTTCACCATTCCTGGAGTGACACTACTCCAGTCTTCAATTCTCTCCTCAACTCCACCACATATTACCTAGAGATTTGAGAATGAAAGCTTTTTACTGTCCTAGGGGTTAAAAATGCAACTCTATTCACATGGTCCAATGGGGGCTAAGAGGATGCATGAGAGCTTGCCTTGGTTTGATCCGAAATTGGTGAGCCTGAGTTCTTGTGAAAAGATCCACTTGTGAAAAGATCCAGTTTCCAGTTCCTTCTATCTAACTTCACCTAGACTACTTTGGAGAGAATGCTTGGCAAGGCTGTGATGCAACTCTGCAGGATGAATCAGGTGCCCTGTATCAGCAATGCTCCATTTCTCTCATAGCCAGAATGCTTTTGTCTGGGCCACAGAGAATGGAGGTGAGAAGGATGTCATTCAGAATGACACTCAAGGACCACAGTCAATATTTCAGCTTAAGATAAGGCCAGACCAGGGAAGATAGTGTATTCCATGTTAAGGAAGTTGAACTGGATCCTGGAAGTAGTGGAAAACTATTGAAAGAATTTACATATGCCAAAGAATACTCATATTTATATCTAGAAAATATTGTTCTGATGTGTATGTTTAGCATAGTGGCTAATATGCCACTTTGGTTGTCCCCATCTCATGTTGGATTTCCCAAGTTTGAGTCCCAGCTCTGCTTCTGATTCCAGCTTCCTGTTAATGCACACCCTGGGAGGCAGCAGATGTTGGCTCAAGTGCTTAGATCCCTGACAACCACATGGGAGACTTAGATTGAGTTCCCAGCTTCCAATTTTGACCTGGCTCAGCCTCAGTTGTTGTGGCATCTGGGAAGTGATTCAGAAGAATGGAGATCCTTTTTCTCTCTGCCTCCCTCCATCCCCTCCCCCATCTCTTTCCCATACAGCCACACCCACTTTCAGATAAATAATATGCTTTGAGCATAATGAGGACTGATAAGGATAAGGATGGATGCCAATTTATGAGGTAATTGCATTGGCTAAGTAAAGACTGACCATACTAAGACAATATCAGTGGAAAGGAATTTAGGTAAAAATATTCAGAACGTAAAATTGGCACATGCTGGAAAGAGAATCTGTTAGTTAAGGGCCTCCAGGAACAATGTAGAGGAAGAAGTAATACCTACACAGGTGACTACATATAGGAGGGACTGATGCATCTTTATTAAGTTAAATGTTGGAAGAGAAATTTTCGGACGACTATTGTGGAAGAAGTAAGTCACACACCTTAGATAAGGGACAAATAAGAGCCAAAGAGACCTCAATGGGGAAGTAACAATGAGAACAGAAAAGTCATAATCACTATTGAATTTTCAAAAGAAAATTCTGTGTGATTGACTAATAGCATGCAATGTATTCAGAAGTAACAATTAAGTTAAAGTTGATTCCTGTGTCCCAAATTTTAATTCCTGGCTAAAGTATCAAAGTCATATGACTGGAGTACCAGGAGTAAATAATATTGTTAATTCTAGTAAGAAGCTTCTATTTGAACTTTTATTGTATGGCCAAATTAGTTCCTTCCATTTGGCACAAAATTCTCATTATATTTAGAATCATTATCCCTATTGGGAAAAAAATCTTTCTTGCCCAGAATTAAACTGATGTCAAATTAACATTTGTGCTGACATTGTTCAAGTACCATAGTTTTCATTGGAGTTATTCTTGCTCCCTGTTGAATGGTGATTTAGTTTGTGAAACTGTTTAAGGCATTATTTTAATTCTTGGTTATCCACATTTAAATATCTGAAAAAAAGCATTTGGAAACCTCAGCTGAAAAAAAAATAAAAATTCTGTTATCAAGGTTCCTGACCTTTCTATGTTTCTAAGAAAGGGAACTGAGACTTCCGGTCTTCTTAATACATTTTTGAGGACAAGTTCATTGAAATAGTCCTTTCTATTTTGCATTTGTTTCCTTGGCTTCAGTTAATGTCAGTGTGAAATCTGTGGTTCTTCATCTGTTACTTTCTTGTTTTTTCTTTTAAAGACATTTATTTATTCGAAAGGCAGAGTTACAAAGAGAGGAAAAGACACAGAGAGAAATCTTCCATCCACTGACACACTGCCCACATGGACAGGACGGTTGGGGCTGGCTCAGGTTGAAGCCAGAAGCAGGAACTCCATCCAGGTCTCCCATGTGGGTGACAGATAGCCAAGTACTTGGGCCATCTTCTGCTGATTTCCCAGACACTAAGTGCAATAGCTGGGACTCAAACCAGCACTTATATGGGATGTGGGCATCACGGATAGCAGCTTAACCCACTGAGCCGTAACACCAGCCCTGACATCCATGACTCTTTTTTTCCTTGAACCTCTGTAAAGTTCAGGCGACTTACATTGGAATGAATGAGTGAAAAAAGAGAAGTACAACTTCTTTTTAGGTTTGACTATGAATTGCCAATTGGTGAGGAACTTAAACTGGGCTATTAAAACATCAGTTATTCCAACTCCAGCCAGGATACAGCTTACTTCAATTTGGAAATGTACTCTTCTTTTCCTTTTAGTCCTCTGAAAATTTTCTTCTACTTTATTTATTCATCAAATGATTGCTTGTGGAAGCCAGGTATGCCAAGTAGTAGCGATATATCAGTGTACAAAATGAAGGCCCTTCACTTGTGAGTCCTACACTAGAGTGAAGCTATAAAAGAACATACATGACAGATAAATGGTAGGCGATTAGTGCTCTGAGAAAAAGAAAAACTAGAAGAGGGCAGGGAAGAATAAAGAGATTGGAATGGGGTGGAGGAGCTGCTATATTAAATATACAGATCATGTGGACTTCACGGAGAAGATGAGATAGGAGCTGTGAGGGAAATCACCAGAAAATTATCTGGCAAAAGAGCATTCAGGCAGAGGAAAAAGCAAGAGTGAAAACTCTACTGCATGTTAGGACCTAGAATGTTCCAGAAATAGTAGGAAGCTCTTATGAGTACAGTGGGGAGGACAAGGACAGGAGAGGAAGTCAGGGCAGTACCATGGAGGACCCAGATCATCAGGGCATTGTGAGGACTCTGGCTTTACTCTGTTATTTTGTGCTGTTTCTTTTTAGCAGAGGATAGAGGCTATTGCAACCCCAGGTACTTACAGGTACCCAGACATACATGCTAATGAAGTCATGGCCCCATTTAAGCCAATAATAACTATGGTGTCTTCTTTGTTCTTCCCAAAATAAGTTTTCTGTTAAGCTTATGTTTTCACCATCTCTCCAGGACATTCTTGACTATTCCTATTTCTATGATTTTGCACATTCCTCTTACCCTACAGTTTTACCTTTCTCCTGGTAGCAAAATTCTCTCCTTTGCTAAGCTCTACTTCAAGACACATCTATCCTCAATGATGTTTTCTCCATCCTCACCTGTGTTTTTTTTCTCCAATTTAATCAGAGCCTCACAATTTATCACTTGACTATTTGCTGTCTTTTTTTTTTTTTTTTTTGACAGATAGAATTAGAAGGTAAGAGAGAGAGACAGAGAGAAATGTCTTCCTTCCGTTGGTTCACTCGCCAAATGGCCACCATGGCCGGAGCTACACCAATCCGAGGCCAGGAGCCAGGTGTTTCCTCCTGCTCTCCCATGCAGGTGCAGGGGCCCAAGCACTTGGGCCATCCTCCACTGCCTTCCCGGGTCACAGCAGAGAGCTTGACTGGAAGAGGAGCAATCAGGACTAGAACCTGGCATCCATATGGCATGCCGGCGCCACAGGCAAAGGATTAACCAAGTGAGCCAAGGTGCTGGCCCCGAATATTTGCTGTCTTGTGATATTCCTTTATTACATCATGCATGTTACTCTTTCCTTGTAGAGTATGAGCTTCCTGGAGTCTGGATCACCTCCCTACTTCATCTGTAATTTCCAGCATTTGCAGAGAATTTATGTCATATCAGATGTTGGTAATACAGAAATGGGTAGGGTTCCACCTTTATCCTAAAAAACTTCAATCTGGAGAGAGAATGACTAGTAAATCAATAAAGAAAATACTAGGCAATCAGTGTATGATCCTGATTCTGAGTCACTGTACACTGAACAGAGAGAAAAAGAGGAAGCAACATGTACTAGATGTCAGTTACTCATCACGTTACCTCATGTAATCCGACAATAACCTTGCAGATAGAGCTTACAAACCTCATCTTGGAAGATGAGGAAATTAAGGTAGAGTGACCTCATGATTACTCAGGGATGAGAACTAAGCCATTGATTTTGCTTAGCTACACAATTCTCCTGTTTGCCTTTTATTCTTTACCAAAGAACAAAGCAACAAATAAATGCATTTTAGATCAACAACAAAAAAATAGCATTCGTCTTTATATTACCTTTTAAGTATTAGAAAATATTCATGCTCAATATACTTTATTTTATAAACATCAGTTTTGTCTCTCCTCAGACTTTGATTTTAAAAAATGAAGTCTAGGCGTAACCATAGTCTTTACTTACAGTTTCTATTATATGTTTGTTGAAAGATTAGTTGTGAAAAGAAAATTCCAAGTTGGAATTCTAACTCTGCCTTTAATTCATCATGTTACTTAATTTAGCAATTTTAGGTCACTTTGTAAAATAGAGACCCAGTATGAGCACTATGGCAGATTTAATTAATATTTTTTAAATACCTACTACTATGTAAATGAAAAATACTATTTTAGTTAACAGAATTACAGATGTCTTTGCATACATAGTAAAGTCTGTAGAGGGGTTGGCGCTGTGGCATAGCAGGTAAAGGTGTCGCTTCCAGTGCCAGCATCCCATGTGGGTGCAGTTTCGAGTCCCAGCTGCTCTATTTCTGATCCAGCTCTCTTCTATGGCCTGGGAAAACAGTAGATGATGGCCCAAATTCTTGGGCCCCTGCATACTCATGGGAGACCCGGAAGACGTGCCTGGCTCCTGGCTTCGTATTGGCACAGCTCTGGCCATTGCAGCCATCTGGGAAGTGAACCAGCAGATAGAAGACCTCTCTCTTTTTGCCTCTGCCTCTCTATAACTCTGGCTGCCTTTCAAATAAATAAATAAATAAACAAACAAACAAAACAATCAAGGGAAAGCCACCAAGTTTTAAAAAAAAAAGTCTGTAGAATACATGCATTACACAGTTAGGTGAATTCTCAAATAACTCATATGGAAATAAATGATTATCCAAATAAAAACAAAGTTTATTTATTCAGAGCTTCCTATAATATAATGAGGGAGTCAGCCGCCATCACCTGCATTTTGGTAAAGACTCAAAGGCAAGCAGAGGAGTGGGAAAGCTTCATAGTATATAGAAGGAACCTTTGGAATTTTATATGTGGGCTAACTATATGTGGGCATCCTTGTGGTTGCTTAGGAGATCATATTGATTTTCTCTAGTTTTCCTAAATTGGGAGCAAGAACAAAAATCAGGGAAGCCAACAGTTATTAATAAAATCCTGGTCATTTGGGACCAATTGTTCCAGAAGTTATTTGGCTTCCTGGAGCAGTTCCTATAGATAACTGCCTGACAACTATTGGCTTCCTGGTCTGCTTGCTACAAGTTATGGGTCAAGTTCCATTTTATATATGGTCTGGCCATTGCCTATTTGTAAATTCAGTGCCTCACTGGAGATCAATCAAATTGATTTGTAAATCTATATGGTTTACGCAACTTCACATGTGCTTTAATAAATTGTTATTTTTAAATTTAGTTCCAGCATTAACATCATTAAAATTGATGTTTTAATTTTATATTAGTATTTAATGATATTAGTAATTTAAGTATTTCTTTCTCTTATCAAAACTTTCAGCTAAATATTCCAAATGTGACCTTAAATTTTTATTTGGATCCATTAGATGACACATGTAAGGCATAAAAGTCATTGTTGGATTCTAAAGAGTTTTCTAATAACATTACTCTCATTATCATCATTTTTAATTACCTCTCCAAAAAATGTTAGACTGATATGTTCGTATTCTTCATAGGGTCACAAAAAATTAAATATTATAACTGGAAGTGAAGTTGCTATACATTAAACAATATGTATAACATATTGGTATTTGGAACATGAAAGCACTCCAAAAATTCTCCATAACAAAATTCGTAGTAGCCAACACAGAAGAGATACTCAACTTGTGCTAAGACATCACAGGACTACTGTCAACATTGTCACTTTGGTAACTAACTGCTCTCACTCCCTTCTCATAAAGGTGGCCAGGAAGACAGAGTAGGCATTTGCCGTTTGCCTGTTTGGATAACCTCCAACTAGAGAGGTACCCCTCCCATCATATTCATCTCATTATTGGAATGAGATGAGGTTCCCCCCCTCATTTTAAGGAGTAGTGGATCCAGGCCTAAACCAATCAATACATAAAATCATGACTGCAGCAATTGGCTCAAATGGACTCATGACCTACACTGGTCCAATCAAAGTAAGTTTTAGGGGTTTTCATGAGAATGCTGGAGCATAAACTCTCTGGCTTGCCATATGGACATGAGCCAGGAAGATAGAAACCCCACCTTGCAACCACAGGAGGAGTACACAAGAATGGGATCAACAGAGATAAAGCATAGCCCCCTGGTAAAGAGAGAGAAATCAGAGAGCAGCTGATAACACTGTTGAATCTGAGTATTTTCTATTTATAAAATGAACACTTCAAAGCATAAGGACAACTTACAAATGGCTAAAGGAGCTAATAATCTCACTACCTATAATCCCATCAACCAGGAGTAAGGAAGCTGATATTTTAGAGAGTAAAATTTCCATAGGTAGAGTCAAATGGATGAAGATATGCTTACAGCTGGACAATCAGGGATTTGGGGGAAGCAAAACAGAAGAATAACACTATATTATACTTATCATCAATAACAACCAACAGAAATTACAGTACAAGAGGGGACAATTTCTTCAGCAAAAGTCTTGTGACAAAGGTAGTTATTTCTTCAAGGAAAATCTCTATACAAATCGCACACTGAATGACAGAATTTGAGCACAGGCTATGTAAGAAACATGGCTGGTCCAACACAAGTTTGATTAAACAAATTCATACATGGAATCTCATTGTCAATGAAACACTACAAAGTTGATAGATGAAACCAAAACCACAGTCATTGCTTTGAAAGGGAATGGATGACTTCAGGGAGTTTGTCATCAGGAAATACGCTTCCTACTTCGTAGAGGAAGTAAAATAAGCAACCACATACTTAGTGTGATATCAGGACTACAAGTTTTTATTTGATCAGAAAACTGCTTTTACTTTGGGTCTTTCATACACCTCCCACCTTAAGCCCAAGCTCCACCCCAGAGAAATTTCAGTAAGTTAAAGAACAAGGTCTGATGCATTAGTCCTAGAGAGACATGTTTCTTCCCTCAAAAAGAGACGGATTTTGACTGAGTCAGTGTTATGCAAAGGAGCGGGAAACAATTCCTGTGCGTTAGCCCCAAACGGCCTCAGTGCTATTTACTTCTTCACAGCAGCCTGGGACCAATAACCTCAAAGTCTGTCAATGCCAAACTCAACTTCTCACATTGAATTGCTTTAAATATAGTATAAATAAACATATTTTTAGCCACATACAGTCTACCTACTTTACATACCCCATGAAACTACATCCAACATCTGCTAACCACAGATAAGACAAAGCCTGTATCTATAAAAGACAACACAATTGTGTTGCCCTTCCGAGTTCTCTGACCCAGAAGCTCCCCCACCTTACTGCTGAGCAATATCACCCAGACACATAAGCCCTGCTCTGATTTGCCCTTCTCCTCTGACAGTTCCCTTGTCCTATTCCTCTGTTGAGTTGTGGCTTAATGCTACTGTAAATGGAAGGTCTCTTCCTGGGAGGATATCCCCTGTCTTGCATCCCTGTCCAAGCACTGCCCAGTAAAGCTTATTTTGTGTTGCTCTCATATTCTGTGTTATTCTCATGGCTTTGTGTCTTCCCTGCTCAACCCCCAAATCTCAGACGGTTTTCATGTATTGGCATCATCTTGAGTAGCAGAAATATGTTCTCAAAATCTTATTAGTGAAATAAATTTCATTGTATGTTGATACTAATACATTTCTGCTCTTCCAACTTCTGAAACTACTAATAACAGAGTGAAGAGTATGGTGATCAAACTTCTTAGAGAAGTACTGAAGACTGTGGTATTCCTGGGTGGCAACAGTGGCTCTCATAGTGCCATACCCAGAACTCGGTAGATTTACCAACTCAGTCACAGGACTCGCTGGGGATCCAACTTTCCCACTTCAGGGGCAGATCCGAGCTCATGCTTTGTCCAGGTGGATGCACTCCAAAGTGACAGTTAGCTAAGAGGCTCAATCTTTTCCCAAGAGTACCAGTCAGAGAAGCCACTGATGACGGGAAAGATATAGGCCAAGAGGTTCCTGAGGAAAGATTCTCACATGAAAGGAAGAGGCAACATTGGAACTAAGTGCCATCCTCCTATGATCATACTGTCTTTTGAGATCACAACTTGTCATAAGACTGGAAATGTTTCTGTGGAGAAAATTTACATCCAAGATGGGATGATTTTCCTTGAGCACCACCAAACTTTCACAATTGTACATTTAAAAGAAGAATGTTATTATCCTTTTTGATAAAAGGCATATTCAAATACTAAAATTATGGAAATGAGAGTGGCCAAAATTATTTTTATGTTTTTAATAACATAGAAACTTAAAAATATGTCAGTTTAACGGAATGAAATACAATGGACTGATAAATCCTTATTTTTCATGAAAACTTCACATTGTTTCCCATGCTAACAAATCAAACCATAGTTTGTGGTTTGTTTAGAAACTTGTCTGGTGATAGAAATTACTTTGGCTTTTTGAAATGAACACCTCCATCCCTGTTCTAAGAAAAAGAGATGTGAAATTCCAGCAGAATGACAGCTTAAAATTTTATATAGCAACAAAAGAAAGGGAAACTTGTGCAGAAAAACATTACCCTAAGTGTCTCCAATGCAACTTGTTGTATGACATCTACCAAGTCACCACCTTGATGATGAATTCTATAAGCTCCCATATCTGCCAAACATGCTTCCATATTATGAGCTATATTTGCGAATACCAGCCGGACTGAAATGAAGCATCTGAAACTGAAGCCATAGGAAAGGAAGATGGGTAAGTTTTGAGTACTTGAGAACAGGGGTTATATAAGGGTACTATGGCTTTAACTATAAGCCCTGAAGCCCTGAAGTGTTGTGACACTGTTGTGACATTTAAGAAGAGTTACACCAGACAATTTAGATTTCACTGTGACATATGCTGTATAAATTCTTTAATGTTTAGCTTATCTTGCACTAAACAGAAGAAGAATACTTAGTAAGTGCAAGTAGGTCAACATCACTTTAATTTGCATTATCAGTTCAGAAGAACATTTTACACTATATGTGTTGTGATAAAACACTGTGTCATTTCTGTCACCCAATGCAGAGTATTTTTAGGTCTTTGCACATTATGTGTAGAGATATTTGGTATTGCCTTTAATGTAACTTGCCATCTGTGTTCTAGTTTCTAAGCATTGGCAGAAGTGAGCTAAAAGCATTGGCCAAACTTCAAGGGGTTAAGATTTTTGCTAACAAATATGGACTATTTGATATGAAAACCATCATTGTTTGATATGTCAAATAAAACATTTGTCAATCAAAAGTCTTTAAGCACTGGGCTATGTGACATTTACTCTTTTATAAACCAACAAAGTCCCTGGTGGCATGCCTTTTTTCCTCTCATTTAAATAGTGGTAGGAGAACAAATCATACTTCAGGGCAAGTTGATAACTGCCAGTCACGATTCCTGCCTTGTTTACTATAATGAGGAGGGTAATAAATGCATCTGACCATTTCGGCTGGCATTTGCATAGATGAATGATTTGTCCAGTCAGACGCTCTCCAGTGATTTGGGTCTTTTTGTCAGCACAAAGAGCATTCAGTCTCCCTGGAATTTACAGCAGCCAAGCTCTCATTAGCAAACATCCTTTACCATGAATGATTCAAATAATTACCACTGAAATAATAAACTGTTTCACAAAAACATTTTATTTGATGGCTCCAAACATCAACTTTTCTGAATTGTTGACATTCAAATAAGCCAGAGAGCTTCATTGTTAAGGAACAATGGTGCTCTTGTTAAAGGGTGGGCATTGTTTTACCTCCAATAGACCTTTAAACTTGGCTGGCTATCAAATGCGTCCCTCAAACTGCCAGCCAACATTCTGGGTAATCAGAGGGCATGTACCAGATGGAGCAGTTAAAACTTTACATATTCAAACTCCAGGAAATATTCTTTAGTTTTTCTTTGGAGGTTGCAAACCTAGAACTTCAAATTAATTAGCAGCTGTTACTTTGTATCCTTTTCTGCAACTATTGGAGCCAAATAATATTAAATGTCCTCACTTATGCTGAGCTATTCAAGTGCTGGTTCTTTGCTGTAATGGTATTCTTTGTGTATAATTAAGTGTAATTTGATATAGTTTTGAAGTTCAAGCAAATGAGCAAGCAACAATTATACCTTATTATGATTTTCTCTAGTGCATAGCCATAGGGCTGCTCTCAGTGCATTACCAAATTCATAGCACCAGGCAGAGAGTAGTTCCTGTTATCAACTTTTTTCACCCTCTGTGCCATGCATAATTTAGAGAGTTTTATTAATTTTGAAATGGTTTAATGTATGCGCATGTTCTAAAGATCTAGGTAGATTGTATGACTAAGTTTAGGTTTCATAGAGCAATTGTTTATGCATGTAAATGTCTGAAAAATATTTTCCCTCAAATCTTAAAAAGCTGTGGTTTCATTTAAATAGATTAACTTGCACATTGCACCTTCTTCCTTACCTGCAAGGAAAAATTCAGGGAGAGAACGAATGGAATATATTTCTGTGCTTTGCAAATTTCCTCATTACTTTGCTTTCACTTTCAAATTTAGACATGTTATATATAGCAGGAATGAAAAACTATCAACAATACAGAAATACCTTGCTGTTCATACAAAATTACAACACAATACAGGAAAATCATGATCATTGGTAAGCAAGATTTTAAAATGTTAATATTGCAGCATATCTTAAAGAGACTGATAATACAATCTAGATTATACAGACCCTATAGCCACACTTTCACAGAAGTCAAGGATGTCAGAATTACTCTTCAAGATGTGCCTGAGACAGACAGCCCCTTAAAATGGCATGCAATTTCTTAAGCTTCCATTTCTATCTCACAAAGATAGATGCAAATTAGAAACACAATTTGTCATACTTAAAATAATTTACTTTGCTTTATTGGGACGTTGCGTCCTAATTCTCGAGTTTCTCTGTTGCTTCTTGTGCAGAAGCTTGCACTCTGAATGGGGTGGTTTTCTTGTTTACCTTCCTGATGCTGCCACTCTGGTCAGTAATCATGGTCAAGACCACAGGGCCTATTTTTCATTTTGTTATTTGGCTTGTCAAATCAAAGGTCAAGAGATGATGAAGAAACCTCAAAATAGCCCAGGATTGGCAGATTTTCCCCCACGTTTTCTAACAGAATTTGGTACTGATGAAAGTGAGGGAATAAAGGAATGGCTATAGCCATAAATCATGCACGCAAGAGCTTTCCAAGTTTTGCATGGCTTCACTGCCTGGTGCCCAGAGGCCCAGAAAAGAAAAGCAGGCGTCCTCCCATTAATAGTGCCATCCTCATGCTCTCAGAGCCAGGGGCAAGCGAGGACAGCTTTCTGACATGGGCTCATCTTTTATGATTGGAGATGTTGACAAAGAATAAGTGCAGCCTTAACTTTTTTAGCTGGGATCCCTTTTAGACATGATTTGATATACTGGGCATCTAGAATCAGAAGTGACACCAGGATTACAGTAAGCAACAGAATTTGTGCTTGAATTGAGGTCCCTTGACAGCTTAGGTGGCTGTGACTACCTTCCTGGTTAAAAGTTTTTTTTTTAAAGATGTATTTATTTATTTGAAAGAGTTACATAGAAAGAAGGGCAGACAGAGGGAGAGGGAGAGAGAGAAAGAGAGAGAGAAAGAGAGAGAGAGAGATCTTCTCTACCCATTGGTTCACTCCCCAAATGGCCATAATGACCTAGGTTTAGCCAGGACTGAGCCAGGCCAAAACCCAGGAGCTCACTGCAGGTCTCCTATATGGGTAGCAGGGGCCCAAGCACTTGGGCCATCCTCCACTGCTATAACCAGTCCATTATCTGGAAGCTGGATGGGAAGTGGAGCAGCAGGGACTCAAACCAGCTCCCACATGGGATGCCAGCATTGTACATGGCAGCTTTACCAGCTACACCACAGTGCCAGCCCAGTTACAAGCTTACTCAGTTTCATGCCCTATACATGCTTAAACTTTCATGTTAATAAACATGATCCTCAGTGTCATCAAGTGACAAAAATGACTCTTGGTCAACAGGTCTTTTAGTGATGATGTCAGTCAAGGTACTCATACAGGAAACATACTTGATATGTTGGTTCTTTTCTGGAGACTCGAAAGACAACTGTGCTGTTTTTAAAAAGCAGGAATTTTGTTTGCTTGTTTAGCAAACATTCCAGAGGCTGCTATTATCAAATCGCTGAGATGTTCTAAAGTCTAGATCTTCAGCTCAGGTGGGAAAAGAGTGGCTTTCAGATCTGTTTGGATTGGGGTGGGAGTGGGGAAGCTATCCTCAGTTCCATTTAAAATGGTTAATGTAATCCTTTAAAATGCCTCAAATTACTCCAAATATTTGGAGTTGTGGTTTAATTGTAGGATTTAGGCAAGTATTTCGTCTTTAATCAATGGCCTAATGATATTGAACTTTGCTTTAAGCTCTGTTACGTGTTGAACTGTACCCCCTCAAAATGCAAATCTTGAATTCCTAGTGCTTCCAAATGTGACAAAGCCCTCAGTGGTACACACTAGAATGTTAATTGTATTTAGAGATGGGGTCTTTATAAAGAGGGGATTGAGTTAAAATGACAGGGAGGGCTCTAGTCTGACTAGCATCCCTATAAAAAAGTGGAAGTTTAGACAAATACAGGAAAGCAAGCCCAGAAAAGTCCATGTGAAGAATCAGCAAGAAGGCAACCAACTGCAAGCCTGCAAGCAGAGTTTCAGAGGCAACAAACATTCTGGCACCTTGGCCCAGGCCTCTGGCCTTCAGCATGGTGAGAAAAGACACTGTGTCCTTTGAGGCCACCAGCCTGTAGCACTTTGCTATGGCAACCCCAAGAAACTAGTACAAGCGCCTTGAGTGTGTAACTTTCCCTACTCTCTGAAACAGCCCTTTCGGGGCCTTCTGTACCTGAAATGTGTGTCCTCACCCTCCACCCTTGTGCCTTGCCACAGCCTTCACTCCTCACCTCAAGCAGCCTCTTCAGAAGATGCCCTTCTTTGTGCCTCCAGGTCCAGAGTCCCTCCTACCTGCTCGGAGCAGGTTATGACACTTAGTACATGGTGCTAAGCAGAAAACTTGGTTTCTCACTCTCTCGAGCAGCATCCAAAGGCTAATAGGGCTCTGCTAGGCCGTTTTAATGGGAAAACCTGATATGTTTCCAATTTCAGTGGCATTGTAGGTTTGCTCCTCTCTAAAAAAAAAGAAAGGTCCAAGCTATATGTGCCCTGAAGTAGCTTTGGTGAAACATCTTCCTAGTTAGAGTTGGTAAAATAGAAAACAATACATGTAAGGCAAATGACTAAAGTCATCGTGGGCAAGAAAAGTTGCCACTAAAGGATGTAACTCACAAGGGGAAACAACCTAAGTCAGAGAGAAATTTGGGAAAGTTGCTAAAATAGATATGCAGTGGAAAATCACCAAGTTCAAAAATAGAATACATAGTAATGTAAGAATATGGTTGTTAATGTCCTGGATGTGGGCCTTCAGACTTGTAAAATTCCATGCCACACTGACTGTTGATTACTGAAGGCACACACACAAATATTGCACTTTGTAAAAGGGAGAAATAAATTTTTGACCAGCATAAATTAAGAAACAACAAACAAGGTTAAAAGATGAGAAGCAGACAGCTTTCATTCTGGTACAGAATAGATATGCAAACCGGGAGATGTGGGTTCAGTTAGAAATCAGCCAAGCGTTCCATGAGGACAGGGTGGAAGGGCTTTTTAAAACATGGAAAGGAAATGGGGCTTATGCAGATGCAACACCCTTTGAAGATAAACAAGATTGAGCCAGTCCTGCTGTTTGAGAACTGATGCAGATGAGGGTGGTCATGAATTTTATAAATTCTTGAAAATGTCCAGGTCTGGGGTGAACCAGTCACTCTGGTATTCCTCAATCTTTGAGGTGTTGTTAGATTCAAGAAAACTGTTCCATTGGGCAGTTTCAGTTCCCAACATATCTTCATTGCAATCCATCCCTGGCAGCCAATCTCCAAGGCTCAGAAAAAAGAGTTTTGCTCTTTTTGACCACGCTGCAATCGTTTTGACTTTTATTTCAGCATCAGTTGGGGTTGCCACAACCACCTTCTTAGTTACCATTAATTTTCTAGGATGGCTCACAGAACTCAGGGAAACACATAGGTTTCATGGTTTATTATAAAGATATAGAAGAAGAGAAGGACAAGCAGAGGTATGGGGGGAGTGTGCGGAAAACCTTCCATGCCCTCTCTGGGTGCCCCACTCACATGTTTAGCAACACTGAAGCTCATCAAATTTTGTTGTTCAAAGTTTTCAGATAGCTTGATCTCCTGGCACTCTCCCTGCCTTCGCAGAGGTCAGCAGATAGGCCAGAAACTTCCAACATTCTAATCCTCCAACCGCTTGGTCTTTCTGATGTCTGGCCCCATACTGAAGCCACCCTAAGTAACCTCATTAGCATAAACTGAGGAGTTATCAAAAGGGCTCATTATAAATAATAAAAGATACTCATATCACTCAGGAAATTTAAGGGTTTTAAGCATTCTGTGAGAAGAACTGAGGACAGAGCCCCAATGTTTCATATTGTTACAAATGCATGCTCACATATACCTCTACACACATATATGTACACACAAACACATGGGTACACCTGTGTGAAGGAGAGGCTAAATACACAATCCCAGAAAGTAGCTCGACATTTTACCTAGTAATACCTATTTTCCTGTTCTTTGTTAGCTGCTGGGAGACTCTGTTTTTATATCCAATCTGATGTAGAAAGTCTTTCAGTTGGGCTGTACTTAACTAAAGTCAAAAAGTTACCAAATGTTACCAAGCAAGGACTCACTGCCTGACATGCACAGAAGCCCATACTATGGCACCAGATTTTGAAAAAAAGGAAAACTTCATTGCAAGGTCGACTGGTAAGGAGATGCAAGGGAAGGCTTAATTCCACCTCACTGATGTGGGGTCTAGGGAAAGTTTGGCCCATGGCACCAGATCTTCCTGGTCAATATACCTCTCACAGGGTTCCGGTGATCAGGTTTTGGTCATGCTCTGGTCTCTGGCTGTTCAAGGAGGGAAGGTTGTTTCCAACCTTCCTCCTCTGCACCTGCCCAGCTTACATGATTGCAGCTACTCTATCCGGAAGACAACTCGACGTTCTGTTATTGACAGAATTGAACCAGCTGGCATTGGTTCTGAGGTTGCATTAAATAGAACTGCCTACTTACCCTGAAGCTCCTGAATGGGAGAATTTCTACTGCATCTGCAGTGACCGTTAGCACAGGACCTTGTACATAGAAAGTGCCCAATCATTACTGTTCTTGTGGTGGAAAGAACTAAATGAGGGAGAAATAGATGGCACAGTCAGGGAAGAGAGGGACAGAAAACCTGCCTATTCTTGTGCATGCCTCCAACCTAACAGGCGCCAGTACTCGCATTCATTCTGTAGTTCTTGACCTTCTCTTCAATGATGAGAATTATACTAATTATTTTTGCATTTGAGAGAAAGACTCGAATTCAAATTTTCAGAATTAGAACGACAAATTCTGCTTTTCCTAGTTTACTAGAGAAAATATACACTTACAACTTTGGTAATAACTTCTGTGTGACTGCAAATAGTTACCACAGAAAATTTATGGATGCTTCCTCCTATGTGTAGAATATTTTCCTCTCTCATCCTTGCCCCTGAACTTCTTAACTAAGTTTTAATCATCACAAAAATATATTTATTCAAGGAAATAGCAAGTTATTCACTCAGCTAATTTTATTCATCATTGTTTTATGACGTCTTCACACTTCTTAATTTAGCACATCAAGGTGAAACGATTAGTTTATCTCACCTTGAAATGGCTATAGTCCACCAGCAAAACATGTTTGTGACATTCTTGTTGGATACTTCCTCTCTAGTACTAGCTATCTGTTTAATTATCGTTGGTTGGTATTTCCAAGTCAGAAGAAGTATGTGACCAGCAGCTAAATTGGGTAGATAATAAATCAGAACAAATAAGGGCATCAGAGAAAATGTCATCTCTTAGGACCATTATGAGCAATAAGGTATTGTTTCAGATTAACATCTGCTTTTACTTTTCATGATGATAAGAAAAGCCCAATTAACACCTAGAGTTTAAAAAGATGCAACTTTTTATTTATCCAAGACTCTACTGCTAAAAACCTTGCCAGATTTACAATTCTAAAGACAACAGCTTTTTGTAAATGTGTTTTATTTGCAGTTATAATATCTATAGTTAAATCAGTTCATTAAAAATAGAGTCATAAACTATCTCCCCAAACTGCCATATTTGAATGTTTCAGGCAAAAATCATTTAAATTATATTCTTACATTGCATTTGGGTGGGACTGTGAAGTCATCTAGTATACAAAATAAGGTTCTTGGATAGGAAACCTTTTCTTAATTAAAACAGAGGTTAGGACGGTGTAATTGTATGTTACACAATCAGCTGCTCCTTCCAAGATTAAATATGCAGTGTCCCTAAGTATTTTATCATGGTAGTATTCACTACTCTTACCCTCTAAAGAGTTGAGTTCTGACTCAGTCCCAGGGCAAAAGAGCAACAGCAGTATGTAGTCAATGAAAAAAGCAACACCTTCTTAAGCTCAAAAATAATCACATAACACACTAAAGCTGCAAACCCTTTAGTAGGGTGCAAACAGGATATATTTTGTCTTTTGGATTATGCTTTCTTCTTTTTTTTTTTTTTAACTTTTATTTAATGAATATACGTTTCCAAAGTACGATTTATGGATTACAATGGCTTCCCCCCCATACCGTCCCTCCCACCCACAACCCTGCCTTTCCCACTCCCTCTCCCCTTCCATTCACATCAAGATTCATTTTCGATTATCTTAATATACAGAAGATCAGCTTAGTATACATTAAGTATGGATTTCAACAGTTTGCTCCCACACAGAAACATAAAGTGAAAAATAATAGATGATTTTTTTTAATGATGATGAAATCAGATCAGACCTATTGTCATGTTTAATCCCAGTGAGAGTCAAGTTGGGAGTTGATAGTTTCTTTTTTTTTTTTTTTTTACAGAGGATCAGTTTAGTATGCATTAAGTAAAGATTTCAACAGTTTGCACCCCCATAGAAACACAAAGTGAAATATATTATTTGAGTACTCGTTATAGCATTAAATCTCAATGCACAGCACATTAAGGACAGAGATCCTACATGAGGAGTAAGTGCACAGTGACTCCTGTTGTTGACTTGACAAATTGACACTCCTGTCTATGACATCAGTAATCTCCCTATGCTCCAGTCATGAGTTTCCAAGGCTATGGAAGCCCTCTGAGTTCTCCGACTCTTATCTTGTTTAGACAAGGTCATAGTCAAAGTGGAGGTTCTCTCCTCCCTTCAGAGAAAGGTACCTCCTTCTTTGAAGACCTGTTCTTTCCACTGAGATCTCACTCACAGAGATCTTTTGCCAGAGTGTCTTGGCTTTCCATGCCTGAAATACTCTCATGGGCTTTTCAGCCAGATCTGAATGCCTTTAGGGCTGATTCTGAGGCCAGAGTGCTATTTAGGACATCTGCCATTCTATGAGTCTGCTGAGTATTTCACTTCCCATGTTGGATCACTCTCCCCTTTATTTATTCTATCGGTTAGTGTTAGCAGGTACTAGACTTGCTTATGTGCTCCCTTTGACTCTTAGTCCTTTCATTATGATCAGTTGTGAACTGAAATTGATCACTTGGACTAGTGAGATGGCATTGGTACATGCCACCTTGATGGGATTAAATTGGAGTCCCCTGGTATGTTTCTAACTCTACCATTTGGGGCCAGTCAGCCTGAGCATGTCCCAAATTATACATCTCTTCCCTCTCCCATTCCCACTCCCATGTTCAACAGGGATCACATTTCAGTTAATTTTCAACACTTAAGAATAACTGTGCATCAATTACAGAACTAAATCAGTCATATTAAGTAGAACAGACAAAAAAACTACTAAGAGGGATAATGTATTAAGTTGTTCATTAACAGTCAGGGCTATGCTGATCAAGTCACCGTTTCCCATAGTGTCCATTCCACTTCAACAGGTTTCCTTTTTGGTGTTCAGTCAGTTGTCACTGATCAGGGAGAACATATGGTATTTGTCCCTTTGGGACTGGCTTATTTCACTCAGCATGATGTGTTCCAGATTCCTCCATTTTGTTGCAAATGACTGGATTTCGTTGTTTCTTACTGCGGTATAGTATTCTAACGAGTACATATCCCACAATTTCTTTATCCAGTCTACCGTTGATGGGCATTTAGGTTGGTTCCAGGTCTTAGCTATTGTGAATTGAGCTGCAATAAACATTAGGGTGCAGACCGCTTTTTTGTTTGCCAATTTAAATTCCTTTGGGTAAATTCCAAGGTGTGGGATGGCTGGGTTGAATGGTAGGGTTATCTTCAGGTTTCTGAGGAATCTCCAGACTGACTTCCATAGTGGCTTGACCAGTTTGCATTCCCACCAACAGTGGGTTAGTGTCCCTTTTTCCCCACATCCTCGCCAGCATCTGTTGTTGGTAGATTTCTGAATGTGAGCCATTCTGACTGGGGTGAGGTGGAACCTCATTGTGGTTTTGATTTGCATTTCTCTGATTGCTAATGACCTTGAACATTTTTTCATGTGCCTGTTGGCCATTTGGATTTCCTCTTTTGAAAAATGTCTATTGAGGTCCTTGGCCCATCTCTTAATTGGGTTGTTGGTTTTGTTTTTGTGGAGTTTCTTGATCTCTTTGTAGATTCTGGTTATTAACCCTTTATCTGTTGCATAGTTTGCAAATATTTTTTCCCATTCTGACGGTTGTCTCTTCACTCTCCTGACTGTTTCTTTTGCAGTACAGAAACTTCTCAATTTGATGCAATCCCAATAGTTAATTTTGGCTTTGACTGCCTGTGCCTCCCGGGTCTTTTCCAGAAACTCTTTGCCTGTGCCAATATCTTGAAGGGTTTCTCCAATGTTCTCTAGTAACTTGATGGTGTCAGGTCGTAGATTTAGGTCTTTAATCCATGTTGAGTGGATTTTTGTGTAAGGTGTAAGGTAGGGGTCTTGCTTCATGATTCTGCACGTGGAAATCCAGTTTTCCCAGCACCATTTATTGAATAGACTGTCCTTGCTCAAGGAATTAGTTTTAGATCCTTGATCAAATATAAGTTGGCTGTAGATGTTTGGGTTGATTTCTGGTATTTCAATTCTGTTCCATTGGTCTATCCATCTGTTTCTGTACCAGTACCATGCTGTTTTGATTACAACTGCCCTGTAGTATGTCCTGAAATCTGGTATTGTGATGCCTCCGGCTTTGTTTTTGTTGTACAAGATTGCTTTAGCTATTCGAGGTCTCTTGTGCCTCCATATAAATTTCAGCACCAATTTTTCCAGATCTGAGAAGAAGGTCTTCGGTATCTTGATTGGTATTGCATTGAATCTATAAATTGCTTTTGGGAGAATGGACATTTTGATGATATTGATTCTTCCAATCCATGAGCATGGAAGATTTTTCCATTTCTTGGTATCCTCTTCTATTTCTTTCTTTAAGGTTTTGTAATTTTCATCGTAGAGATCTTTAACGTCCTTGGTTAAGTTTATTCCAAGATATTTGATTGTTTTTGTAGCTATTGTGAATGGGATTGATCTTAGAAGTTCTTCCTCAGCCATGGCATTGTCTGTGTATACAAAGGCTGTTGATTTTTGTGCATTGATTTTATACCCTGCTACTTTGCCAAACTCTTCTATGAGTTCCAATAGTCTCTTGGTAGAGTTCTTTGGGTCCCCTAAATAAAGAATCATGTCATCTGCAAAGAGGGATAGTTTGAGTTCTTCCTTCCCAATTTGTATCCCTTTAATTTCTTTTTCTTGCCTAATAGCTCTGGCTAGAACCTCCAGAACTATATTGAATAGCAGTGGTGAGAGTGGACATCCCTGTCTGGTCCCAGATCTCAGTGGAAATGCTTCCAACTTTTCCCCATTCAATAGGATGTTGGCTGTGGGTTTTTCATAGATTGCTTTGATTGTATTGAGGAATGTTCCTTCCAAACCCAGTTTGCTTAGAGTTTTCATCATGAACGGGTGTTGTATTTTATCAAATGCTTTCTCGGCATCTATTGAGAGAATCATATGGTTTTTCTTCTGCAGTCTGTTAATGTGGTGTATCACATTGATTGTCTTGCGCACATTAAACCATCCCTGCATACCAGGGATAAATCCCACTTGGTCTGGGTGGATGATCTTTCTGATGTGTTGTTGTATTCTATTGGCCAGAATTTTATTGAGGATTTTTGCATCTATGTTCATCAGGGATATTGGTCTGTAATTCTCTTTCAGTGCTGCATCTTTTTCCAGCTTAGGAATTAAGGTGATGCTGGCTTCATAGAAAGAATTTGGGAGGATTCCCTCTTCTTCGATTGTTCTGAATAGTTTGAGAAGAATTGGAGTTAGTTCTTCTTTAAATGTCTGGTAGAATTCAGCAGTGAATCCATCTGGTCCTGGGCTTTTCTTTGTTGGGAGGGCCTTTATTACTGTTTCAATTTCTGTCTCAGTTATGGGTCTGTTTAGGTTTTCGATGTCTTCCTGGTTCAATTTAGGCAGGTTGCATGTGTCCAGGAATCTATCCATTTCTGATAGGTTTCCCTGTTTGCTGGCATACAAGTCCTTGTAGTAATTTCTGATGATTCTTTTTATTTCTGTGGTGTCTGTTGTTACATTTCCTTTTTCATCTCTGATTTTATTGATTTGGGTCTTTTCTTTTTTTAGTTAGTTGGGCCAATGGGGTGTCAATTTTGTTTATTTTTTCAAAAAACCAGCTCCTCGTTTGGCTGATTTTTTGTAATGTTTTTCTTGATTCAATCCTGTTGATTTCTTCTCTGATTTTAATTATTTCTCTTCTCCTACTAGATTTGGGTCTGGTTTGCTGTAGGTTTTCTAGATCCTTGAGGTGAATAGAAAGCTCATCTATTTGGTGCCTTTCCAATTTCTTGATGTAGGCACCTATTGATATAATCTTTCCTCTTAACACTGCTTTTGCTGCGTCCCATAAGTTTTGGTATGTTGTGCTGTTATCCTCATTTACTTCCAGAAAGTTTTTGATTTCTCTTTTGATTTCTTCTATGACCCATTGTTCATTCAGGAGCATGTTGTTCAATCTCCATGTGTTTGCGTATGCTCTAGGGATTCCTGAGTTGTTCATTTCCAACTTCATTCCTTTATGGTCTGAGAAGCTGCATGGTATGATTCTAATTCTTTTGAATTTGCTGAGACTTGGATTATGCTTTCTTCTAGCCCTACTTGGATTTATACTTTTTGTGGGGAGCAACTCGGACTAGACTAAGTTACTGGAATTAAGACTTATTCTATGCATCTGCTCTCCCACAATATGGCGCTGAGAAGGGAGAAGCAGCTTCTACACAGCTGCCTCCAGTTCAACCAATAAACAGCAGGACCTGCTCCTGATTGGAGGAGAGCAGTGTACTCGGCGTGTGGGTAGCAGAGTTGGGATTGGCGGAAGAGGACTATAAAGGAGGAGAGAGACAACATGCACCAGGAACATCTAGAGGGAACACCTGAGGAACATCTGAGCAGCCCCCAAGAGAGCCGGCCGGCGGTGTGCCGCTCCCCCGCGGAAGTGGGGAATGTGGCAGGGGGAACCGCCCTTCCACGGAGGTGGAAGGGACGGTAGCCAACCCGGGAAGAACCAGCAGCAAACCCGGAAAGGGCCGAGCAGACGAAAGAACAGCGCAGGGTCCTGTGTCGTTCCTCCACGAAGAGGGGGAGCGACACTTTTAACAAGAAAGCTAAGGGACACTTTTTTTTCTAGTAAGAGCTGAAAATATTCTAGAGTTTCCATGAAGTTGTTCTGTGAAAAAGTTCTCTGAATGAGGGTGCATGGGCAGGGTGGGGGCATGGGTTTGAGAGCCTGGAGACCTGGCTCCTACCCTGCTAATTGTATGATAGGGGTTTCGCTCTTAATCACTGTCTACCTTTATATCCTCTTTGTTAAAATAGGAATACTAATAGCCACCCTGCCTGCATAGTTGTTACAAAGATCAAATGAATTAATAAATGGGAGAGTGCTTTGGAGAAGTTAAAAGTACCACTCAAGCATTAGTTATGCCTATTTGGCTTTCATATTCTTTGGAAACCCCATTTATAATAAGGCTCTCATGGAAAAGTAGCTGTTTCTTGAAATCTCATGAAAGCTTTGTCTTTGTATTATCTCTTATGGGTTCCTTTGGAAGTAGAGCAAGTTTCTCTGATCCCTACTGTGCTGTGCATACATTGCCCAAAGCGATTCCAGGGCCAGCCTCTCAACGGACAGCTTGTTCTGCACAAGGTCTGCTCAGTGACGACTGGTGCTATGGTGATGAAATTAAAAATACAGTTGTCCTTAGTATCTGTTGGGGATTGGTTCCAGGACTTCCACAGGTACCAGAACCTAAGGATGCTCAAGTCTCTTATAGAAAATGATGATGTGTTATTTCCATATAACCTACTTACATCCTCCCATATATTTTAAATCATCTCTAGCTTATGTTTAATAGCTAATACTACATAAATGCTTTGTAAAAAATGATTTTACTATATTGTGTAGGGAATAATGGCAAGGAGAAAAGTCTGTACATGTTCAGGGCAGACACAATTTGTGTGGGAATATTTTCTATTTACAGGTGGCTGAATCCACAATGTGGAACCCACAGATAGTGAGCCAACTATACATGCACTGTTGAGAGTGGTTTTTTGATACAAAATAAATACGCATTCCTAAGAGAAAATTTAGAAATGATAAGAATCTACAAGGGAAGAAAAAATGTGAACTACCTATTATCCAAATCTATGCATCATTAATATTTTGAAGTGGATCATGTATGTCCTTCAGGTATATTTTCCATGCATACACAGCACACATTGTATATTTGGTAATATACATGCTATTTGTATCCTCTAGAAATTCATATGTTGACGTAAACCCCAATATGAGTATATTTGGAAACGACAAGAGACTTTAGGAGGTAATTAACATTGAATGAGATCGTAAGGGAGGCCATGATCTAATAGGGCTTACATCTTTACACAAAAAGACACTGGCAAGGACCCCCTATTCAACCTCCCACCCATGCTGTGAGGACACAGCATGCAAGCCAGAGAGAGAACCTTCCCCAGGACTCAAATCAGCAGTTATGTTGATCTTGGACTTTCCTGTCTCTAGAATTGTGAGAAGTAACTTTCTGTTGTTTAAGTCACCCACTGTATTGCAAATTGTTGTGACATCCCAAGCAGGCCAATACTCATGCATTAATTACATCTATATCATTTGTTTTTATTCACTTAACACTAAAGTATTGTGAATTTTTATCCATGCATTATCTATTCCATAATGGCATTCTAATGGCTTTACAAATTTTTACAACCCTCTATCATTGGATATTTAGATAATTATAATATTTGTCCATTATATATAATGTTCTGATAATTCTTTGATGTGCATTCTTCTGTATATCTCTCTATCCTCATAGTAGAAGTGCTGAATCAAGAAGAATGAATATTTTTAAGCTTTTCATATATTTCACAAAATGTCCTCCAGAAAGACCATTAATTTATACTCCTATAGAAAGTGATTTCAGGTTGTCTAACTTCAGAAATTCTCAAAAACTGTAGGCAGTATCATTTTTTTAAAAAATATTTATTTATTTATTTGAAAGGCATAGCAACAGAGACAGGGAGAGAAAGATTGAGAGAGAATCTTTCATTCACTGATTTACTCCCCAAACATGCAATGAAACATAGTAGATGAAAAATAAATGTGCTTTTGATGATTAAATGAATAGGAAAATCATTTATTATTTTCCAATTTCAAATAGAAGCAAGGAGCATCAGATTCTATTCTAAATTGCATATTGGGCATGTGTTTAGGTGCACCAGGTTAAAGCTGCTGCTTGGGACCACAAACCCTATATCAGAATTCCTGTTCAAGTCCCAGTTACTCTCTTGCTCATACACCCTGGATGGTGAAAGGTGATGCCCTAAGTGCTTGGGGCCCTGCCACCCACTTGGTTGACCCAGATGGACTTCCAGGATCCCAGCTTCAGCTTGGTCTGACTCCAGCCAGTGCCAGCATTGAGGAGTGAACCAGTGATTTGAAGATTTCTCTCTCTCTGTGTGTGTGTGTGTGTGTGTGTGTGCGTGTGTCTGCCTTTCCCTCCCTCTGTCATTCAGCCTTTCAAACAAATATTTTAAATATTTTCTAAAGATTTATTTATCTGAAAGGCAGAGTAACAGAGAAAGAGAGAGAGAGAGAGAAGATAATCTTCTATCTGCTGATTGACTCCCTAGATGACCACAATGTCTGAGACTGAACCAGGCTGAAGCCAGGAACCTGGAACTCTATCCTAGTCTCTCAAATAGATGTCAGAAGCCCAAGTGTTTAAGCCATCTTCTGCTGCTTTCCTAGGCACATTAGTAGGGAGCTAGATCAGAAGTGGAGAAGCAGGGACACAAATCAGTGCTCTGATTTGGGATTTTAGCATCGCAGGTGGCAGCTTAGCCCTCTGAGCTTCAATGCCAGCTCACCTCCAATAAATGGTTTTTTTTTTAATAAAATTAATTCTATCCATTTCTACCACAAATGCAACCTGTTTCACATTCCTCTCTGCAATGGTAAATTTGATTTTTTTTTCTTCCAAACTTTCCTGAAAGACTATGTTACTAGAAGTTATTGAAAGGCTGATTCTTCAAAAGATTATCTTCTAATTCTTTGACTAACTCAATGACTAAGCCTTTGGTTGAATTTCAAACTAACAGGGAAAACATTGAGGAAAGTATAATTTGCAACTTGTCCAAGTCAAATGGAGAACAAATGGCATGTAAAAACACCATTTATTCTTTTGTAATCAAACGTTACCATAGAAATTTTGCTGTAAGTTGACTTGGAAAATTCATTGTTTATTTCTTCAGTGCATAACTCCAGGAGATTTTTGGTCATTATTTTTTTTAACTTAAACTAACCTTGATCTCTCTACTGTTGTTCATTCTCAGTGAAAATATCTTGCTATAAAACTAGTGTTTATTGTATAATCATTTGTGAAGAGGCAGTGATTGAGAGATTGGTTACAAAATTTTTGATGCAGTTAAGAAAGAGTTAAAAGCATTTTATTCCCAAAAGGCCAGCACAAAAGTACTCCTACATGTACTAGACTTTCGGATGCCTCAAATATTTTCATGAATGAAAGCCCTTTTGGTTATTTTCATTGTAGGAGAAATTCTTTTATAGAAAATTCAAACCAACAAAGGAAGCTCAGATTGCAGTTCTAACATTTTTTAACAGAGTTGACCAAACATGAGTTTTAAATTGACGTATTATGAAGCACAATAAGTAAGTTTTCAAAGGCTGGCTCATACTGCAAAGCTTTTTGAAACAGACCTCTCCTTTATGTAACTATCTTTCTGGGAGTTCATGGAGTATCAGAATATGTGGAATTTGAATTTTCTGGTTATTACAATAGCCACAGAGAACAGGGAGGTAGGCAATGAGGGTCAGTCACTTCCTGTAGACTCATCTGTGATAAATTGGCCTTATTACCAGCTTGGAAGTAGAGGAGCCCTTATACTGACTGACTGCAAGAGTTGTTAAAAGACTGCACCATCTGTGAAAGGTTAATTACCTATGAGTAAACAATTGAACTGGAAAAATTTCTCTTGAATTTCTACTTTGTCCGAAGCATAAAGATGGTAGTGTTGGCAGCAATGTCATAGGTATTGGTGGTGGCAGTTATGGATATGGAGGTAGTGGTATGTATGCATCAATGAGAGGAAGAGAGTTACAAAGCCGAATGACCTCGCCCCTGCCTACAAGTATGGTAAAAGCTATCATGGAGTACCATCAAAAGTTCTGGGAGGCCGGCGCCACGGCTCACTTGCGGGGCCAGCACACCGGGTTCTAGTCCCAGTCGGGGCGCGGATTCTGTCCCGGTTGCCCCTCTTCCAGGCCAGCTCTCTGCTGTGGCCAGGGAGGGCAGTGGAGGATGGCTGAAGTCCTTGGGCCCTGCACCCCATGGGAGACCAGGAGAAGCACCTGGCTCCTGGCTTCTGATCAGCGTGAGGCGCCGGCCTCAGCGCGCCGGCTGCGGCGGCCATTGGAGGGTGAACCAACGGCAAAGGAAGACCTTTCTCTCTGTCTCTCTCTCTCTCACTGTCCACTCTGCCTGTCAAAAAAAAAAAAAAAAAAAAAAAAAAAAAAAAAAAGTTCTGGGAGCAAAAAGGAAAGAGAGAATCATGGCAAAAGATGTGGAAGAAGCATGGATCTTCTAGGAGGACCCCAGTTGTTCCAGGTTCAGGGGAAAAGAGATCAAAATTAAATTCTGTGGAGGCAGAAGACAGTTTCAGAAAGAGGTTTTGTAGGTGGCCAAAGAAGTTTATCTGAGACAGACCAAGGATTGGTTGACAAGAAGTTAGATAGACAGATGGAGAAAGAACAGGGGGCTGGTGCTGTGGCGTAGTGGGTTAATGCCCTGGCCTGAAGCGCCAGCATCCCATATGGGCGCCGGTTCTAGTCCTGGCTGCTCCTCTTCTGATCCAGCTCTCTGCTATGGCCTGGGAAAACAGTAGAAGATGGCCCAAGTCCTTGGGCCCCTGCACCCACATGGGAGACCTGGAAGAAGCTCCTGGGCCCTGGCTTCAGATCAGCGCAGCTCTGAATCGGCCCAGCTCCAGTCATTGCAGCCATCTGGGGAGTGAACCAACGGATGGAAGACCTCTCTCTCTGTCTCTATTTCTCTCTGTAACTCTCTTTCAAATAAATAAAATACTTCTTAAAAAGAAAAAGAACAAGAATCTGGACCAGCCCAAGGCATTTAATGAGTCCTAACTCCTTTCAGGTTATCTGCATTAATTCATCTTCATAGAGAAAGTTTACTCCATCAGCAGAGTGTAAACTTTATGGAGGCAGCCAATGTGTTTGTTTTGTTCTTTGCCCCCCAAAAGTACCTGACACTTATAAGTACACAGAAATATGTGGAGATATTTGATGATGATTGGTAGGACAATAAGAAAGATCTGTGTCTCAGAAGCTGGTGTCTCAGAAAACATACCACCCTCTCAAGATATCAGGTGACAGCATGACTGGCAGATGGTGAATTATAATAAATGTGCAGAATGTGAAAAATATTGATTAGAAATGTTTTTATTTCCCTGGGATTGGCATCTAGGACCCGATATTGAAGCTAGAATAAATTATAATAGTGCTTCCTTTCCACAGTTTTTCTTTCTGTGGTTTCATTTTCTGCTGTTTCAGTTACCCAACTTCAATCATGGCATGAAAATATTAAATGAAAAATTTCAGAAATGAACAATTGATACACTTTAAATTGCACGCTGTTCTGAGTAACAAGATGAAATCTCACACCATGCTGTTCTGTCCGACCTAGGATATGGGTCATCTAAGGTATCTGTGTTGTATATACCACCTCCCCTTTCATTAGTAATTATCTTAGTAGATTCACTGTTGTGTTATTGAAGTACTGGTGTTGAAGTAACCTTTATTTTGCTTAGTAGTGACCCCCAAATATAAGAGCAGTGAGGATGGCAATCAGGGTATGCCAAACTGCTTCCAGTAAGTGGAAAGATCAAAGTCCAATAAAATATTTTGAGAGAAAGATCACATTCACCAACTATTATTAAAGTATATTGTTCCACTCTGACCTCAGAATCAACACTTAAGGTTTCCTGGTCTGGATAAAAGGCCTGTGAGAGCATTTTAGGCATGGAAAGCCAAGACTCTGGCAAAAAATATCCTACATGGAGGATCTCTGTGATACCTCAGTGGAAAGAAAGGGTCATCAAAGAAGGATATATAAATTTATATTTATTAAATAAAAGTTGGAAAAAAAGTTCTTTTTCATCCATGGCATTGTCTGTGTATACAAAGACTGTTGATTTTTGTGTGTTGATTTTATACCCTGTGACTTTACCAAACTGTTCTGTGAGTTTCAATAGTATCTCAGTGGAGTCTTGGATCTTCTATATCATGACAGCTGCAAACAGGGATAGTTTGAATGCCTCATGCCCAGTTTGAATCCTTTTGATTTCTTTTTCTTGTCTAATGGCTCTGGCTAAAACTTCCAGGACTACATTGAGTAGCAATGGTGAGAGTGAGCATCCTTGTCTGGTTCTTGATCTCAGTGGGAATGCTTTCAACTTTTCAACATTAAATAGATCACCCAAGCAATTGTTGTAAACTCTTTCTTCCCTTTTTTTTTTTTTGTTTAAAATTTATTTATTTATTTGAAAGACAGAATAACAGTTGGGGCGAGGGGAAGGAAGAGAGGTCTTTCATCCACTGGTTCACTCTCCAAATTGCTGCCGTGTCTGGAGCTGGGCTGATCCAAAGCCAGGAGCCAGGAGCCTCTTCCAGGATTCCTACATGGGTGTAGGAGCCCAAGCACTTGGGCCAACCTCCATTGCTTTCTCAGGCACATTAACAGGGAGCTGGATTGGAAATGGAGTAGCCAAGACTTGAACTGGTGCCCATATGGGATACCAACACTGCAGGAGGTGACTTTACCTACTACACCACAGCACTGACCCCTATAAATTCTTTCTTGGCACGCTTTTCTGGCCCAAACAAAATTATTGCTCAACTGTAATAAAAAAAACCCTGTCCTTTGCAACAAAATGTATGCAACTGAAAACCACTATACTTAGTGAAATAAGCCAATTCCAAAAAGATAGATATCATATATTTTCTCTGATCTTGGGTAACTAACAAGAGTACCTAAAATGTAATGTATTGGAGTAAAATGGACATTTTGAGATTCGATGACTGTTTACAGCCCTTGTCTCTTCTGCTAAGGAACAGGGTTTTTTCTTCATACTATTCATTGAACTCTTTACTTAGTGAAAGGTTAACCTTACAATTATTAAGTAAATTGAAAATAGATCTTTATAGGAGTGGAAATAGGAGAGGGAGGAGGAAGAAGAGTTGGAGTGCAGGTGGGAGGGAAATATCACTGTGTTCCTAAATCTGTATATATGAAATACTTGAAACTTGTATAACTTAGATAAAATTTTTTAAAATGTGAAAAAAGAAAAAATATTAGCAGACAGCATGCCATATTAATACACTTATTTTATACAGATTTGTACTGAAATTACGAAGTTTCAGAAAGCACAATCCAGTAACTGAGAGACCTTCTTCTGTGGCCATATATGTTGTTTACCATAATTAATAAAGTACGTCATTTGCACCAAGATCATTTGGTTATTTGCATTTAGTGGACTCATACAAATTTAAAGGATACCTTAAAATCTGCCAATCTTGATGTGCATGAACACTAAAGCACTGATGTAGATATAAGTAATTTAAAATTTCTCAAAGAAGAAATTCTAGGAAATGTTGATTAAAGAAAACCATAGACATCTATATTTGGCTACATATGCATCTTCCTGTGTAAATAAGTAACTGTCAACCCATAGTCATAAATATTTATTACAGCAGCATGTATTATAAAGTTGGATTTTTGCTTTCAAACAGAGCTTATACATTGTTCACTCACTAATTTAACTTTTTACAAAAACCTTTAGGCAAACAGCACATATAAAACATTTTACCCAGAAAGCTAATAATTTTCCCAGTTGTTTAAACAATGCACTGTGGAGTATTGCATAGTATTTCCTTTCAGGCTCAGCTTCATTTATTAAATACACAAAGAGACTCAGTAGGTAGAGGTTGGAGCTCAGGCTGTTGAGTTGTATTGACCTGCATTCCAATCCTGATCTGATTTAGCCAAGATATTTATGCTGCATAAGCCTCAGTGGCCTCACATGTAAAATGGGATAATAGCTATATTTACCTCTTGAAGCTTTTAAATCATTAAACAAGATACTGCTTATTATGGGTCCCCTACAGGCTAATGATTTTAATTCTTTTTTTTTTTTTTTAAGAAGACAGGAAGCCATTTTATTGTCTTTCAATGCTTAGCGGGTTCACAGAGTGATGCTAGCAAAGGAAAGTCATGTTAGTCCCAGCAGTAAGCCCTCCAGTGCTCTCATTACCCTCTAATTCTCTCCACGTGAACGGAATGTTCTCTCCCATCATGAAAGAGACCCGGCTCTGGTTTGATGACAATTTTTCTCATCGTGCGTGCCCCGGTGGAGAGATGCACTTCAGGCGGCTTTGTTGAGGAATATCGCATAATAAGCCTGTCCAGTCTGCCTTCCTTTTCTCCTGGGTGGTACTGGTGCCCCTCCACTTCCCAGGAGGATGATCCCAGACTCGTTCTTGGCGCTGAATGACAGATCAATTTCTGTTCCTACATCAATCGGCACAGTGGAGAGCTCCTCAAAACTAGGCTTGGGGAAATCAACTGTGTGAACGTTCTCCAGTGAACATCCTTTGGTAACACCAACATAATCAGGGCTACTGAGTATATTGTGTGGAGTTCTTGAAATTTCAATGTCCTTGAGGCAACCAGAGTATTTCCTCAAATTCACTTCTGGTCTTAAATTTCTCAGTGTTGGCAGACCACCAAAATATATTTTGTCATCTGCTTTCAGGTCAAGACCAAAGTTGTTTCCAGTAGATAAAGTCGATAAGATCTCCTCCTGGTTAGTGTCTGTATCTACAATTGATATGTTGGCTTGTTTTTGAGTTATTTTAATTCTTAATTTGCATTTAAAAAAACTTCCAATCATGTCTACTGATGGTTCCCGAACAGCAATTGCTAGATATTTAAATTATCATTGTTGAATTAAACTGAAAATCAGAGGCAAACTGGTTAGGATTAAACAACATAGTCTGAGTATGGGTTGTCATTTAGTTTTTCTCAAACACTTTAAATGTATCATTTGCATAAAAATCACCATGGAAAATTTTGAAACATTAGGGTGCTGGTCTTCTGAAGATTCTGAATTAGTAGGTCTGGTCTTAGGCCGTGAGTGCACATTTTTTTAAAGCCCCCATGGGGATTCTGATGACAATCAAGTTTTGGAATATTATCGTAAATTCAATTCAATAAAAAATTTCCCTAACACTTCTTTAAACCGGATGAGCATCGTGTAGATGGAAACTCAGTCTCACAGGTTTCCTGGCTAAAAAATGTCCATATCACAGCAACTGCAGCCTCATTCCGTAAGTGTTCTTTTCAACTCTCTAAAGTGTTGGCCATTGCAAGGACGTCCCAGAATGGCATGAAAGTAAGCACTTTCCAGGGGATCAGCACCTCCACTGAGCAAATGAGAGGCACTGAGTTAAGATAAAGCAAAACTCTCTCACATCCTCACCCAGTGCAAAGGTGGTCAATAAATACCCATTGACTAATTATCATGCACTTAGAGTCACCCTCTGTTTATATCAGCCTGTAATATATGTCACTTAGGAGATGGGGATTTTTCCAGTGAGGTTTAATTAGTATGGTTCTCCATTGAATACCATGAAAAACTGCATAGTTTCTTTTCTCCCACCTTCATGTCTTCTCTTTCTATTGCTATGTGTTTTAATCACCTGCTCCCTCTGCCCGACATGTTCCACATTCATCTTTGTGATGGCAGAGAAGCTGCTGCCACATTTTTCACCCTTGGAAAACTGCCTTTGGTGTGACAGTACCCTACAGCCCTTTGAAGCATTTCCACAAAAGCAAGGAGAGGAAATGGGGAAGTTGAGATGCTGCTGTGGTCTTCACACATCAGTTCATAACTTGCCTAAATATTTATTTATCATCATGTCAAAAGGCCTTAAATGGGAGCCCGTAACACAGATCTGTTTTCTGAAAAATATTCCTTTTAGTAAAAAAATTGCTTTATGCTTCTAAACTGTTATTCCTTTATCATTTTGGGAAATACCTACTATTTACTTCTTTAGTGTTTTCTTTGGGACACTGTAAAAAAAAGATGTAAATTCCAACAGGGCAGGAAGTGTGTGCTTTAGCCACTGTTATATCCCCCATAATTAGCACAATAACTAGCAACTGTAGATGCCTTCAAATTTTTGTATTTTAAAATAAGGTGCAAATGTTTAGAAAGGAGGCTTGGAGAATCAGAGATGGCAGAGAGGCCTTTGAAAACAATTTTGGGAGAGAGAGAACTCTGGATAGATGGGAATTTTTTTAAAAAACTTTTTTGAATTAACAGACATAAATAGCTGTTCATATTTATCGTATTCATGGGGTACTATGTGATGTTTTGGTATGTGTGTACATTGCACAATATCTAATCAGGGTAAATATTGTTATCTTTTCAAATCTTTAGCATTTCTTTATGGTTAAAACACCCAAAATCCTATCTTCTAGTTTCTGGTTCTTAAAATAGAGAAATATACAATAACATTATCTATATTCATTATCTATAGTAACCCTAGTATGCAATAGAACCCTACAAGGGAAATTTTCTTGTCAGTACTGAGAGAGAGAGAATTAGATGAAGAGGACAAAATGGTATTTTTCAATGAAAGAAATTATGTTCCTCTTCCCCTTCCTTGCCCATGACATCAAGGGGAATATAGACAGAATATATATTCCCCAACTGCTCTGAGGATAAGTCTTATAAGGGCTTTATAAGACCCTGGGTGCTCTAACCCTGTCCATATGTATAGCTTCAGTTTTATCACCACCACTCCCTAACATGTGTCCCTTATTCTGAATTTCTTTCCCATTCCTTTGCCTTGGCATATTTTGTACCATCTGCCAGCTCATTTCCTTTCACTCTTTAGACGTCTGTTTAAGTGTCATTTCTTCCAGGAAGTCTTCTCAGATCTTTCGGTTGGGCTCCCTTCATATGATTCTTCATTATGGCACCTCTTACATGGTAATTGACTGTGTGGTTGCCTCTGCTGAGACTGTGAGCTCCAGAGGCAATGGTCACTCCTGTACCATCCATTTTTGGTTCTTGAGCATTGAGTGCAGTCCAGAACTAGTTAATACATATTTATTAAATGAATGAAAACAAGAAGAGTAGAATGGAAGAATGGAAGAAATCTATAGTCTGAGCAAATAGGAAGAGATCATACCATCAAGGAGACGATGGGTACACAAGGTTGCTGTTGCCTGGGTTTTCGTAGCTTTTGGAAGATGCATTCATTGGCCTATAAGCCTGTCTTGAATGCCTACCTGTTCAAGGTGATGTCGCCAAATCAAGTTTTGTTATCTTGATTTAAAAAGGCAGGGATGGGGAGACCGTTACACTGAGCAAGATAATTCACCACGTACTTCCTGACAGGTTTAATTTTCTCATTCCCATATGATGCACTGTTGGATTGTGGCTTTTCTGCAAGCAGGCTTTAAGTTCCACTGGGGGGAATGCTATGTTTTGTAGGTTACAGAAGTGGCAGTGGGAGATGTGACAGAAATCCTGCATGCCCCAAGTATGTGGGAGTCCCATCTGACATGGGTACCCCTCTACTACCTGACTTGAGAGACTCTGAACTCTTCCATTCATAGTAGGAAATTTTCTTATAAACTCTTGTAATTTACCCATCTTTTTAAAAACTCTGATGTAATCTGAACACATCATATAGCCATTTTGTTCTTTTCTGTTTGGTCAAGGGTTTTGCAAATAAAAACTGATTATTCAGAGTCAAGAAAAAGAGAAACCTGGAAGGAAGGATTAATTTGTGTAGGAAATCTATTTTCTACAGTTATCTATTTTTATTATCAACTGCTTCACTAGAGGAGTAATATTATGTCCAATAATTCTTTTGAATGCCACCAAGGAATTTAGCACATAGATCATTAACAAATACTCACAGGTACATTATTCTAAGAATACTAAGCAATAATCAAATATCATTTATCAGCCATCAATAATTTATATCTATGGGATAAGACATTGGCCAATAGGGTTAATGGATAGAGAAATCACAAAGTCAAAAAATATGTAGCATTTCAAGAAACTGAAGGATGACAAAAAAGTATGCATTCAATTATGCTAGTAATACATTAAATGTCATAGCTATGAAATTACCTTTTTTCTTAATTAGAATTCTTCAAGCATACCAATTGAACTTGTCTTCACTGAGAACCACACCCTAGGCAAATTCAAAGCATGGAAGGAAATTATTTTCTAGTTAATGGAGCATGAAAGTTGATTTTAATATTGAGGGTTATGATGGGTGAAATGTAAACTGAGAAGTTTTCCATTTTATCATGGGTCATGGTATAATAGCAGTACTTACATTTTGAAATAAATACCCAATTATCATAGAGCGAATGGAAGGTCATTATATTTCACTTGGCTTGTGTGTACAGTCTGGGAAATGTATATCCTTACAAATGAGCATGCTGTAATACTTTGTATATGTAATTAATCCAGGAACTCAATCTTATCATTTCTTGATTGAACTGCATGGGATCCATTCAAGCAGAGATAACTTTAGTCTTTCTCTTTTCTGAATCTTTGTACTAACCATTCTATTTGCTTGAAATGACTTCCTCTCCTCCACCAATCCATGAACTGTTTTTCTTTCAAAATATTCAAAAATGCATCTCTCCAATGTAGGCCTTTTTGTTGCATTCTTTAATCATTTATAATTAAACATATGTGGGCAATCCCAAAAGTTCATGAAAATAGAAATTAAAAATGTTTCTTTTGGTGTAAGAATTAAAATCTTTGACTACAGGAACTCTTGAAAAACTTCATGAGAATGCATATCATGAAAAAAAAAACTCTTCCTGGATTTCAAACATTTTTGTAACAAAATCAACTTATCTTTTAATTCCATTCCCCCTCCCCTAACTCTATGAAGCACCCCTGTGTATGAAAGTGGGTATCGTAGTCTCTTTTGGACTACTATGACAGAATGCCTGAGACTGAGTAATTTATGATGAACAGAAGCTTATTTGCTCACAGTTCTGGAGGCTGGGAAGTGCAATATCAAGGTGCTAGCATCTAATGATGGCTTTCATGCTACATTATCCATGGAGCAGGACAAGAGAGTGAGGGCAAGAAGGGCAGAACCAACCCTTTCATAATGACCCTGATCCCAACTTCAACAGAGGGGTCCTTATGGCCTACTCATCTCTTTTAAAGACCTCACCTCTTTGTGCTGTTAAAATAGGAACTTCAAGAGGAATTTTAGAAGGGACAAACATTCAAACTCAGCAGTTGGGTCAGTTACAGCAACCAGCTATATAATCCAAATAACAAATGAGGAATTTGTCTTTGCTGGGATAAGATGGCTGGTCTTGGCTTACCTGCTCTGTATTTGTTTATTAGGAGAGAGGTGGTGGAGAGGAATGGAAGGACTATTGTAGGCCTATTGCAGTGTGTGTGTATGTGTGGCTCAATGGTGTTTTTCACCCTTGGGTCAGATTTTGTATTCTTCATCAATACTAGCTTTTTATTCTAGCTGTTCTTTGTAATTATATATCTATTTAATTTGTATTGACTGTCTCTGCTACTACATTCTATTTTTTTCCATTTATGGTGAGTCTTTTGAAACCAACAATCAAAATTATTATGTGTTTCAATGAGGAGTAGTGAGAATACGCCAGTGGGTGATGCTACGGTCACAAACTCAATTGCCTTCAGGGCCCAGGCAAGTGACATAAAAGTGCAAAGAGACACAGTGTTAGACAGGAAGCAGAGGCCATGTAAACTGGAGGGTGCCTGCCCAGCCTAAGGGCATTCAAATGCAGCAACTCACAACACTCCTGCCAGTCCAATTTGGCCTTCCAGTCATGAGTTTGTAAGCCCTGGTGCCCTTATTTCTTGCTCTGAGCCTGTGAGGAATGTTAGTGGTGACAGGGTGATTAGCTACATTTTATTGGTGAAGGAATTGAAACACAGAATAGTAACTTTACAAAAGCCACACAGGAAATCAGCTTCATACAATGTCTTGTTCAAAGGGTATAGACTGCAAAAAGGTAAAACAGAAAGTATGACCTAAATCTTGGGAGTGAATAAAACTATTTTCTAATATTTGAAAGCCATTTTATGCATATTAATAAATCTTAAAAGAATAATGAAATCAGTCAGTCCTCTTTATTACTGTTTGTGTTTATGTTTGTGTACATGTGTATGTGTTTTATGATTAAATTGCGATTACTTTGGCAAATTTGATGTCTCATCCCTCCTAAGAGATGTAGGCTAATAAATGAACTACCTTGCCCATATAAAGCCTAATTTAGAGGGAGAACGGTTGTTTTCCTAGGTATTCCAGAGGGGGTTTTTTGACCCAAGATTATGCTTTATTTTTTGTTGTTACTATTAGCTTTGAGGGGAAAAATGGTTGGGTAACAGATCCTACAACCCCCTTTTAAGCGAATGCTTTGAAATTCTTATTCACTTCCACTACACACTGAGAAGTAGGCAGAGCATATTCTGCAAATCAAGCCCGTTAAAATTCCACTGCAAAGCGTGGACTTGACTGACTGCAAGTGGAGCTGTCAGCTCGTACAGGCGTCACTGTCAAAGGGCCGTGTCATCTGTCAGTGTCGGTTCCAGCTCACTGTTCCACATAGAGGGAATGCACTGTTGCCTCCCAATTGATAACACGCTGCCAGAAGCATGTTACTTTCTCATCCGTCTTCTTGTAGCTGTCAAAAATGGAATCCATTAATTAGTTTGTTCTCGTGAATTTTAGTTGTTCTGAAGACATGTAAATTTCAAAGTAAGACAAATAAAAATCCCAACCCAAACCATGATGCCAATAAGGGCTCAAAACCCCAAAGTGGCAGCTATTACTGATAGTGGTAAAAACTGGCCAGCTAAAGTCTGCCTTAAGTGAATGTAATGATGTGGCTGGTTTCCCATCCTTTTAATGAGAGCAAGCTTCCCAAGGCAGCAGAAGGAGATGGAGAGTTAGAGCATCAGGCAGGGGAGACGCCCTGCACACAAGCTCTAACTAGTCAGGCAGTTTGACACAACTTAGTGAGCCTGGTTGCTGCTGCTACTGCATGATTACCTTTTTGTATTTTATTCCTCTCCAGTGGCTTTCAGAAATTCTGATGGGCTTTATTTCCCTCATTTTTGGGGTCCCAAATAACCCAGTAAATTCTGTAGATTTTATATACTTTAGACAAGGTACCTTATATGCAATTCACTTCTGCACTCTAATATATACAACCTACCCACGAATTGGAGTAACATTCTTCTATAAGGAATTTAAATATATTGAACAATCTCTGTGTGTGATATAGTGTATTATAAACACGAATATGGTTCACCTTGACCCAATTTTTATTCCTTTTCACCTTTTCAAGTCTGCAAAAAAGGATTGCACTGACACTAACTTATTTTATTTAATTCAGTTCAATAAGCATGTGTTAAGCAACTATCTGTGTAGCTCCTGGTGCTAGGCACTCTGGAAAATAAAAAATCCAGCCTTGGTTTTCCTGAAGCTCATTGTTCAGAGGAAGAGTAGACATATACACAAAAGCCTTGATTCAAGAGGAGCTCTATGAAGTAGTAAATAATGAGCTGTGGAAGAGAGGAAGGAGAGATCAGCGCCATCCCAAGGAATCTGAAGTTTTTTGAGGCAAGAAATGTTTGTGCAAAGCTTTGAAGGAAGGACTGGTCTTCATAGGGCTGTTGCAATGATTTGAGTTTGTGTCCACCCCTCCCCAAATTCATATGTTGAAATTCATATCCCCAAAGTGATGGTATTAGGACATAGGACCTTTGGGAGATGACTTAATCATAAGGGTACAGTTCTTATGAATGGAATTAGTGCCTTGATAAGAGAGGCCCAGTGGAGCTTGTTTGTCCTTTTCACCATGTGAGGACACAGTAAGAAGACTCCAACTATGAATCAGGAAACAAGCTCTCCCTAAACATCTAATTTGCTGACACTCTGATTTTGGATTTCCCAACCTCTAGGCTAGGAGAAACATATTTCTATCGCTCATAAGCCTCCCAGTCTATGGTACTTGGTTTTAAAAGATGTATCATACTCATTTTTCTGCCATGTTATATGAAGAAGAGGAAGCATACAGCAAAGGGTTAGCAAGCAAATAACCAGGAAGAACAAACTTCAACAGATGAAGGTGTACATGGATGGTTTTTCATTCGGAGGTGCCAGTACGAGGGGTGACTTAGCACGGTGTAAGGAGGGCCCTTGGATGGAGATGTCCTCCTAAGAACTGTGCATTTTACCAATGCCAACAAATAAGAAACAATTTTTGTACAGCATATATGGGAAGTAACTCATTAATTATGTTCTAGCATTACACTAATGGTTTGTAGCCTAAACAAATAACAAATTATAACCAGAACCATCTTTCAGGAATTTTCTTTTTTATTCTTACTCATCGCCAGAGAGCATTTAATATAGAATTGGAAAAGCGTGATTACTCAAATTAATAAAAATAAGATAAAAATCATTTAGAAGAATCTTTTCTAGAATCCTTAAATGTTTAAGGAATTTATGATTCTTTTCCAGTGAACAGCACAGTGTTTCAGGATTATTTTGTGTCCCAGAAGGGAAAGGACTTTGTTTCACTCATTGCCAAATCCATAGAACTCAGAAAAATACCTGGCTATAACAGGACCTCAATCAATATTTGCTGGATACACTGTGGGCAAAATCTTCAACTGTATCTCCACTGAGCATCAGAAGTAGGAAAAAACACCTCTGTGATCAGCCTCATCCTGCCACCATATGTGAGAAATAACTTCAGTTTGAGATGAAGTTCTTATAGGATAAAATTTTTTTATTAACTGGCTAAGTATATATTATATGAGAAAAAATTAGTTGGACTGTCTTCAAATCTAAATAAGTAAGATAATTCTAATCTCTAAGCTTCACTTTGGGATATACAGACCACATCTTGGCATACAAAAACCAAAGACGCTAGCCTAGGGCTTCACTAATAACTGCAGGTAGTATACTTATGTGCTTCCAAGTTAACAGGGGTCAGTGTGGTGACCTTTCTGCAGTGAATCAATGAGAAGAAACACATAAACACTTGTGGTGTAACTGCTAAAAGAACAGCACAGGTGCAGGCAGGAGCAGTGTTTCAACTACACAATGACTGACCTCTATGAATAGGCACTGTCTACAGTGGTTGTCCAGGGTCCTGGAGGTCTCCATCTACATCAGGTGTTAACCTGTAGTTGCTGGACAGTGAAGGTGAGGCCAGAAAATTAAGGTGAAGTACAATGGGTATGGGAGGGGCTAGTGCTTGTGTTGGCAGCCATTTTTTACTGATATAGAAGCATTTTTAAGCTGGAACAAAAGCATCTTAATTTCCTTACTATTCAGTATACCCAAAAACTCACATTAATTGAAGATTGCCTCCTGAATAGAGAGAAAATCTGATTTCAATATATGAGGAGATTTCTTTGAGCTCAATGCCATTTAGAAGAACATCCCAGTGGACCAAACATTTAACCAGGCAACCAGAGGGTAATGTCCAGCGAGCTGACTGTGCCCAGTGTAATCTCTGCTTAGCTTGGGTAGAATCAAATGGTACCTGTTGGGAGTTATGGATGCATCTCACAGAGAGGACCAACAGGCCTCCTGTAACCAATTGGTGTGCCATGCTTCTGTAGGCTCCTTCATACACGTCTGAAAAATGTTACTGTTCACAGCAAAACCAAGTTCATCTAACCCGTCTATAAATACAACAGGCCTTTAAACAGTTCATGGCAAATGGGTGCCATGGAAAAATAATGTGTAGGTTTCAAAGATTTTTGCACCAAAGTAAACATCTTTTAATTCTGTTTTCTGTGAACTTTTAAAGTATGCTTGTATACAATAGAACTGAAACTAACTGGATTATTTGGTCATTCTTTTCCCTTGCAGTCAGCAATACTTTCTTCTCCCAATCCAACCTTCCTATCTCTCTATGTCTCTTCAATTTTGCCACTGAACCTTTAATGGACAAATCTGTTTTTTTTTTTTTCAACCCACTAGAAGCCAGTCATTGTGCTTGGTACAGAGAAAAAATAAACAGGATATCATTTTGATGTTTAGTTGCACACCAGTAATTTAAATAAGTTCTATCCCATGAATCTCCCACCCACAGCAAGTAATTTAACTTTGTATTGTGGTATGTATGACTTCCCACAGGCAAAGAATGCTGAGGGGTAGGGGACCACAGGAAGACAGAATCTTTTTTTTTTTTTAACTTTTATTTAATGAATATAAATTTTCAAAGTACAGCTTATGGATTACAATGGCTTCCCCCCCTCATAACTTCCCTCCCACCTGCAACCCTCCCCTTTCCCACTCCCTCTCCCCTTCCATTCACATCAAGACTCATTTTCAATTCTCTTTATATACAGAAGATCAGGTTAGCATATATTAAGTAAAGATTTCAACAGTTTGCACCCACACTGAAACACAAAGTGAAAAATACTGTTTGAGTACTAGTTATAGCATTAAATCACAATGTACAGCACATTAAGGACAGAGATCCTACATGAGGAGTAAGTGCACAGTGCCTCTTGTTGTTGACTTAACAAATTGACACTCTTGTTTATGGCATCAGTAATCTCCCTAGGCTCTTGTCATGAGTTGCCAAGGCTATGGAAGCCTTTTGAGTGTACTGGCTCTGATCCTATTTAGACAAGGTTGTAGTCAAAGTGGAAGTTCTCTCCTCCCTTCAGAGAAAGGTACCTCCTTCTTTGATGACCTGTTCTTTCCACTGGGATCTCACTCGCAGAGATCTTTCATTTAGGTTTTGTGTTTTTTTGTTGTTTTGTTTTGTTTTGTTTTGTTTTGCCAGAGTGTCTTGGCTTTCCATGCCTGAAATACTCAGGAAGAGTGAATCTTTTTTTTTTTGACAGGCAGAGTGGACAGTGAGAGAGAGAGAGAGAGAAAGGTCTTCCTTTGCTGTTGATTCACCCTCCAATGGCCGCCGCGGCCAGCTCACCGCGCTGATCCGATGGCAGGTACTTATCCTGGTCTCCCATGGGGTGCAGGGCCCAAGCACTTGGGCCATCCTCCACTGCACTCTCTGGCCACAGCAGAGAGCTGGCCTGGAAGAGGAGCTACCGGGACAGAATCTGGCGCCCCGACCAGGACTAGAACCCGGTGTGCCGGCGCCGCAAGGCGGAGGATTAGCCTAGTGAGCCGCGGTGCCGGCCAGGAAGAGTGAATCTTAAGAACAGCTGTCTTGGGGCCGGCACTGTGGTGCAGCGGGTTAACACCCTGGCCTGAAGCACCGGCATCCCATATGGGCACCAGTTCTGGTTCCGGCTGCTCCTCTTCTGATCCAGCTCTCTGCTATGGCCTGGGAAAGCAGTGCAAGATGGCCAAAGTCTTGGACCCCTGCCCCCGCCTGGGAGACCTGGAGGAAGCTCCCAGCTTATGGCTTCGGATCAGCACAGCTGCGGCCGTTGTGGCCATCTGGGGAGTAAACCATTGGATGGAAGACCTCTCTCTCTCTCTCTCTGTCTCTCCTCTCTCTGTATAACTCTTTCAAATAAATAAATAAATCTTTAAAAAAAAAAAAAAAGAACAGCTGTCTTTACAATGAGGAAAAGTCATCCCTAACACTGTGGGTGAAAGCTTTGCCAAGCAGCACTGAAGGTATGGAAGCCGTCATTGTCCACACACCTGCCCCTATAGTTCTGGTATGAATGGGGCTCCTGGTAAAGTCTTACAGAGGCAAGTGCCACCTGAATAGCTGATCTCAGATGCCCCACAAGTCAGAGGTCAAATTATTAACCTGATTTTGATTCCATTAGAGTTAAGTATCAACAAAAGTAGTCTTTATTTACCTCTTAAGACTCTTTTTCTTAAATGGAAGCACTTGTGACTATTGGAGACCCATCTACGCCCTTTCCATTAGAGGGATCTCTTAGAAGTACCTGATTGCTGCTTGCTTTTTTTTTTTTTTTTTTTTTTTGTTAATGAACATATTTATCCCTGACTAGGAACCCCTGCCATAAAATAAGACAGCAATTTGATTAGTTGTCTATAAAGAATATTCTATATCTGAGTTTCCCCTTTCTAATTGAGTGCTTTTTCTTTCATTAAAGTCAGCATTCTGTGACCTTTAAATTCACTTAGAAAAGTTAATCCTCTGGTTAATCTGGACCAATTGGTTTCTGAAACACCATTCAATGACAAACCATTATTTCTGCCTCAGTTTTTAATTGGTTAGAATGTTATTGCTGCAAGATCCAGTAGCTGTCAGATTTGCCTGCTAGCCAGTCTTCCTGGACATATTCCAAGTCATTAAAGCAACACCTCCTGTTCAAGCCAGGGATATTTATCCTGAACCCAACTCTGGTGCTCTCTGCTGTTCTTATTTAATTAAGGCCTAAGGAATGTTGGAGGGTGTCCTGCTGCAGAATGGGGACAAGCACACTTTTTAGAAAAAATCTGAGATCCAGGTTTCTTATGTTAGAGGCTATTTTCGAATGATTAGGTGAAATTGCCTCATAAATCACAAATTAGCATGGAGGCAAAATGCATGTTTTCTTAGATGTTTTATAACTTTTACCTTTGAATTTTCTCTTATAATAGAGTTAAATCACATCATATCAAAGAGGTAGGATAATGTTAATCCAATGGCGAATATATAGGTAACTTGTTACCATTATTTTACTCTTCTAAAGAATAGATCTTGGGTTTTCTTTTTGTTGTCCTATTAGTGTCTGAGACATTTTAACAGGTAACCATGGTAGTCATTCTTCTTTTAAATGATAAAATCAAAAAAGATCATCCACATGAATTTTTCCTGCTAAGTACATAGCAGTAGCATTGCCTGTGGACTTGCTGCCAGATTCTTATATTCAGGTTTAAACTTTCCAAGGCCTAAGCTGAATGACCTTGATTAAGTTATTCAAGTCCTCTAGTTTTCATTCGACTCCTCTACAAAGTAAAAGTAAATGTACTTTATCTTATAATTCTCTAAGTGGTGAGTATTAATTAAAAATGTATACTACGACCTTGGCTAAATATGATCAGAGTCGGTGAACTCAAAAAGCTTCCATAGCCTTGGCAACTCATGACAAGAGCCTAGGGTGATTACTGATGCCATAAACAAGAGTGTCAATTGGTTAAGTCAACAACAGGAGTCACTGTGCACTTACTCCTCATGTAGGATCTCTGTCCTTAATGTGCTGTACATTGTGATTTAATGCTATAACTAGTACTCAAACAGTATTTTTCACTTTGTGTTTCTATGTGGGTGCAAACTGTTGAAATCTTTACTTAATATATGCTAAACTGATCTTGTGTATATAAAGAGAATTGAAAATGAAAAAAAATGTATGCAAAGTACTTTTAATAACACTATCATGACTGATAGTCATGGAATCAGAATCTTTTTATATAAAGTCATCACAGAAAGGGAGCTCTTAGAGTGTAAGCAGATGAAGTTGATTGGCTACAATGAGCGACGCTGACCTTTCTTGAGCTCTTTCTCCTTACTCACCCGTCCATTCCTAACTCACCTTCTCTTAGAGGAGCTATGGCCCCAAATTCCAACTTCCAGCTTCTTGTTTGTTCCTTGCAGTCTGTGGCCTCATTTTGACTGATTTCCTTAAGGAGTGAGTGGTGGAGAGGAGGCTTCTCCCCACTTTTTATGTTTCCTTCCTTGTGAAAACGTCCCCACAAATGAAACTCTTCTGGCTTCTTTCCCTCTTCTCATGTATTGAACCCTTTGGTGGGTCGAGTGAGTTATTAAGCTGACCAATGTAGGAAAAATGAGCTAGATATAATTGGCTCAAAGCTTCTTGGTACTATACATCATCTGTTGCTTCCCGGTGGTTTCCCTTCCTGTCACTCAGCAGGTAATTCTGTTACTGAGTGTCACAGAAAGCTTACTTGTCTGCAGGTATGAGCCATACCTTTCCCCAGGAGCTATAACGGTTTGTCTTCTTGCTCCCATTCTCTGGTACTTTATATATTTGTTGATTCAGAACTCAGGTGGAAAAGATGGGTATTATTTATTGTACACCTCAAGCCCTTCAAATTTACAAATTTGCATCTCCATCTTTACTTTCCCACCAGGGTCCAGATCCACATACCAACTGTTTTTAAAGAATTCTATGTATGGGGGCCAACGCTGTGATGCAGTGGTTTAAAGCCCTGGCCTGAAGCGTCAGTATCCCATATGGATGCCTGTTCTAGTCCTGGCTGCTCTGCTTCTGATCCAACTCCCTGCTAATGCGCCTGGGAAAGCAGCAGAAGATGGCCCAAGTGCTTAGGCCCCTGCTACCCATGTGGGAGACCCAGAGGAAGCTCCTGGCTCCTGGCTTCGGATTGGCACAGCTCCAGCCATTGCGGCCATCCAGGGAGTGAACCAGCAGATGGAAGACCTCTCTCTCTGTGTCTCTACTTCTCTCTGTAACTCTTTCAAATAAATAAAATAAATCTTAAAAAAAAAAAAAAGAATTCTATGTATGTTCCATTGGCACATGGAATACATGTTACAAAATATGAACTAACCCAAATTCAATGATTAGTCTAAACTCTATCTTTCCACCCTAAGTCTGTTCCTTTACTTCCAGACACAATGTTGCAAACCTGGGAGCCATCATTTAATTCTGCACTTTCCCATTTGTCTGAGTAATTTTGCGTCCTAAAGCTAGCCTTGTCTCTTCATCCCAGATGCTTCTACTCAAGTTCAAGCCCCCTACCTAGTTGCCTTTTCCTCACATTACCAGGGTGACCTTGTAAATAGTTAATGCACAGGGTGGGACATTTAACATAGGGGTTAAGACACCCATATGCCATATTGGAGTATCTGAGTTAATTCCCATCTCTGGCTCCTGACTCCAGTTTTCTGCTAATGCATATTGTGGGAAGCAAAAGATGATGGCTTAAGTAGCTGGGTCCCTGCCATTCATGTGGGAGTACTAGATTGAGTTCTGGCCTCTAGGTTTGGCCCCAACCTGGCCCCAGTCATTGCAGATATTTGGGAAGTGAACCAGAGGATGGGAACAATTAATCTCATCTCTTCTCTTCTCTTCTCTATCTCTATCTCTATCTCTATCTCTATCTCTATCTCTACCTCTCAAGTAAATAAGTTAAAAAGTTTTTTAATGTTGAGTTACTCCATTGTTGAAGCTCTCCACTGAGTTCCCTTCCCAGTAAGAATAGGATTTAAACTCCTTCCTGTGGCCCGCAGGCCCACATGATTGGACCTGTCCAGCAGGGTCCCTCCCCTGCCCCCTACCGCTTTCCTGGTGCTCTCTTCTCTGCTCACTCCACTCCAGTCTTGCTGGCCTCCTTGTTCTTCTTAAACTCTTGAAATCCTTTCCATCTCAGTACTTCCAACTTGCTCTAGGAAGTACTAGGGTATTCTCCCCCACATATTCACCTGTTTCCCTCATAACTTCTGGCCCTCTGGCCAACATTGTCTCCTCCAGGAGAGCCTTTCTGACCATTCATCTCCTCTCCATTCTGACATCATCACACTTTGTCTTCCTTCACGTCTCTTATCCTGGGTTGACATCATCTGTGAACTTATTTACAGCCGGGTGTATGTACAGGGATTTTTTTCTGCCCCATTCACTGCTGTATCTACAGTACATGAAAGAGTACTCAGCATCCAAACAGTACTCAATAAACACAGGCAGAACACCTTAAATATTTCAGCTCATCTCCCCCATGTCAAATCGCAGCCCTCTCTCATCCCAGATCCTTCACTCTGCAGTCAATTCTCATTCTAGAGAACAAATATCACTGTGTGTGCAAATCCTTCTCCTCAAGGACTGACAGCTCCTTGGCATGTGACACCAGAGTCTTTGTGACCTGGCCACTAACTGCCTCTCTGGGATCATCTCCTTCCACTCCTCTGGGTGTTAGTTCTGCTCTAAGTGCTCTATTTACTGCTATCCCAGACAGACATATTTTCACAACTTTAAATATATCATTCTTCTGCCAGGAACAGCACCACCACTTCCATATGACTAACACATTCCTACGTATTCTTTAAAGCCCAAAGCATCATCATTGCCTCTTCTATGAAGCTCTTCTCCTTGCCCTATTTCCCCCCATACTCCCTTTCTGGTCAGTCGTTTCCTCCTTTACTGCCTAGAACTTGGAAGATAGTTTTAATATTGCATCTGTTTTGTCTGTTTACAACCATGTACTTACATGTCTCAGTATGAGTATTCTAAGGACAAGCATGTGGCATATACAACACTGCACATAATACGTGGCATGAGATAGGGGTTCAATGAGATTCACTCAATGAATAAACAAGTGAGTGAGCAAAAGTCCAACTATTGAAACACAGGGTACAGTGAACTGGCCTCCTTTTGGATCTTTTCCACTCCTTAGCCTCTAGATCGATGCAAATATCCTGAGTCAGAGCAACCAGCAGAGTTACAAAAACACTCATGAGTATACAAGAACATGAGAAGTCAGCTCCAAAGCTCCTCAGCTCTGAACTGAGTGTTGGCCCAGAACTGTTATTCTGTGAATATGGATGAGCTCATCATGGTGCCACTATATAGGAGGGCACATCATTCTCATCCCTTTGACTCTGCCCATCTCCTAACTGGATCTCTTTTCCCTTTGGGACCCCCAACTTATCCTCTCTGCTCCATGGAACACATAGGAATCCCCTTTAACCTTAACCTCTGTTCCAGCATTCCTTCTATCTTCTTATTCTAACTGAAACTTGATGATACTCAGAAGGCACTACTCCAATCTCTACCCTCACCATCAATATTTCACAAGCAAAAGCTACTTTTTTTCTCCCAGTCTATTCCACAAATGGACCTGACCTGAGGTAGGTAGCCTCCTTATTCCTCATTTCCTTCCTGATCACTGACCCTCTCCTGTCTCTAACCCCTCAGCTCCTCTGAGGCTTTTGCCCTCAGACCATGCCAACCAGAGTTCCTGCTTGTTGCAGAGGTCTGCCAATCCCTGGTCATCCTATAATTCCTCAAAGATGTTAGTACCTGATTCATTGTCACTACTTCAGCACTAATTTTGTCTCAATTCTTGATGATGTTTACATCAATGGGGATTGCACTTGGGATATTCTGGTCTCTCTCTCCAGTGACTTTGTTCTCAACCTTATCTAACTCATTTCCTTAGTCATAGGCTAGATTTTGTTTTTCCCAATATCTGTAACCCCTCTGCTATGGTCTGGGCATATTTCTTTCCCCAAAACTCACATTAAAGGCTAAGTGTTTGACCTAGCAATTAAAACACCAATGTCCCATATTATATTATCTGGGTTCATGTCCTAGCTCTGCTCCTGAGTCCAGCTTTCTGTTAATATAGACCCTGAGAGGTAGTAGGTGATGGTTCAAGTAATTGGGTCCCTGTCACCCACATAGAAACCCTGGATTGAGTTTGGGCTCCTGGCTTTGGCCCAGCACCACCCAAATCTGGACATTGAAGGTATCTGTGAAATGAACTAGTGGATGGTATGGATAGGATCTCTCTCTCTCTCTCTCTCTCTCTCTCTCTCCCCCCGCCCCTACTTCCTCGCTCCCTCCCTTGGGGGGAAAAACTATGTTGAAGCTTAATCCTCAAAATCATTTGTTAATGATATTTGGAAGGGGCCATTGGGAGGGTAATTAAGACATGGAAATCTTGAGTGTGGGGCCCTATGGTTGATTTAGTGGTTTCATAAGAAGAGGAAGAGAGACCCACATTGGCATGTGATGCCCTGTGCCATCTTGGAACTTCTCAGAGAGTCCTCACCAGCAAGAAGACCCTCACCAGATGGGGTCCCACAAACTCATACTACCAAGCCTACAGAACGATGAACTAAATAAATTTTTCTTCTTTATAAACTATCCAGTCTGTGGTATTCAGTTATGGCAATAGAAAGTAGACTGTGACACCCTCCATAACTCAATCTCAAACTTCTTGTTCTTCTGTCTTTCTTGTTCGTTATGTCTAGTGTCCTGGTTTCAATAATATTTCACCTTGGATCAGCAATTCATTGCTTCTACGATTCATTTACTGCCCACCATGGCCCCCTCCCCTTCTTGTCTACATTTCTTTCCCAATTCAATGACATTTTGGCGAATAAACAATGGAAATGTGAAAATAAAAATTGTAGAAGATAAAAGAAATTAAGGATAATATATTATTTGTTTATGTACTCATTTATTTGAAAGGCAGAACAACAGAGAGAAAGGGAGAGGAAAGGTGGTGAGGAAGATATCTTCTATCTACTTCTCAAATGACTGCAACAGCCAAGACTGGCCCAGGCAGAAGCCAAGAGCCAGGAACTCCATCATGGTCTCCCACATGAGTGGCAGGAGCCCAAGTACTTGGGTCATCACTGTTGCTTTCCCATGTGTATTAGCCGGATTAGAAGTGGAATAGCTGGGACTTATGGAATATGAAATCTAGTATCATAAGCAGCAGCAATTCTGGCCTCAGGGAAAATATGTTTTAAAAACAAAATCATAATCCTAACATATAATTTCAAAAGTCCTAAATATTTCTTTAACAGTAGGGGATTTATTTCCCTCCTACTATTAGGTCAGGATATTATCTGTCAGAATAATGTTGAGTCAGGGCTCTAAGGTTATTCTTTTAATAATTTTCATATCAAGTAGATAATTAAGTGCCATTTAAATAGCAATACAAATTACCAAGGCTTCAAAATACAAATTTTTGATAATATAGGTATTTGCCAAAACATTTCCTACTCTAAAGGTGCCTGTGATACAATGATTCTATGGAAAGTCACAGACAAGTTGGTTTCTGTAACCCTTCTTGCTGCTGGGCAGAAAAATTCAACCTTAATTTTATCTTTCTTCTGAAGTACGTGATGAAGTGACAGATACTTTCATTAGCATAGGGAGGCACGGCAAAATTACGGATTAACAATCACTCCTAAAGGGAGAAAGCTATACTCAGAGGTGCTGAGATGAAAGAGACATAATTTATGATTGTTCTGTGTGAAAACAATCATTTGACAGTAATATATATTGTAATAGCTTGGGACACTATTTAAGATAATTCATTCATGTTAGAAAATAAATAGAAAATAATGTGATTAAAAGTTTAACATTGGATCATTCCAGCTTTGGTGTGGAGTTTGGAAGTGGGAGATGTCATTGAATAAAGAGGGGAAAAATTAGAGTAAAAATGCCAATTATGTACGAGCCTATATAAGGATAGATTAAAACGAGAAAAATTGGATATTTTTGAAAATTAAGATACACACACAGAAACACACATGAAATGCCCTCAAAAGATTCATGGAAAATTCATATTATCTTTTAATTTTATTTCCCATGAAGTATTTGAAGCTGTCTTGTATATATCATTATGAATGTGTTATGTAATAAAATTGTGCCACTTTTCATGTATTTTCAGATTTTTATCACTTATAGAAAGAACTGCATTAGAATTGAGAGTCTTTGCCTAGAGATGAAGAATTTCTGGGCATAACCTATCAGTTAAAATCAGTTAAATTACCAAGAGAGCCATAAACTGGCCCATGGCTGGAATCTACTGTAAAACTTCTTGAAAAATTAGAACAAAGAAAAGACGCTAATTTCTCATAGTAAAGGAGAAACATTCCTTAATTGGATCAGGTTATTTTGAATTCTTGAATTTTTTTCATGAGCTTTCTTTTATTCCTAAAAATATATACAATATTTATTTTACACATAAACATGCACAAAAACATTTGCAATATGTAATACCCTGTGTCATAAAGCAATCTGAATTTCAGTCCTGTGTATTGGCAAACTTTAAAAATAAATTAAATCACACATTAAATTGTTACTTAGAGGTTTTTGAATGTTCTTTCTCTTTTTTCCCCAAAGGAAAATTTATTAAAAGAATAAAAACTTCATGAATCTCATAAGTACAACTTTAGGAATGTAGTGATTCTTCCCATCATAGCCGCTCTCCTACCCAAACTCCCACCCTTCTTCCCCTTCCTTCCTCTCCCAGTCCCAGTCCCAGTCCCCACTAAGATCCATTTTTGATTAACTTTATACACAGAAGACCAACTCTATGCTAAGTAGAGTTCAACAGTTTGCACGGGGTGGGGGTGGGGGGGAACTGTTCCTCAACATTTGAGACAAAGGCTGTTCAAAGTCATTGTATCTTGAATTTCACTTTTTTTTTTTTAGAAACTTAATTAACTTTAAAGAAGCACCCAAGAATGATACATCTTTTGTGAGCACTTAGATATAATTATAATACAACTCTTTGAAGACAGATTTCCTGCATGGAAACTCAGTGCACAGTGACTCCTGTTGTTAATTTAACAATTAACACTCTTATGTATGACATTAGTGATCACGCAAGGCTCTTGACATGAGCTGCCTAGGCTATGGAAGCCTTTGAATCCTTAAACTCCATCAGTATTTAGACAAGGCCATAAGCAGGGCGGAAGTTCTCTCCTCCCTTCAGAGAAAAGTACTTTCTTCTTTGGCATCTCCAAATTTCAAAGACTGATCAGCACAATAAGTACCTACAATAAATTTTAACCCAATCAATGTGACTCCCAGATTAGAGAATTCTGCCTTTCTTTTACCTGGCAGGTAGCAAGGATCGGTTAACTAACAGAGGGCTGTTGTCAGGAGTACTGAATAATGTTCCTAAGGCAGAATCTACTGGGGAAGCTCAAAGATGAAAGATTTTTGACTCCCTTTTCTCTGTTTAGGAAATAATATTTTGTAGAGACAGAACCTATATGATAGATTTCATACATCTATAACATACATATATTATATATATATCATGTATGTATACATATATGGTGTGTGTACAAATGTGTGTATATATACACATGTATATATATATATAATATATAAACTTTTCACCTTGAGTTCTAATTTCATTATGGAATTGTGAACTAATAACACAAAAGGTTAAGTGTATTCTTTTTAACTTCTCTTTTCTCCTTTCCACAAGGAACTGGTCTATACAGATGATTACTGTCTTTATAGGATACAACTGATGTTAGTAAGGAGACAATGGTTATGTTTTTATCATAACATGGTATCTTGGTGCTATGGTTTGGATGTTAAATGTCCCTTAAAAGCCCCGTGTGTTAGATGACTGGTCTCTGGGTTGGTGCTATTGGTAGGTGGCAGAACCTTTAAGAGGAGGCCCCAGTCAGAGGTCCTTACATATTTTTGGGGGGGTATATGTCCTTAGAAGGTAGTTTGTGCATGACCTCTTGAGTTCTTGTGAGAGGATTGTTGTAGAAGCCTGAGTTTGGGCCACCAATTCTCTCTTCTGGCAAGCTTCCTGGCTTGCCATGAGATTCTTCCTCTGTATGTATTACACCATAAACCATTCACCATCTGCCAATAATCATGGACCCTTTGCCAAAGCCAAGTCCTTGGACTGCTGTTTGCACTTTCAGCCTGAAAAAATGTGAACTAAATAAACCTCTTTCCATTACTGATGCCATAAACAAGAGTGTCAATTTGTTAAGTCAACAACAGGAGTCACTGTGTACTTACTTCTCATGTGGGGTCTCTGTCCTTAATGTGTTGTCCAATGTGAAGTAATGCTATAACTAGTACTGAAACAGTATTTTTCACTTTATGTTCTATGTGGGTGCAAACTGATGAAATCTTTACTTAATATATACTAAATCAATCTTCTGTATATAAAGATAATTGAAAATGAATCTTGATGTGAATGGAATGGGAGAGGGAGCAGGAGATGGGAAGGTTGCAGGTGGGAGGGAAGTTATGGGGGGAGAAGCCATTGTAATCGATAAACTGTACTTTGGAAATTTATATTTACTAAATAAAAGTTAAAAAATAAAACTATGCATAGAAATTTAAAAATTCTGCACCAAAATAAGTTTTATTCCAATAAATAAATAAATAAAATCTCTTTCCTTCATGGGTAGCTTGTCTCAAATATTTCATTGTAGTAATGAAAAGCTAATACACTTGGCTTCCTTCATTAAAAATTATTTCACTCTAGTTTTGAAATTAATACTGCCAATTGTAGGAAAATTGGAAAGAAAAAGGATCTACATAATTTGACCACACAGAAGCATACAATTAACATTTGGAAGATGTCCCTCCAATATTTATCTATACTTTCAAAAATTTTATTAATGATTCACTCTAAAATGAATTTTATACAGCTTTAAAAATTTAACTTTGTACGATGTTTCCCATTAAACATTTTTTAAGGATTTATTTATTTGAAAGAGTTACACAGAGAGAGGAGAGGCAGAGAGAGAGAGAGAAAGGTCTTCCATCCAATGGTTCACTCTCCAGTTGACCACAATGGCTGGAGCTGCACCGATCCAAAGCCAGGAGCCAGGAGCTTCTTCCGGGTGTCCCACACGGGTGCAGGTGTCCAAGGACTTTGGCCATCTTCTACTGCTTTCCCAAGCCATAGCAGAGAGCTGGATTAGAAGTGGAGCAGTCGGGTCTTGAACCGGCACCCATATGGGATGCTGGTGCTTCAGGCCAGGGCATTAACCCACTGTGCCACAGCACAGGCCCAACCCATTAAACATTTTTGTAGGGGCCAGAGTTATGGCACAGCAGATTAAGCCACTGCCCACAGTACTAGCAGCCCATATAGGCACCAGTTTAAGTCTCAGCTGCTCCACTTCTTTTTTTTTTTCTTTTTTTTTTCATTTTTTTTTTATCTTTTATTTAATGAATATAAATTTCCAAAGTACGACTCATGGGTTACAATGGCTTTCCCCCCCATACCGTCCCTCCCACCCACAACCCTTCCCTTTCCCACTCCCTCTCCCCTTCCATTCACATCAAGATTCATTTTTGATTATCTTAATATACAGAAGATCAGCTTAGTATACCTTAAGTAAGGATTTCAACAGTTTGTTCCCACACAGAAACATAAAGTGAAAAATAATAGATGATTTTTTTTTAAATCATGATGAAATCAGATCAGACCTATTGTCATGTTTAATCCCAGTGAGAGTCAAGTTGGGAATTGATAATTTCTTTTTTTTTTTTTTTTTTTACAGAAGATCAGTTTAGTGTACATTAAGTAAAGATTTCAATTGTTTGCACCCCCATAGAAACACAAAGTGAAATATACTGTTTGAGTACTCGTTATAGCATTAAGCCTCAGTGTACAGCACATTAAGGACAGAGATCCTACATGAGGAGTAAGTGCACAGTGACTCCTGTTGTTGACTTTACAAATTGACACTCCTGTTTATGGCATCAATAATCTCCCTATGCACCAGTCATGAGTTTCCAAGGCTATGGAAGCCCCTTGAGTTCTCCAACTCTTATCTTGTTTAGACAAGGTCATAGTCAAAGTGGAGGTTCTCTCCTCCCTTCAGAGAAAGGCACCTCCCTCTTTGAGTACCTGTTCTTTCCACTGGGATCTCACTCACAGAGATCTTTTTGCCAGAGTGCCTTGGCTTTCCATGCCTGAAATACTCTCATGGGCTTTTCAGCCAGATCCGAGTGCCTTTAGGGCTGATTCTGAGGCCAGAGTGCTATTTAGGACATCCGCCATTCTATGAGTCTGCTGAGTATCTCACTTCCCATGTTGGATCACTCTCCCCTTTATTTATTCTATCGGCTAGTGTTAGCAGATACTAGACTTGTTTATGTGCTCCCTTTGACTCTTAGTCCTTTCATTATGATCAATTGTGAACTGAAATTGATCACTTGGAATAGTGAGATGGCATTGGCACATGCCACCTTGATGGAATTGAATTGGAATCCCCTGGTATGTTTCCAACTCTACCAATTGGGGCAAGTCAGCCCGAGCATGCCCCAAATTATACATCTCTTCCCTCTCTTATTCCCACTTTTATGTTTAACAGGGATCACATTTCAGTTAATTTTCAACACTTAAGAATAACTGTGTGATAATTACAGAATTAAACCAGTCATATTAAGTAGAACAGACAAAAAAAAAATACTATGAGGGATAATATATTAAGTTGTCCATTAGCAGTCAGGGCTATGCTGATCAAGTCACCATTTCCCATAGTGTCCATTTCACTTCAGGAGGTTTCCTTTTTGGTGTTCAGTCAGTTGTCACCGATCAGGGAGAACATATGGTATTTGTCCCTTTGGGACTGGCTTACTTCACTCAGCATGATGTGTTCCAGATTCCTCCATTTTGTTGCAAATGACTGGATTTCGTTGTTTCTTACTGCGGTATAGTATTCTAAAGAATACATATCCCATAATTTCTTTATCCAGTCTACCATTGATGGGCATTTAGGTTGGTTCCAGGTCTTGGCTATTGTGAATTGTGCTGCAATAAACATTAGGGTGCAGACCGCTTTTTTCTTTATCAATTTAAACTCCTTTGGGTAAATTCCAAGGAGTGGGATGGCTGGGTCGAACGGTAGGGTTATATTCAGGTTTCTGAGGAATCTCCAGACTGATTTCCATAGTGGCTTGACCAGTTTGCATTCCCACCAACAGTGGGTTAGTGTCCCTTTTTCCCCACATCCTCGCCAGCATCTGTTGTTGGTAGATTTCTGTATGTGAGCCATTCTAACCGGGGTGAGGTGAAACCTCATTGTGGTTTTGATTTGCATTTCCCTGATTGCTAGTGACCTTGAACATTTTTTCATGTGCCTGTTGGCCATTTGGATTTCCTCTTTTGAAAAATGTCTATTGAGGTCCTTGGCCCATCTCTTAAGTGGGTTGTTGGTTTTGTTTTTGTGGAGTTTCTTGATCTCTTTGTAGATTCTGGTTATTAACCCTTTATCTGTTGCATAGTTTGCAAATATTTTTTCCCATTCTGACGGTTGTCTCTTCACTCTCCTGACTGTTTCTTTTGCAGTACAGAAACTTCTCAATTTGATGCAATCCCAATAGTTGATTTTGGCTTTGACTGCCTGTGCCTCCCGGGTCTTTTCCAGAAATTCTCCCAGTCCCAGTCCCATTGCCTGTGCCAATATCTTGAAGGGTTTCTCCAATGTTCTCTAATAACTTAATGGTGTCAGGACGTAGATTTAGGTCTTTAATCCACGTTGAGTGGATTTTTGTGTAAGGTGTAAGGTAGGGGTCTTGCTTCATGCTTCTGCACGTGGAAATCCAGTTTTCCCAGCACCATTTATTGAATAGACTGTCCTTGCTCCAGGAATTAGTTTTAGATCCTTGATCAAATATAAGTTGGCTGTAGATGTTTGGATTGATTTCTGGTGTTTCAATTCTGTTCCATTGGTCTATCCATCTGTTTCTGTACCAGTACCATGCTGTTTTGATTACAACTGCCCTGTAGTATGTCCTGAAATCTGGTATTGTGATGCCTCCAGCTTTCTTTTTGTTGTACAAGATTGCTTTAGCTATTCGAGGTCTCTTGTGCCTCCATATGAATTTCAGCATCATTTTTTCTAGATCTGAGAAGAATGTCTTTGGTATCTTGATTGGGATTGCATTGAATCTATAAATTGCTTTTGGGAGAATGGACATTTTGATGATGTTGATTCTTCCAATCCATGAGCATGGAAGATTTTTCCATTTTTTGGTATCCTCTTCTATTTCTTTCTTTAAGGTTTTGTAATTTTCATCGTAGAGATCTTTAACGTCCTTGGTTAAGTTTATTCCAAGGTATTTGATTGTTTTTGTAGCTATTGTGAATGGGATTGATCTTAGCAGTTCTTTCTCAGTCATGGCATTGCTTGTGTATACAAAGGCTGTTGATTTTTGTGCATTGATTTTATATCCTGCCACTTTGCCAAACTCCTCTATGAGATCCAATAGTCTCTTAGTAGAGTTCTTTGGATCCTCTAAGTACAGAATCATATCGTCTGCAAAGAGGGATAGTTTGACTTCTTCCTTCTTGATTTGTATTCCTTTGATTTCTTTTTCTTGTCTGATGGCTCTGGCTAAAACTTCCAGAACTATGTTAAATAGCAGTGGTGAGAGTGGGCATCCCTGCCTGGTGCCAGATTTCAGTGGAAATGCTTCCAACTTTTCCCCATTCAATAGGATGCTGGCTGTGGGTTTTTTATAAATTGCTTTGATTATATTGAGGAATGTTCCTTCTATACCCAATTTGCTTAGAGTTTTCATCATGAAAGGGTGTTGAATTTTATCAAATGCTTTCTCTGCATCAATTGAGATAACCATATGGTTTTTCTTCTGCAGTCTGTTAATGTGGTGAATCACATTGATTGATTTGCGAATGTTGAACCATCCCTGCATACCAGGGATGAATCCCACTTGGTCTGGGTGGATGATTTTCCTGATGTGTTGTTGTATTCTATTGGCCAGAATTTTATTGAGGATTTTTGCATCTATGTTCATCAGGGATATTGGTCTGTAATTTTCTTTCAGTGCTGCATCTTTCTCTGGCTTAGGGATTAAGGTGATGCTGGCTTCATAGAAAGAATTTGGGAGGATTCCCTCTTCTTCGATTGTTCTGAATAGTTTGAGAAGAAATGGGATTAGTTCTTCTTTAAATGTCTGGTAGAATTCAGCAGTGAATCCATCTGGTCCTGGGCTTTTCTTTGTTGGGAGGGCCTTTATTACTGTTTCAATTTCTGTTTCAGTTATGGGTCTATTTAGGTTTTCAATGTCTTCCTGGTTCAATTTAGGTTGGTTGCATGTGTCCAGGAATCTATCCATTTCTGATAGGTTTTCCTGTTTGCTGGCATACAGGTCCTTGTAGTAATTTCTGATGATTCTTTTTATTTCTGTGGTGTCTGTTGTTACGTTTCCTTTTTCATCTCTGATTTTATTGATTTGGGTCTTTTCTCTTCTTTTTTTAGTTAGTTGGGCCAATGGGGTGTCAATTTTGTTTATTTTTTCAAAAAACCAGCTTCTCGCTTGGCTGATTTTTTGTAATGTTTTTTTGGATTCAATCCTGTTAATTTCTTCTCTGGTTTTAATTATTTCTCTTCTCCTACTAGATTTGGGTTTGGTTTGCTGCAGTTTTTCTAGGTCCTTGAGGTGCGCTGAAAGCTCATTTATTTGGTACCTTTCCAATTTCTTGATATAGGCACCTATTGCTATAAATTTGCCTCTCAGTACTGCTTTTGCTGTATCCCATAAGTTTTGATATGTTGTGTTGTTGTCTTCATTTACTTCCAGAAAGTTTTTGATTTCTCTTTTGATTTCTTGAATGACCCAGTGTTCATTCAGGAGCATGTTGTTCAGTCTCCATGTGTTTGCATACTTTCTGGGGTTTCCTGAGTTGCTAATTTCCAGCTTCATCCCGCTGTGGTCTGAGAAGCTGCATGGTATGATTCTAATTCTTTTAAATTTGCTGAGACTTGCTTTATGGCCTAGTATGTGATCAATCCTAGAGAAGGTTCCATGCGCTGCTGAGAAGAATGTGAAGTCTGTAGATGTAGGGTTGAAAGTTCTGTAGATATCTGTTAGATCCATTTGGGCAATAGTGTCAATTAAATCTGCTGTTTCCTTGTTGATCTTCTGTCTGGATGATCTGTCTATTTCTGAGAGTGGAGTATTGAAGTCCCCCAGTACTATTGTATTGGAATCTAAATCTCCCTTTAAGTCCCTTAACATATCTTTTAAATAGACCGGTGCCCTGTAATTAGGTGCATATACATTTATAATAGTTACATCTTCCTGTTGAATTGAACCCTTAATCATTATATAGTGTCCCTCTTTGTCTCTCTTAACAGTTTTTGTATTAAAGTTTATTTTGTCTGATATTAATATGGCTACACCTGCTTTTTTTTGGTTTCTGTTGGCATGGAATATCTTTTTCCAACCTTTCACTTTCAGTCTGCATGCCTCTTTGTTAGAGAGATGTGTTTCTTGTAGGCAACAAATAGTTGGGTTGTGTTCTGTGAGCCAGTCAGCCAAACGGTGTCTTTTAACTGAAGAATTCAGACCATTAATGTTCAATGTGACAATTGATACGTAGTGACTTTGCCCTGCCATTTTCCCGGAAATATTTTCTAGTATATGCTTTGAGCTTCCCATGCTCTTTTACTGGTAGGTGTTCTTCCTTTCCCTTCTTTCATATTGATGGCCGTGTTTCTGTGTTTCTGAGTGTAGCACATCTTTAAGTATCTTTTGCAGGGCCGGACGAGTGGCCACAAAGTCCTTCAATTTCTGTTTGCTATGAAAGGTCTTTATTTCACCTTCATTCACAAATGAGAGCTTGGCAGGATATAATATTCTGGGCTGGCAATTTTTCTCTCTTAGCACCTGTGCTATGTCTCGCCATTCCCTCCTGGCTTGTAGTGTTTCTGATGAGAAGTCTGCTGTGAGTCTGATTGGAGATCCTCTGAGAGTAATCTGACGTTTCTCTCTTGCACATTTTAGGATCTTTTCTTTATGTTTCACTGTGGTAAGTTTAATTACCACGTGTCGTGGTGAGGATCTCTTTTGGTCATGTTTATTGGGGGTTCTATGAGCTTCCTGTACTAGGATATCTCTGTCCTTCTCCAAACCTGGAAAGTTCTCTGCTAGTATCTCACTAAAAAGGCCTTCCAATCCTTTCTCTCTCTCCATGCCTTCAGGAACTCCTAGAACTCGAATGTTGGTTTTTTTTAATAGTATCCTGTAGATTCCCAACAATATTTTTTAGGTTTCTAATTTCCTCTTCTTTTCTTTGGTTTGACTGTATGTTTTCCTGTGCTCTATCTTCTAAGTCCGATATTCTCACTTCTGCTTCACCCATTCTGTTTTTAAGGCTTTCTAATGTGTTTGTCATTTGATCTATTGAGCTCTTCATTTCATTTTGATTTCTCTTGACTATTACACTTTCCTGTTCTACTAGTTTCTGAGTTTCATTTTGACTCTTCCTTAAAATTTCATTTTCACGAGAGAGATTTTCAATCTTGTCCATTAAGGATTTCTGTAGTTCAAGGATTTGCTTTTGAAAACTTCTAAATGTTCTTATCATAAATTTTTTGAAATCCGTATCTTGCATTTCTTCTATCTCATCATCTTCATACTCTTGGCTTGGTGTGTTTTGCTTATTTGGAGGCATCATAGTGTCATCGTTGATCTTGCTCCCTCTATTTCTGTGTTTGTTACTCGGCATAGTTAATTCTTCTTGCGTCACTGTGCGTTTTTTTTTTCTTTTTTTTTTTTTTTTATACTGTGTCCCTGTTAAGTGGACTGCCTGCTGTTGGAAGAGCCTTGGAGGCTTGAGATGGGTGCGGCCTGAGAGCTCTGCCCGGTTCTTCCTGGTTAAGGGTGTGCAAAGGTGACACCCTCAGGTTATGCGTGGTAAATCTCTCTCTTTTTATTTATTTATTTATTTTATTTATTCAGGGGGTAAGTAACACCGCAGGGCAGGGCTGTGCAGCATTGATGGTATTTAGCTTCCAGTCTTTGGCTCCTCTGGACTCCCACTGGGTTGCCTAGGCTACTGAATTGTAGTGACTCAGTTCCTTAACTCTCCCCCATTGATATGTAAATCCAAAGAGGAGGCCTGCTCTTTGTCTCTTGGGAATTCTTCAAGAGTTGCAGCCTTGTAACCTTTGCAAGGTTAGGGGGAAGAGAAACCCCGAAGCTTTTTTTTTTCCTTCTTTCCGGTAGTGAGTTTGCTGCACTTTCCGGCCCCCCTCTAGATTCTGACCCCCGTTTCCCCACCAATGTCTCGGGTTATTGATCAGCTGCTCCACTTCTGATCCAGCTCTCTGCCGATGCACCTGGGAAGGCAGCAGAGGCTGGCCTAGGTATTTAGGCCATTGTACCTTGTGAGAGACCCAGAGGAGGCTCCTGGTTTTGGCCTGGCTCACCCTTGGCTATTGAGGCCATGTTGAGGGGTGAACCAGTAGATGGAAGATTCTCTCTCTCTGTCTCTCTCTCTCTCTCTCTCTGTAACTCTACCTTTCAAATAAATAAAGAAAATCTTTAAAGAGTAAAGACTTTTGTAAACATGAACAGATAATGGTACATTTTTGGAGAATAAAAATAATTAGGTTTTAAAAAAATTTTCTAAGGAGACTAGATTGGTGGGAACAAAGTGGGAGACACTGAAAAACAAGGCAAGTTATTGCGGTACTTCAGGAGGTAGATGATGAATGGTTACATCCATTCATGTACTTGGAGGATGCTTTTCTAAGAACCCTAGCCGGTTCCTGAAACCACAGATAGTATTGAACCCTATGAGTACATACACCATGTATTTTCCTATACACAGAGACCCAGGATTACATTTCATTTGTAACTAATAATTAATAGAACAACTATAAGAATATAATAAAAAAGTATATGAATGTGGTTTCTCTGCCTTTCTCCCTCTCTCTCAAAATGTCTTAGTAGCTATTTTCATTATTAGATTGATTATTGTGATATTGCAGTGTTCATGTTCAAGTAGTACTTATTTTACTCAATGGCCCCAAGCATAGAGGTAGTGATGCTGTCAATTTGGATATGCAAAAGAGAAGCCATATAGTGCTTCTTTTAAGAGAAAAGTTAAAAATTCTCATTAGGGAAAAAAAAATCTTATTCAGAGGTCACTCATATCTATGGTAATAAATCTTCTATCTGTCTGTGCTGGTTTTGCTACCTGAATGACCACAAATAATTGAAACGGTGGAAAGCAAAACCATGAATAAGAGGACTCAACAGTGTTGGAAGAGGAAGCAGACCCACTAGAGAGGTATTAATGTGGTGGAATCTATTGCCTCAATTTTTCTAGTGAACTTCAAATCAGAAGGCAGTATTACCATACCCACTTCCTATAGCACTTGGTTCTGCTTGATCTTTCTCCCTTCCATCCCCTTCTGTTTCTTACTTATCTTGTTCTCTATTCTTTCTCCCGACATTACTTCTTGGGTTACTCATGCCTTGATTTACTAGTGACACCTAAAGTCTGACTTGACTCTAAATGTTATTCCAGAATTCAGGAGCCCAAAGTTCCTATGTGAATAATGTACCATGACAAATAAAGGCTCCCATGTAGATGTTACAGCCACTGATGTAATCATAAGTAGTAAATAATGAAACATTTTAAGGCATACCCCACAAGTCCCAATAGACGAAATTCCCATATTCATTTCTCTATTACTGGAAAAGACCATTAAACATCAGAAAGTAACAGATCAACCAAAAGGAGTGAGGACACACTGTATCAGCAATTATGGCTCTTACCATTCTGATATATTGGTGATTTGAGCAAATGCCATGGTGGTAAAGGATGATACTGTGAGAAAAAGTATTTAATGATCAGAATCAGATTAGTGGGGGTAGAAGGAGCACCTGAGGCCAGGAATATTGGCTCTTAAAATTCCCCCATTTCCTTCTGTCTATCACATGTGGATTTCAGTAATTATTTGCTAGGAGAATGAGTGACAGTACTGTTTGCTACCATGGAGGAGTTCCTTTCAGAGGGAGGCAGTAGAGGTTAGCCCAGATAGTGGTCAATTCTGCACCATTCCTATGCCTACTACATTCACCCCTGCATCACAAGGAAGAAGCCCAGCAACTATACGTCCCAGGAATCTTTGCTAGGAGGGTTCCAGAATAGATTCTGTAGGTAAAAGGCACTCCCATGGGATTTGGGGAATGGAAAAAAAAAAAAAAAGGAAAGAACACCATTTTGTGGCAGTAGCTAGCGTATTTGCTTATCAGGCAAGCTGCACCTAACACTTTCAGGAATTCCAGAAATCAACTGTTTCCTGCTGCAGGAAGCTGAAATCACCAGTCATGACTTTCCTGCCATTCTAGGTTTTCTAGAAATCAGGAGTCCCTTCCTGAACTTTGTACTCCAAGTCCTTCTCATGACTGTATAACCATCTAATCCCCTAAAGTAAATCCCTTTCTGCTCACCATACCTAGAAAGGTTTCTTTGTTTAGTGAATATAGACTGATACAGGATTACAAAATTTAGGTACAGAAAGTATGTTTTGAATTGGATCCGTTGTATACTCCCTCAAGGACCTCACACAAGTTTCTCAAAAACTTTAAAAATCAGACTCCTCATTTTTAGAGGTAGAAATAATAAAAAATCATATCTGTCCCTTTTATAGGGTCTTATTAAAACCATCATAAAGAAATATTTTCATTCAACCATGTAGGAAAACAACACTCAGCACAGTACCTAAGGGCCTTCCAATTACATATAGTGAGAGAGAATAATATTAGCAACGATATGTAAATAGTAAATAACAGCTTTTTTTCTCTCCTATCTTTGTGGCTGCTGTGTGCTCTCCTTAGTGTATGGCATCACAGAAGCCACAACTAAGGACAAATCACTGGGAAGCGATAATAAAAGTGTGGTTTCTGCAACCCAACTATTAAAAGAATTTTCAAGAACTCTGGCCAGTTGGCTAACTATAGCATGACTAGTGCCAGGTCGATTACAACTGTGTCCACTACAGCGAAGTCCTCTGGTCAGAAAATGAAACTGACACTTGAGCAGCTGCAGGTTAGAACAGAAGTTGGAAAATTTTTGCTCCTGAGATCTGCTCCTTCGAGAACTTTCTGCAGTTTGGTCAATACATTTTCCAAAGAAGGATCAAAATTGAGAGATACCAACTGTATTTGAATATGATCAGTTAAAAAAGCAGCAGCACCTGTTAAATCTAGCTCCATCCTTAAGGAAGAACGTATCTCAACTGTGTACTCATTAGAATCTTCTGTGTGACTTTCATTTAAAGGAGTTACAAAACTGAAGAGGAGATGACTGTTTTGACTTTGTGATGAAAAATGTAGGTACTTAAGAGCTGCATATTACAGAGAAGTTTAGCAAAGTCAAGTAGAAGTTATACAGGGTAACTTATTTTATTTTCCAACTGGGGGCCCACAGGTGAGGCAGTGGCGATCACTGTCATCATGGGTTTACCTAGCAAGGAGCTATTGGTGTCACTTACGGCTCACTTGCTTCTGCTTACCCAGAATTTGAGCAAAGTCATACTTTGTAAACTCATCACTGCGAACAGCATCTCTGAGTCACTGGCTCCATAAGGAAGGTCAACAATGCTAATTATTCCCCAGAGTAGAGCTTACTATGGTTCAGGGAAAGGTGATGGGGTGGCCCTCTGGGATTGTGCTGGGATAATGTGCTGTTCTTCAAGTCTCATGGGGGTCTCCATGCAGGATAAATACACTTTTCCTGGCTGGCGCCGCGGCTCACTAGGCTAATCCTCCGCCTAGCGGCGCCGGCACACCGGGTTCTAGTCCCGGTCGGGGTGCCGGATTCTGTCCCGGTTGCCCCTCTTCCAGGCCAGCCCTCTGCTGTGGCCAGGGAGTGCAGTGGAGGATGGCCCAGGTGCTTGGGCCCTGCACCCCATGGGAGACCAGGAAAAGCACCTGGCTCCTGGCTCCTGCCATCGGATCAGCGCGGTGCGCCGGCCGCAGCGCGCCAGCCGCGGCGGCCATTGGAGGGTGAACCAACGGCAAAAGGAAGACCTTTCTCTCTGTCTCTCTCTCTCACTGTCCACTCTGCCTGTCAAAAAAAAAATAAATAAATAAATAAATAAATACACTTTTCCTTTCCCTTTTACACATATTATGCAAGGTGCCTGAAGGTCTTTGTATTTTTTTCATGCAAATTTCACTTAATTTCATTTTCCTATTTCCTCTTTTTTTTTTTTTTTTTTTTTTTGGTGAAGTTAAACAATATCAACTAGACAAAATAGTTGACTGGAGAATGTAGGTAGGATTCTCCCAATGTTCAGAAACAAGGCTCTGAGGACAATATTTAGCTAAGTGTTATCACCCCACATCTGCTTTGCCTAGTTACCAAGATGCTGAAGAAGTTGAAGACACAACAGGTATTTCTGGCTGAATGTCTTCACCTACAAAGCTCTGGCACAGGAAAAGCACCCTGTTGCTGGAAAAAGAGTGCAAGTTATTTACAAAGACAGCTCACAGATGAGATTCCTTTTGGGGTAAAAAGGTGAGATACTGAGTCTTCCTCTCTAGAATTCTTATCCTGGGAAGAAAGAGGAACATAGTGCCCCAGCATTGGTCTCTACTATAAATTCTACTAGGCTGTATTTGGTGTTTCCTTGAATGACACCAGTATCCTTAAAGGTTTTTACTCTGAACTCTCCCCTGATAGGCCTAAAGAGGCCTTCGGGAGGCTTGTTGGAACAGGTGATATGGTGTGGCCTGGCTAGAGTTCTAAGAAAATAAAATTTATTCTCCAAAATGGGATTTCACAACTTAGGACCACAGGAGAAAGAACATAAGCAAAAGATAAATGTGTATGATCAAATGTCAGTCTAGCAAAAAGGCGTGCTCAACTGTGTATTTTTAAGAAGCAGTCTTTTTCATTCTTTTTCTGTTGAGATATTTAAAAACTTAGCATTAAGGTCAATCTTTGTTGTTGTATTGTTTGTTAGTTTTTTACATTAAATAGTCAAATACAGGAAGGAATAACACTTAATGATTTAAGTATACAGAATTTATATCTATTGTTATATGTAGAGGAAGAAACTTGCTTGAATGAATTTGTTAGAGACATTGGCAGTTTCCCTACTATATGCCATGTACTGGCTTAAGCATTTTATGAATTATTTTATTGATGTAACAAACTTCAGGACTATTATTATCCCCATTTTAAAGAAGCTAAAACTAAATCTTAGATGTGATTAATAACTGGCACTAGTTTGTTATTTTAACTTACCAGAATCAGGATTAGAATCTGAGCAATCTGACCTGAGAAACCCTACTCGCAGCCATCAGGTACATTGCCTTTAAGAATAAAGAGTATTTTCTGTGGTATCACCTTTTGCTTGTGAGAAAGCAGTTACTCCTGCCTGACCAAATGAGCCTTTTATTGATCAGGGCTCCTCAGAATCCCCCACCAGCCAGCATATTTTGTGTCATGTTTTGTGTCATGGGGACAGGTCCTGCCCCTTCCTCACTATACAGCTTGTTTGAAGTAGATATCTCTTGGAGAGTGAATTACAAGCCCTACAGGGAAACATAGCTCCCCAAATGTCTTTGAACTATATGGAATACTTTATAAATTATCATGTCATCAGATTCAGAGGTTGCAATGATAAACTATTTATAATAATCTATTTTGTCTCCAACTAAGTTAATGAGGACCATATCATCTTGCTACCTCCATCAGAGCAATATTCTGTCAGCCTACATTCGGAAATAATAGTCCCTTTCATTTGTAAGGTTTCAGGGTTACAAAGTACTCCCATGCCTGTTTCTGCCTTAATTTTCATTAGAAAAAACTCTAAGCTTATCTCCACTGTTTGCATTTACAGATGAGTATATTGCAGTTCAAAGAGATGATGTGCCTTGATTCAGTCATGCAGAAATAGAGACTTGACACCCAGAACTGAACTCAAGTTTTCAGTCTCGAAATCTAGTGTGCATTGCTATTAAGGTGTTACTTAAGGTAGAATTTCACCTTCATTTATTTTCATTTCCAGAGGTAAATGTTCATAATATGTACATCATGCATACTTTCCCATGTTCTCTGTCTGGCTTTTAAGTAGGTAATAGCTGCCTAATCAACTTTGATGACTTGAGTCTTAGATAATCCCTTTCATCTACAGGAGTCATCTGTTATCATCTAAATGACTTTTAGATTATTCTTGACATATAACCAGGATTCAGTGAATCTTCAGTAACTTTTAAGAAGCATAATAACAGCAAGTTTATTATTATTATTATTATTGTAGACACAGAATTAGAATAAGTGAGTAAAAAATTAATCCCCAAGAGTCTACATTTGGGCAAGTGCCTGGTCCTTCCTTGAGCTCAGTTTTAATTTCTGTTATCTTAGGGCATCAGATAAGCATTAGATCATTTCTAAATCCTGGCCAACAAGAATAGAGCCAGTTCTTAGAACTCATCTGAACAACCACCTCTGAGGTTCCAGGTCACAAAAAGACAAAAGCTGGGAAGAACTTGGAGGGCTTGTGGAGTTACTATTCTCTGAGGTATGCCCTCGAGGTCTCATTTAAGCCATCAGATAGAGCATCCAGAAAGTTCGCCATCTCTCTTAGAAACCACTATCTACCACCACCAAGTTCTCCCTTGTGTAACTCCTCAACCACATCATCTATACCTTTTCCTTTCTCTGCTAGTTTCTGTGGTTGAAAATGCTTGATGATAGTCGGTAGTGTAACACTGAAATACAGAGAAGTTATTTGGCCCTTTAGGCACTGTCCAGGGAATCATTCTCCAGGTTCAGTAGCTACGGAGGAAATTGGGTTGGAGTTCCAGCATCCATTCCACCTTTCCCAGATATATAGCAGCACTGTGATGTGGAGCTTAGCCTTACTTCCAAGGATCAGTTCAGAGAGGCACACATGTTAAATATGGGACTGTGATGGCTTTCTGATCTCCCTTGCCAGTTTAGAAATCCAGGCTTAAGGCAGTCATAGCACGACCTTAGTCTGATGGCAGGGAATGAATTGTTCAGGAACAGATTCTTCCACAACATCTCTTGAAGCTCACATCCATAACATTGCCCTTGTTCATGACAATCTAACCACACCAGCCTTGTGGTTATTTCTGGCACATGCCTAGAGGGTCTGTGCATCATTGCCTGTTCCCTCTGCCTAGCGTTATCATCTAGTTTCCCTTTGATGCAAACTCCTCCACCTCCTCCAACTCTTTGTTCAAATCTCACCCATAGTATTTGAAATTGCAATTAACTCCTTCAACCCTCTCCATTACCTCTCTTCTGTGTCACTGTCCATCAAGACTTCTAAACATTCTATATAATGTAATTATTTATTATATTTGCCATTTTGTTTTTTCTCCTTTAGCATGTAAGCACCTGATAGGAATCTTTGCACTATCCACTGCTTTATCCTAAGTGCTTACCAGAGTGCCTGCCTGGCTCATGGTGGGCAATCAATACCTTTATTTCATTGCACACCTTTGTATTAAGTCACAATCTGGATCTATAGCACCTGGCTAGATTTTACTTGCTTAAAAATTTCCAAATTTCAATACAAGGCAGATAATTACACAGATCACATAACTGATGATGTAATAGGTACAATTTTGTGGAGTAAAGGGGAAACTGTTAGTAATTGTGTCATGACTACTTAAACAGACAAGGCACTATCATAGGCAAAGCAGGACTTAGAGTCACCTTATTTAGGAGGAAATGCAGTCCAGGGAGCAAGAGTGAGGGATGAGAGGCAAAACCAGGAAAGGAGGGAGCAAAAATGAAAAAGTGTGTTATCGAGCTGCCTCCTGCACTGAGCATCTGACTGTTGGACTCTGAAGGGTAGTCTGAGGGCCACATGCCAGGTATTTAGAAACAACTGTGCAGAGAAGAGGGAGGTGTTTATGCCTTGACCCCTGTCCCCACTGGTCAATATTTCACCCATAGGGCGTTTTCAGGTTGTGTATGCAGAGAGTGTTTCTACGGGGCTTCTGCTGAGGTCCTTTACAAAGAAGCAAGATACATATGGCATGGACTTGATATTGGGTGCTGTCAGGATATGCCTATGTGGGCCTGGTAGGAGCCCACTAAGAAGAGATAAAGGCCAAGGTCATTGCAAGAGTGTCAGGACATAGAGATGGGCAAGGCCAAGAGAACAGAAGTCGTGAGTGGAGCCCAGCACAGTGGTTTATGCTTTAAAATATGAGTATATGAGGATATGAGGTACTGCATGAACCACTGCCAGAGGGCGGAAAAAAAAGAACCAAGACAAGGGGCATGTCCAGTGTGGAAACTGAGCTATCTAGGGGCTGGCATTGTGGCACAGCAGGTAAGGCCCCGCCTGTGGTGCCAGCATCCCATATGGGCACCTGTTCGAGTCCCAGATGCTCCACTTCTGATCCAGCTCTCTGCTATGGCCTGGGAAAGCAGTGGAGGATGGCCCAAGTTCTTCAGCTCCTGCACCTGTGTGGGAGGCTTGGAAGAAGCTCCTGGCTCCTGGCTTCGGATCAGTACAGCTATGGCCACTGAGGCCAGTTGGGGAGTGAACCAGCAGATGGAAGACTTCTCTCTCTGCCTCTCCTTCTCTCTGTGTGTAACTCTGCCTTTCAAATAAATAAATAAATAAATCTTTAAAAAAAAAAAAAGAAACTGAACTATCTATAGGTCGTGATTTAACTTAATTAATCTCTACATATCTTATAAGATGCCGTGTTATCTCCTTCATAAAAAGAAAGTGTTCTTAAATCCATGCATAGTCACCCATTGTGGTATGTTTGAAATCACTTTTCTTTAAAGTTTCTTTCTTTTGATAGTTTCTTTCTCCCCATGGACAATGTGGTTTTCAGATAGAAAAAATACCATAAAACAAATACCTAAAAGTCTGCGCCACTTTATCTCTCTTGGTACTGCTGTCTCCCTATCACTTCCTCTAGCCTGGCCCCCCTTTCTCCTGCCCCCCCTTTCAGGCTGCAGATGATGAAGAGATGTGACTTTGGTAGTCATAAAGGGTTAGGGCACACAGTGCCTGGGCAAGAGCTATGATGTGGTTTTTCCCCAAGAGGGGAAATAAATCCCAGCTCTCCCAAAGCATTTGGATTCTCCAGCTTTGAAAATTGCTACATCAGCATGGGCCAGAAACAACATACACTATCTCTCTTTGGTCTAAACATAAAATAAATTCTAAAAAATCCATTGCAATAAAATTAAAATATGAAACCCAAGGGTGTTCTAAAGCGATACCTAGAGGCTAGCTGTGGAAATTCTATGAGATATGGTTCTGTGGCTTCAGTATTATCAGAAAAATCATGGGTCCTTGCAAGTGGCTGCTTTTCCCTCTCTGAAAGGGCTATGGGAGGGCAGAGGTGGAATTTAGGTGTAGTTTCAAAACATTTGGAGAAACGTGGATGGATTGGAAGTGTATATAAATCCCACAAAGATCTATTATTTATGGGCCATCTGCATGTATCTGAATGTGGGTGCCAATTCGGAAGATGAGAATGTCAATCGGGCAACAACAAAGACTCACTGGGTGCCATGGCAAGCGGCTGAAGAGCAGTGAGGAGGATACAGACCTTCAAGTGGTGATCCCAGGCCTTCCGCAGGCTGCCCAAATGAGGAGGGATGCGAAAGCACATACCAGCACCACAGTGATGGAAAAGGGGCTTTGCAGCCACATTAAAAGAGCTCTGAAAGAGGGGACATGAAGGTAGTACTTGAATTTGGGGATTTCCCCCACTTATTTTTGGCCTTTAGCATCAATTTTCAAATAGCACTGGAAACCATATAAAGCTTACCCATTATGAATCTTGCCTTTGTCTTTTCTTTTTTTTTTTAAACTTTTATTTAATGAATATAAATTTCCAAAGTACGACTTATGGATTACAATGGCTTCCCCCCCATACCGTCCTTCCCACCCACAACCCTCCCCTTTCCTACTCCCTCTCCCCTTCCATTCACATCAAGATTCATTTTCGATTATCTTAATATACAGAAGATCAGCTTAGTATACATTAAGTATGGATTTCAACAGTTTGCTCCCACACAGAAACATAAAGTGAAAAATAATAGATGATTTTTTTAAATGATGATGAAATCAGAGCAGACCTATTGTCATGTTTAATCCCAGTGAGAGTCAAGTTGGGAATTGATAATTTCTTTTTTTTTTTTTACAGAGGATCAGTTTAGTATGCATTAAGTAAGGATTTCAACAGTTTGCACCCACACAGAAACACAAAGTGAAATATATTGTTTGAGTACTCGTTATAGCATTAAGTCTCAATGTACAGCACATTAAGGATAGAGATCCTACATGAGGAGTAAGTGCACAGTGACTCCTGTTGTTGACTTTACAAATTGACACTCCTGTCTATGGCATCAGTAATCTCCCTATGCTCCAGTCATGAGTTTCCAAGGCTATGGAAGCCCTCTGAGTTCTCCGACTCTTATCTTGTTTAGACAAGGTCATAGTCAAAGTGGAGGTTCTCTCCTCCCTTCAGAGAAAGGTACCTCCTTCTTTGATGACCTGTTCTTTCCACTGGGATCTCACTCGCAGAGATCTTTTGCCAGAGTGTCTTGGCTTTCCATGCCTGAAATACTCTCATGAGCTCTTCAGCCAGCTCCGAATGCCTTTAGGGCTGATTCTGAGGCCAGAGTGCTATTTAGGACATCTGCCATTCTATGAGTCTGCTGAGTATCTCACTTCCCATGTTGGATCACTCTCCCCTTTATTTACTCCATCGGTTAGCGTTAGCAGGTACTAGACTTGTCTATGTGCTCCCTTTGACTCCCAGTCCCTCCACCATGACCAACTGTGAACTGAAATTGATCACCTGGAACAGTGAGATGGCATTGGTACATGCCACCTCGATGGGATTGAATTGGAATCCCCTGATATGCTTCCAACTCCACCACTTGGGGCAAGTCGGCCTGAGCATGTCCCAAATTATACATCTCTTCCCTCTCCCATTCCCACTCCCATGTTCAACAGGGATCACATTTCAGTTAATTTTCAACACTTAAGAATAACTGTGCATCAATTACAGAACTAAACCAGTCATATTAAGTAGAACAGATAAAAAAACTACTAAGAGGGATAATGTATTAAGTTGTTCATTAACAGTCAGGGCTATGCTGATCAAGCCACCGTTTCCCATAGTGTCCACCTCACTCCAACAGGTTTCCCTCTTGGTGTTCAGTCAGTCGTCACCGATCAGGGAGAACATATGGTATTTGTCCCTTTGGGACTGGCTTATTTCACTCAGCATGATGTGTTCCAGATTCCTCCATTTTGTTGCAAATGACTGGATTTCGTTGTTTCTTACTGCGGTATAGTATTCTAAAGAGTACATATCCCATAATTTCTTTATCCAGTCTACCTTACACCTTACACAAAAATCCACTCAACATGGATTAAAGACCTATATCTACGACCTGACACCATCAAGTTACTAGAGAACATTGGAGAAACCCTTCAAGATATTGGCACAGGCAAAGAATTTCTGGAAAAGACCCGGGAGGCACAGGCAGTCAAAGCCAAAATCAACTATTGGGATTGCATCAAATTGAGAAGTTTCTGTACTGCAAAAGAAACAGTCAGGAGAGTGAAGAGACAACCGTCAGAATGGGAAAAAATATTTGCAAACTATGCAACAGATAAAGGGTTAATAACCAGATTCTACAAAGAGATCAAGAAACTCCACAAAAACAAAACCAACAACCCACTTAAGAGATGGGCCAAGGACCTCAATAGACATTTTTCAAAAGAAGAAATCCAAATGGCCAACAGGCACTTTAAAAATGTTCAAGGTCATTAGCAATCAGGGAAATGCAAATCAAAACCACAATGAGGTTTCACCTCACCCCGGTTAGAATGGCTCACATGCAGAAATCTACCAACAACAGATGCTGGCGAGGATGTGGGGAAAAAGGGACACTAACCCACTGTTGGTGGGAATGCAAACTGGTCAAGCCACTATGGAAGTCAGTCTGGAGATTCCTCAGAAACCTGAAGATAACCCTACCGTTCGACCCAGCCATCCCACTCCTTGGAATTTACCCAAAGGAATTTAAATTGGCAAACAAAAAAGCGGTCTGCACCCTAATGTTTATTGCAGCTCAATTCACAATAGCTAAGACCTGGAACCAGCCTTTGTCTTTTCTTGACAATTAAAATTCTCCTCCTTTTGCAACACTGTACCTTTCTTACTGTTTTAAAGTGTCACACAGCCTGTCACCCCCAAATATTTAATTATCTCAGCACCATTCTGAAATTAACCTTCCAGAAATTCACATCAGTTATGATTCTCCTCCCTCTGAGGATTTCAGGGTCACGTTTAACTCCTCAGGTTGGCACATAGGCTCTTGATGACATGCACCCTCTCAGCTCTCCGGCCACTTCATCTGATACACCTGTACTCATTTCTTCCACAGTTCAGTGTCTTTGCCTGCTTGTGCACTCTGTCCAGAAGCTTCTCTCCACACATTTCTGCATGAAGAATGTATCAGTTTTCGATTTCCATCCAGGCCTGCCTTCTCTGAATGGTCTGTGTTGGCCACATACACTGCAAGCAAGGGACAGGAGTTCCAAAGAAAAAGAAGATTCAGTTCCTGCCCCCAGGAAGCCTTCAGCCCATTCTGGAATGCAGAAATGTATGCAGGTAATTATGATACCATGTGACATGCTTGATTTTAAACTTTAAAAAATTATTAATATAAAGAACAGATTTCATGTATGTCATAGGTAGAGTTCTACACTGATTACCATACTTCTCTCCTTCCCACTCTCCCTCCCTCAATCCTCCCTTGATTTTTATTTTAATACACTCATGTATTACTTAACAAGGGTGTACATTCTGAGAAATGCATCATTAGGAAATTTTACCATAGTGGGAACATCATAAATTGTGCCTACACAGACTTAGGTGGTGTAGATCGATCAACATGACCTCTTGATGCATTCAAGTGATGTGGTAAACACAAAATGTATGAGGCTACTACCAACATCACATGACCTAGGTTTGTTATAAGTAGGATTAGACTCTACAAAGTATAGTTTGGAAAGTACATAAACCAGTAACACAGTTGCTTATTACCATTATCAAGTATTGTATCATTTATGTAATTGTATGTGCTATATTCTTATATGACAAGCAGTGCAACTCACCAGCATCACCCCAAATCCATGAATAATGTGCTGTGCTACAATGTTTCAGCGGCTATAATGTCACTAGGTGATAGGAATTTTGCAGCTCCATTTATAATTTTATGGGACTACCATCACATATGTAGTCCACTATCAACCAAAGACACTATTATGTGGCACAGGACTATGTTTATAAAAGTATGGAAGAAAACAATATCAATTTGCTTCTGCCATAGGAATGGTTGGGAAAGAACTCAAAGAAAGCTAAAAAGAGAGGGTGACATTTGAAGTTGACTTTGAAGTATGAATAAAATTTTTCCCAGTGGAAAAAGTGTTATGGGTCGTACAGTTATGGTTAGAGGACAAGTAAACATTCTGTGAAATGTGAAAATGAAATACGAAGTTGCACTAACTATTGGGACCAGCGAGCAGTGGACTTTGGCTGTGTATAGACAGTGGGTGAAGGCAGCACCGCAGTAGGACGGTAAACAATGAACTCAGAGATACACAGCAATGTCTGACAGTGACAACTAGTGGGGAAAACAACTAAGAAAAGAGGGAAGAACATGGGAAATATGCAAAGTGATTAGGCCAGAGAACTTCTCTCTGAGCAGGCACTGTCTGAGCAAGGGCCTGCACTCCATGCAGGAGTTACATGAAGGACAGGCAGAGGACACAGCATAGGCAAAGCCCTGGAGGCTGGAACATGCTTGTCCTGATAGACCAGTGGTGAGTGAGGCCAGGCTGGAGGCAGCTGAGTGAGCAAGGAGAAGCATGGAAGAGAATGAAGTCCAAGAGATCCTTGTAAAGCTGATTATCGAGTCCACCTGACACTCTACACCAGTCAGAATACATTTTCACCTTTCCTGGCAAAATCCCACTTACTTAACCCCTCAAGCAAGTCTAGACCAATTTTAGGCAAGAAAAAAAACCTGAAAAACTGTATTCACAATGCTAACACATTCTCCCCACCCTATCTTGAGGACCTGATGTGATAGTATTTAAAACAGTGCACTAAAATAAATGGTTAGGAAACAACCACAGGAAAAATCTCCTAACTAGAAGCTATTGAGGGTGCTTTAGGCAAAATTGGGATTCCAAGAAGTATATGCAAAATTGTACTTTTACTTGCATGCTTGCATTTTTTTTTCTGGAGAGAGACATTCACATTTTGTCATACTTTTCAAAGTAATACATGACACTTGCAAGATCAAGGGCCCCTGGAATAAAGAGTTTTTATAACTGAGTCTTATTATTATACTTGAAGAGGTGAGTGGAGATCAAAACCACCAGCGACCTTGGTCCTCCCAAATCAGGCCAGGTTTGCTGAAGGATAACAATTTAGCAAAAAAGAAAGTAAACTGTTGGGGAAAAATAGCCATTGTCCAAGAAGATATGGCCTCAACGAACTATGAGCTCCTGTGTGACCTCCACATGCAGGATCCTGTAATGGGTACTGAGACTGAGAGTCCTACAACCCAGAGTCCAGCCTCCCTCAGTCTTGGCTACAACATACACTCCTGGCTCAGCCTCTTTCCTTCCAACTTCCTTCCTTTACAAGAAAAACCTTTTGCTGATGGTTTGAACAGATAAATCCAAGTCTACACATGCCAAAAAGCCTCCTCCTTTCTCTTCTCTCCCAAACTGTAGATCATTTCTCTCAATGGCCGTATAGGTCCACAATCTTCCATCCACAAATCTGAGACAATCAGCCTCTTTTATTCGTCCCTTTATGACAATCCCATCAGCAGCAACAACATAAGCCAATGGCAGTTAATATTACTGAGTACATGTGTGTGTGCTTAGTGCTTTACATGCCTTATCCTTCTGACTCACTCAACAGTCCCATAAGTAGGCATTCCTATAAGTTCTATTCCATAGATGTGATAACTGAGGTTGAGAAAGGTCAATTTATGTGTCCAGGGTCAGATAGATTGCAGGTGGCAAAGCTAGGATTCAAGCCCCGTCTTCCTGACACCAAAGTCTATCTGTATTCCAAATCACAACTCGGTAGTGCTGCTCTATGACAACGAAACTAGAATGGAGTCTCTTCATGTTGCAAAGCAATTTTTTCCAAAGTATAAATTTCACAGGTGTGCTGCAGAAGACGCTACCATGATCAATACTTGAAAATGCAAATGCAATCATTATATTATGTTCACTTCAGAACACAAAAGCTTGATTGCATAAAAATGCTGCTTTTATTAGTAAACAGGAGAAGGCTGAAACCGTCTACAGTCTATATATTGCTTTATCAAAACTGGGTAGAGTATGAAAATTTGATCAAAGCACCTTCTTAAGAATTCAGTTTCATTTATATTTTCAGTCCCCAAACATAAATATGGCAGTGATACATACCAGAGCATTAAGGATACTTGTATAAAAATGGAATTGAATATTGTGTAGTAATCCTCATTTTTTGCCAGTAGAATTTGGGGGAAAATATACTTAAGTGACTCTAGAAGCCATAGCTCAGCAAAATGCCATCAAGCAAAATATCTCAATCTCGTGTCTGAAATCAAGTATTCAGGAATTACTTTTTCAATAAAAGCATCTCTCTAGGTTTATAGCACCAAAACAAAAGGAAGTATAAGATTATAATTTTATGATATGTGTCATTTAGAGAAAAAAGAGAAACATTTTTCTTCACTTACTTTGATGTTGTCAAAACAAATCAGTGCCCTACTTGCTGCTCTCTCCTTTTCAAAGCAACTTAATGGTGGGAGTTGTGTCTGCACCAATAAGGGTCCTCCCAATTTTACTGGCAACTAGAAGAAAATACGTTAGTTATTAAATAATCTTACTATTCTCTTGGAAACTTCTCTGAACTTTCTCTTAAATAATCTAGTGATTAACCCAGAAATGAGACTACTCAGCTGTGCTGGACCTGCAGTGTCCAGACTACGGTGAGGTGTAGATCCCCTTAGCACTCACTCTCAACTCTGACTACTACCACCAGGAGTCAAGCAGACAATTTACAACTTAGCACTGGAAGCATTCAGGAGGATTTTTCTGAGAGCCACTGTAATCAAGCACCATGAAAATCAGGTACAGTCACATCAGCCAGGAAAACGGCTTTGTGTATTTCTAGCTTAGAAGCAGACTTTGTCTACTGACTGCTTCCGTGTTCACTTGATCTGTGGCCGTCCTCCCTCAACCTAGCCCAGTGGGAAATCACTATCACCTTGACTTGAAATCAGGCAGATCCCTGGGAATCACCATATGGTGTGACTCCTGTTTGTCAGCAGGCATGGAGAGAGCCCCCTTCCCAGGCTGTACCTGCTGACACAGCAGCTTTTCACTGAGTCACAGCTGGAAACACACATGCAGCTAACGGATGGTGTAAGGACTGCATTTTCAGTCTCTTGTCCAACTGACTCTTAATTTCTTAAGAAACCAAAGTTTCTTCAAATACCAAAGGACAAAAATTACATTCTGATATGCTTGCTTCCATTTGTGCTCCTAGGAAAAAAACAATTTATCTTACATTTTAACATTAGAAGTTGCCTTCAAATAACAGGTGACAAAAGGCTCCCGTTAACTCACAGTGTCAAGCAAAGCATGTCACCTTTCATGAATTATGGATTTTTACAGCACTGTTTCATCTTAGCTGCCCACCTGAAGTGGCAGAGAAGTTAAAAGGAAATTTCTCTTTAGTTTCATCCTTTTTTTATGGTGGACTTTAACCATATTCATCGCTTCTTAGACATATTTTTTAAACAATTTAACATCTCAAATTCAGATGTGTCTTAAAACTTACAGTTTAATCAGCTCTTCTTCTCTCTTGATTTTAATAAAACATGATGTTTCCATGGCTATTTACCTAATTGAAGCTCCTATATATCCCCAAACATCCTTTCTTATAAATATGCCCAGAGCTCTTTAGAAAAATACCAATGTCATTAGACAGAAATCTCCTTCATAGCTGTGTGTGAAGCTGGTGGCCTGCTGCTTTCCCCAGCACACACCCAACACACACAGGATCCTCTGCACACAGTCTCTCTGCTTCTCACCTGAGTTACACACAGAGAGAAGGAGAGGCAGAGAGAGAGAGAGAGGTCTTCCATCTGATAGTTCATTCCCCAATTGGTTGCAACAGCTGGAGCTGCGCCGATCTGAAGCCAGGAGCCAGGAGCTTCTTCCAGGTCTCCCACCTGCGTGCAGGGGCCCAAGCACTTGGGCCATCTTGTACTGCTTTCCCAGGTCATAGCAGAGAACTGGATTGGAAGTGGAGAAGCCAGGTCTCAAACCGGCACCCATATGGGATGCTGGCACTGCAAGCGGCAGGTTTACCCACTACGCGATAGCACTGACCTCCTTACCTGGGATTCTAAGCTGTGACAGATCCTACTCAGGCTGACATTTTCATATTTCAGGTTAAAGATGAGGACTTATTGTCACCCACCACCAACCACCACCACCACCATTACCTTCCCAGTCTTACCCGATTCTCAATGTTTTAGTATCTTTTGGAAATGGAAATAAAGAAAGCAATGTAAGGACTAAAACAACTGGTAGATATGCTATGTACAGGAAGACTTACTGGTACAGGAGACCTACAGAAAGGAAAATGTTTTGAAATATCCAGGCCCTGTGACCTTGCCTAGTAATCATAACTTCTGAGACTTCCCCGTGGTATTGCTGAGAACTTAAAGAGGATGTCATAATGTCCAAGGGTTACAATAGGAATGACCTAGTACCTGCACAATAAAATATAGTACAAAATAAAATAATCAAGCATTCCTCCTTTTACTCTCTACAACAGAGGATGCAAATTGACAGCCTCCCAGATTTATATAGCAGCTCCTAAATTTTCTGTTTTATCAGCTCACATGGTTTTTTAAAATGTAAACTGGGCCTTTCTTACTCTGAATTGTAGCACATGTTTAAGGAATCCCACTTGCAAAAGTGGAAATCAGGTATGGAGCAGGTGGTTCGAGAGAAAAAGAATGCTGTGTTAGTAAACAAAGACATTTAACTTGGGAAATAAATAGAAGAGGGAGACTGTCAAAGGAAGGTGTCAGGCAGGACAGATGTTGGTTAGCAGAGAGTATGGCAGGAGTTTAGGTGTCTGGAGATACAGGCTTGAAAGACCTTCACTCTGGTTACAGTCGCAGGAGGCTATGAGACCACAGAAGCAGAACATGTAGAGAAAAGAGGATCAAGTACCGAATCTGGGTAAACAGACACAATTAGGAGATTTGAGGTAGAAAAGAAATCCATGGAGGAGATTAAGGTGTAACTGATGTTGAGAAATAGCTGGGTATGACATCATGCAATCTGAGGCAAGAGACACTCAAAAAGGTATGTCAGATAATATCAAATTATGCTGAGTGGTCATGGACAACAGCACAAAAAAGAGAGATGTGTAATATGACATTTTGAAGGTAACCTAAGAGGCTAGTGTCAGTAGAACCGTACGGCAGAAGCCAGATGTTAAAGGGTTCAAAAGTGAGTGGTTCCTGATTAAAATGGAGCATAAAGACTTCCCCTTTCACAATGTCAAATGTTCTAGAAAAACTTCAGAAAACATAAATCATGTTGGTAACACAAATGTTAATGAAGAATCCCAATTGCTGTATATTTAAAGAATTGGTATGTGTATTTTTGTATCAACATATCTTAGGAACCCACTAGATAGATATTTCAGAATTATACCTTTTCTTGCCAAACTAATCAATTCACTGTTGGTGCAACAACCATTTTTTGTGTATGGTCAGGACTGAGGCTTGATAATCAACCCTTTTCTAAGGTCAAATGAGCATGCTGTGGCTCTGGCTTTCTTCTTGCCATTCAGCAGCTGCCCTTCTAGAATTTACTGAAAACAATTTCCCTGCCAAGAAACTTTGCCAGTGCTATATTTATTGATTTTAGAAGGCTGTGGCAAACAACCATAGTGCCCCATGTAGGAAACTGTCAGAATATAGTGTAACACTTAAAGCTATCAGTTGACTCAAGTCAACAGTGTCAAATGACTTGAAAATGTTGGCTTTAAAGCACACCCAATCTATCTTTTGCTTGCTCTTTTGTGGGTTTGTTCAAGTCCCTAAATACATTTTTGTTAATTGGTCTCTAGAAACAACCGACTTTGTGCATGTGCTCTGTGTAATGCCATGTTAAAATAAACATAGGGACCATTCAGTTGCTGTTCTGACCCTTCTGAAGACATAATTTTACTTTATTAAAAGGGCTATTACACAGCAGTTTAGCAACCTCATCCTCTGCTATCCAGGTTGTTTTATCCGCTCTTTTGAAAGTACTAATTGAATTGAAAACTGTCCACATAAAAACTTGTACGTGGATGTTTATAGCAGCTTTGTCCATAACTGCCAAAACTTGGAGGCAACCAAGATACCTTTCAGCAGGTGGGAAGATAAATAAACTGTGGTGCATCCAGACAATAGGATATTATTTACCACTAAAAAGAAATGAGCTAGCAAGCCATGAAAAGATAGGGGGAAACTTAAATGCACATTATTAAGTGAAAGAAGCCAATCTCTAAAAGACTGCATGCTGTGAGATTTCAACTATATGACATTCTGCAAAAGGCAAAACTATGCACGCAGTAAAAATATCAGTGCTTGCCGGGAGTTAGAAGGGAAGGGGGAAGAATAGGAAGAGCACAGAATTTTTAAGGCAGTAAAACTGTTCTGTGGATACCATAATGGAGGGTCCCTATCATAATATATTTATCCAAACTTATAGAATACAAAATACAAGAGTGAACCCAAATAAAACTATGGATTTGGGGTGATGTGTCAGTGTAGGTTCATCAGTTACAACAGATGTACTGTTCTTGTGGGGGATGTTGATGATAGCTGAAGTCTATAATTTATGGGTGCAAGAGCTTCTGAGAAATCTATGTAATCTGCTTAATTTTGCTATGAACCTAAAACTGTATTTAAAAACCCCACTTTTAAAAGTATTAATATAGTCTCTTTTCAAAGTACTAGAAAAGGTGATATAAAGTTGTCAGAAGGAGAGATGAAATAGCCACTCTGAGCCATACGGTCATTTCCTTTCATAAGTCTCTCCATCTTGAGTCATGAACCTCCACTTTGTAAGCTGAAAACTTTAGTTTTTGTCTGTATGCCCAATGTTGAGTGGTCTCAGGGGTTGAGCTCATGTTGACTAAGTTCAAGAAGACAGTAAAGGAAAGTTTATTAACTTGCCAATAGAGATGCAACTTCGCAGTGAACCAGGCACTCAGCATAGTTGCCAGCACATTTTCCTGGAGGAAAAGTAATCTGGTGGAGAAGAGCTAGAGACCTGGCCTCAGGGAAGCCCGGCCTCCATGTCTCATCAGCCACACAGTGGCTGTGTGATACTGATCAATTAAACCCTTTATGATGTAGTATCCAAATCAGTGCCATTGGCAATGTAATCAAGTATTTTCCATGAGGCTGTTGTGAGAATTAAATACAGAAATTCACCTGAAAGGTTTTTCACAGTGAAAAGCAAACACTCAATAACTATTTACTACTGCTGCCACACGGAAACACGAGTCATAATCAGATTATCTAGAGACAGTGGAATCGGAGAAACAGTGGTTGGCTGGAGAATTTTGCCACATTAGTATTTGTCTCTGGGTTACTTGTCATGCATAGAAAGAACCCTCACTACTGAGGACTGTAAAATTATCCTTCAGTATTTTAATCTCATATTTTATGATTTTACTTTTCACAAGTGAATCTTTCTTTGTTCCCTGGAAAATACATTCTAAGAGTCAGCTTTATTTTTTTTTCTTAAATCATTACTCAGTTATCTTATTCCATTATATTTTTATTCTTTCTATTTTCTCTCTTGAAGGATAAATTTCTGGAGCTGGGGGCATGCTTTCACACCCTTTCTGCTCCTTGTTGGTATGAAATTCTTTTTCTAGGAATTCTATCTTTGTAATTTTTAAGTAATGCACATATGGCTATAGTTTCAAGTCACATTACAAACTGATGTTACGAAAGTCCCTTGGAAAGGAAGGGAGCTTTACATTGGGAAATCTTTGAGTTAGAGAACACTGATGTGTTTCTTACAATGCTAAAACTTGTAAGGATACTTTACATGAAGTATTATATTTGGAGTGAAAGTCATAGTTTATAGGCAATGGCTCGCTCTTTTTAGACAGACCTGAATACATCACCTGCTGTAGATTAAGAAACATTCTCCATTGCATACACCAGACCTTAAGATTCCTGGGTTTTTGGTTGTTTTCTTGTTTGGGACTTTGTTTTAGAACAGTTCTCTTTTGTGTGTATTTTTAGGAAACAATGGAAGGAAGAAGGTGAAAGAAAAAGCTCCTTCAATTTCCACCACATGTACCTGAATGAAGCACTGGTATAAAAATGCAGTATTCTGCGTGGTTTGTTTGATCACACTGCCATCTCTAATTTTTTCAGCCTGACCTTTCCTAAGCTTCTGCTGGCTCTTTCATCAGGATTTAAGGGAAAGGGCAAAGCATTTTGCATGAACCTAGAGACAGAGAGGAATACTATCAAATCCAAGAAAGCAAAAGAAATTCAGGACAATTAACGGCACTCACTGAATCCACTTGCTCTCAGGGAACTTACCATCACACACACACAGAAAACCCCTGAAAAATACACTGTTTATCATTTCCTGAATGGAAGAGGGCTATAAAGAATCAAAGAAAATGGATCATCCATACAATAAAATCAAGTATTTAGGAGATTACTTTTGACTTTTCAATTTCAAGAGTAAAGACTGGAATGGTAGCAATGCTGTGTGTTAGTCTGACCAATCCCCTCCTCCAAAAACTATCCTTCCCTCTCAAACACACACACACACACACACACACGTGCACACGCACACTCAATATGACCTCTACAGTAATCTGGAACACACTTAGGAATTTCCATAGTTATTCACATCCTCAGTACAGGCAGCTGTAAAGAAGATCAGGACTGTTGTCAAATCCAAGCCATTCCTCCTCATCCCAACTTTGCTTTTGAAGTTTCCAGTGACTTTGTGGGCTTTTTTTTTTTTTTTTGCCTGTATTTCTTGTTTCCTTTTATTTTAAAAATTTTATTGTGAGAAATGTGTTATTACAGAAAATATATCACATAATATGTTACTGAAAATACAACAACACATTCCATCATCTAAAAATGATATTCATCACATTTCTTTTTTTTTAATTTTTTTTTTTTGACAGGCAGAGTGGACAGTGAGAGAGACAGAGAGAAAGGTCTTCCTTTGCTGTTGGTTCACCCTCCAATGGCCGCCATGGCTGGCACGCTGTGGCTGGCGCACCACGCTGATCCGATGGCAGGAGCCAGGTACTTATCCTGGTCTCCCATGGGATGCAGGGCCCAAGCACTTGGGCCATCCTCCACTGCACTCCCAGGCCACAGCAGAGAGCTAGCCTGGAAGAGGGGCAACTAGGACAGAATCCGGGGCCCCGACCAGGACCAGAACCCGGTGTGCCAGCGCCGCAAGGCGGAGGATTAGCCTATTGAGCCGCAGTGCCGGCCAATATATTCATCACATTTCTAAGACATCAAATATTTCAATTATAACTGAATTCTTTTTGTACCTCCCAGAAGCAACCACTACCACGAATTCCCTCTACCATTCCTTTGTGGTGGTGTTGCTATCCATGTGTGAATCAACAAATGTTCTATAGTGCTGTTTTATAGATTATGTTAGAAAAAGTAGACTCATTGTGTTTGTAACATTCTACATTTTTATAACTTTCGATCAGTACCATGCTTTCTAATATTTCCATTTAATATCATGTATATCCTCCTTCCTTAAGTCTGCTCATCACCCGCACTTGCCTTTAGAGTTAATCTTTCTGCAAACACTAGTTGAAGAATTAAACTGTAAATCCTCAGAGTCCTAGTAACAATACCTGGGCCTCTGAATTTTAAGTATTTTACTACCAACAATCATGGAAAAACAGATAGTACTAATAGCAAGAAACATGCAAAATTATAGAAAATCAGAACTGTTAGAAAATTCAGAAAATATGGTCCCACATCCAATCACTAATACCCCAGTGAAACTGAGTTGGTAGTTGGGCACCTCACTGGGATCCTGGTCTGCTTTTGTTTTTGAAAGTGTATTCAACAAACATCCCGCCTTCTCACCCAAAGAGAAAGATCTTGTAGATCCTCCTTCCCAAAATAAGGCTCACCTGATAGTGGCAGGAAAAACACAAAATAAGCATTCTTTTGTTGCAACCTGGTATATTGCTCTTGAGGACATTTGATTTGGATAGCACCTATTCCATAGGAACAGTTGGGCCAGCGCTGTGGTGCTGTATGTTAAAGCCACAGCTTGTGGTGTCAGCATCCCATATGGGTGCTGGTTCAAGTCTCAGCTGCTCCACTTCTAATCCATCTCTGTTAATCCACTTGGGAAAGCAGCAGAGGATGGCTCAAGTGCTTGGCCCCCTTCACCCATGTGGGAGGCCTGGAAGAAGCTCCTGGCTCCTGGCTCCTGGCTCCTGGCTCCTGGCTTTGGCCTGCCCAGCCTAGTCTTTCTTGCCATTTAGGGAGTGAGCCAGCAATGGAAGATCTTTCTCTCTGTCTTTCCTTTTCTCTTTCTGTAACTCTGACTTTCAAATAAATAAATAAATCTTTAAAACAACAACAACAAAGAGTTAACTGTAAAGAAGACAAAGAGGTTAGGATAGGAGCATGGGTTCTGAGATCTAATTGCCAGGCCTGCCACTGGCTAGATCTTTGAAGTTGGACATGGTTCTTTACCTCTACAAGTATCATTTCTCTCATCTGTAAATTCAGAACAGTGATACAACCTAACTCATACAGTTGTTTGAGTATTAAGGGCAAATCTATAATGAACCCTCAATAAATGTTAGGGGCTATTATGATTCTTATTGTTATTTGGAGTCCTGTATACTCAGGGTTCCCACTTCGATTCACAGTCAATGAAGAGAAATGAGCCTTACACCTCTTCCTGAGAACTCGTCATTTAGATTCAGTCAATACTCCGGGTTATCTAGTGATATCAGTTTTAAGGGCAAGCTGAGCTAAAAATCCATACATGAATATAGGTTCAAAAGTTGATATCTCACTTATGTGCAGCCCCATAAATTTTCAGGATTAAAAAACTAGCATCATTACCTTCAAGAAGTTTGTGGATTCACTTCAGAATGCCAACAAGGGAATCGATATTTTAGCAATATTGAAGCCTGGAAAGGTGGCCCCTAAGGAGGGCTCTGAGGGCTGGGTGCGGCAGTTATCTGAATCACTTATTCATTGCTTCTGAAGACAATGGTCAACAAAGATGATGTCTATTAGAGGCTGTTGTTTTTACTCAGCCAAGCCTACTTTTGTGGAACCATCTTGATATCCACAGAAATAGGATGATTAAAATTATAATTGGATCATTTTACATACTGTGAGAAGAACTTATCATATAGAATGAGAGTTACTATGATAAGATTTTGATTAATTGTTTCTTAAACATTTGCAAGTTTTCAGGTGGAGAAGCCAGCTACCTCTACCCATTTTAAATAGCTTTTTCAACAACATTTTTTCATAAACTCTGAAGCTCAAAAAAATAGCCAAAGCCAATGAATAAAATAAAATGAATTGAATTCTAAAACAGAAAAGGAGGGGCCGGAGCCGTAGCACCGTAGGTTAATCCTCCCCCTGCGACACCAGCATCCCATATGGGCTCCGGTTCAGGTCCCGGCTGCTCCTCTTCCAGTCCAGCTCTCTGCTATGGCCTGGGAAAGCAGTAGAAGCTGGCCCAAGTGCTTGGGCCCCTGCCCCCACATGAGACACTAGGAAGGAGAAACTGGCTGCTGGCTTCAGATCGGCGCAGCTCTGGCCGTTGCAGCCATCTGGGGAGTGAACCAATGGAAGGAAGACCTTTCTCTCTGTCTCTCCCTCTCACTGTAACTCTACCTCTCAAATAAATAAATAAATATAAAAATAAAAAAACAGAAAAGGAATTTGAAAAGTCATTTGCAGTGTGAAAGCTTATGCAAATGGAAAAACACCAGAAAAGAGAAGATATCTCTGCTGAAGCAGCACGGGGGTTAGGATTCAGGCCATTTAAGGAAAATTCTGTATGTTCCTTGAGCATCAACACATTTTGAGAGTCAAAGATTTTCCTCAATTTTGCTCAGTGTATATTCAAGAGCTTAAACTTGATCACTACTGAAAACAGAGATGGTGAAGTGTTATGCAGGGATCCTTAGGGACACAGTTAATGCTCATCTTTTGAGTAGATATATCTCAGGAAAATGCTTACTCAATTAAAACCCAAACTCTGAGGATCAGAACTGTAGCCAATGGTCTAATTTCTAGTCATAAGAAACAGGATTTAGAGACCAGGCCTTATATAACATTCCAAATTTCACTTGAGCCACATATAATTTTATTCAGTTCCACATATAATTATTGTTCATTCTCTAGCAGGAAAAAAAATCATGAAATTCTCTGATTATGATTAGCTCATGCTGTACATTTTGGTCAGCTGTTTGGGTGGGGTTAGAACTCTACCAGAAGAGGTTAACAATGACATTAGTTCATGGGGAGTTCATTGGCATCAGTAACTGGATGGTAAATAGGCTTCATCCAGGTTGTTCATGACCATTTGCAAAGGGGTTCAGGACTGCCTGGTTTGTCAGGTTAGTGGTCTCTCTGTTAATAGGCAGAATGTTTTTACTCTAATAGATAGCTCATCACCACCAAACTTATGCTTCACAGTGCAAGTGTCAATCTCCAGTTTGGTATTAATGCCCTGAAAAAAGGTATCATTAATGTTGTGATCTGAGGAGTCAAGCACATGGCATACCCTTTATAGAAAATATTGACACTATTCACATTAGATTCTAGATCCTTTGAAACCTTCTTTAAAGTGTTTTGAGATGGCCGGTGCCGTGGCTCACTAGGCTAATCCTCCACCTTGCGGCGCCGGCACACAGGGTTCTAGTCCTGGTCGGGGCGCCGGATTATGTCCTGGTTGCCCTTCTTCTTCCAGGCCAGCTCTCTGCTGTGGCCCGGGAGTGCAGTGGAGGATGGCCCAAGTGCTTGGGCCCTGCACCCCATGGGAGACCAGGAGAAGTACCTGGCTCCTGCCATCGGATCGGCGCGGTGTGCCGGCCAAGGGCGCGCCGGCTGCAGCAGCCATTGGAGGGTGAACCAACGGCAAAAGGAAGACCTTTCTCACTGTCTCTCTCTCTCACTGTCCACTCTGCCTTTCAAAAAATAAATAAAATAAAGTGTTTTGAGGATTTTCAATGAGCATTTCAGTATTGGCCAGTCTCCTGTATATCAAAACATAAATAGAACATGAAGTTTCCTCAAGCCAAAGACTCATCTTCTCACCTGAGCTACCAAAGCATCTCATTTTGGCATGACTTAACTTTGAAAGAAAGGTTACAGCCTTGGCCGGTGCCGTGGCTCACTAGGCTAATCCTCTACCTGCGGTGCCGGTACCCTGGGATTCTAATCCCGGTTGGGGTGCCGGGTTCTGTCCCGGTTGCTCCTCTTCCAGGCCAGCTCTCTGCTGTGGCCCGGGAGTGCAGTGGAGGATGGCCCAAGTGCTTGGGCCCTGCACTGGCATGGGAGACCTGAAGGAAGCACCTGGCTCCTGGCTTCCGATCAGCACGCAGGCCATGGCAGCCATTTGGGGGGTGGGGGGTGAACCAATGGAAAGGAAGACCTTTCTCTCTGTCTCTTTCTCTCTGCCTAAATCTACCTGTCAAAAAAAAAAAAAAAAAAAAAAAAAAGAACAGTTTCAGCCCATAGTAAAGGATTTTACCACAGTGTGGAATAAAATACATACTCATCACAGAATTCATAATAAAAAGAATCCTATATAGGAAAAACTTGGTTGCATTTGAGCCATAAGAGAATAATTTGATCACATATTCACCACCACTAATTCTCCACTGAGCCATGAAATGGATTAAAGTTCTAAAAATAAATATTGATGGAGGATTTCTACTAATACTATCACAAGAATACATTTTAATAGTAAACAAATCAAGGGAGAAGTTCTTTTTCTAGAACTAAAACAAGCTAAAACACATTTACTCACTATTGGACAGAGTACATTGTTTCTCAACACGGACTACTAAATTTTATAAGAGAATATTGTACTTCGCAAATCACCCATTTGTTCCATTGTGTAGAAATTTTAAGTGTTTGGGGTTAGTTTATCATTGTGTGTTCGTTCTGCCTAATCTCAGAACAACCAGGTTTTCACCAAGAATTCTTCTTTGTAAAGACTCCTTCCTGATGTGAAGAAAGGAACAAATTTAGGGCACTGGTTTCTAGCTAGTTTGTTTTTAGGAGCAGGATTGCAATTTTTGAAGAGAGGAAAGAAAGAATGCACAAATAAAGTAGGTCTAGGTAGATTGTATTTAAAAATGATAGCTGACGGCTGGTGCCGTGGCTCAATAGGCTAATCCTCCACCTAGCAGTGCTGGCACACCAGGTTCTAGTCCCCCGGATTCTGTCCCCGTTGCCCCTCTTCCAGGCCAGCTCTCTGCTGTGGCCTGGGAGTGCAGTGGAGGATGGCCCAAGTGCTTGGGCCCTGCACCCGCATGGGAGACCAGGAGGAAGTACCTGGCTCCTGGCTTTGGATCGGCGCTGCGTGCCAGCCGTAGTGGCCACTTTGTGGGGTGAACCAACGGCAAAGGAAGACCTTTTTCTCTGTCTCTCTCTCTCACTGTCCACTCTGCCTGTCCAAAAAAAAAAAAAAAAATGATAGCTGACAGTTGTCTAACACTGTGTTGAAGGATTTAGGGTGCATACTATGCAAGCACAGAATGGCACTCCACCAAGATCATGAGCAGTAATGTGCTCAGAGCTCAGACAATGAGCAGCATCCACAGATCTCCCCTCAGTGGCTGAGGGTATGCGGATCATTCACACTGGTGATCATTCAGTGGACTTGAGTCATAAACATGTATTACTCTTAGAATTGGAAGGAATCATGGAGGTCAGTCAGCCTAACACCCAATCTCTTCTACCTTGTCCCTGGCAAATGATCATTCAGCTTTTTTTCTTCTTAAATCTTTTAGCTATTCCTATCCATATTTATTGCCAAATATTTAGATAATCTTGTTAATATACATTCTTAAGGAAGGAAAAAATGTTAACACAATGACAGCATCTAGATTAAACTTGTTGCATAGACATCTACAGGCACATATGAAATCATAATGTAAGGTTTGCTCCATAATTTATTTTTCTAACCTACTATATATTCTGAACATTTTTCTCTGTCCATAAATCAGTATTTATATAATCACTTTAAAGCCTAAATAGTGTGTAAATCTATAACTTATCCAACAGATCGTTATTGTTGGGTAAATATGTTATTTAGTGTTTTCTTATATTTCAAATATTGGAATTATTTTGTGTATTTTAACAAAGTTTTCCAGTTATTTCTTTGAAAAAGTTCCTAGAAACTCAGCTTTTCTTTGAACGTTTCTAGCCTTGGGAAATATTGTACATCCCGAGGCAAACTTTTTCATCATTGGACAGCTTTAATTCAAATAAAAGCTGCTCCTGGTTCTCAAGAATAAGTCAAATTCTTCTTTTAGACTGTAGCTTTCTTTTTCTAATGCTGTGCACATGTTATAGCCCTTTATTATTCAGACTTAGGAAGTTGGTATCAAATAAACATTTATTGAACACCCAGAAGAAGACAGGGCTATTTTTTGGCTTGGAAGGATTTTTTTGTTTGTTTTTGCTTTTTCCAACTTTACTGAAGTATAACTGACAAATAAAATTGTATTTTAGGTGTACAATGTGATATTTTGATATACGTATGCATTGTGAAGTGCTTAATCCAAGATTATCAACATATCTATTTCCTCTCGTTAGCTTGTGTGATGTGGGGGAAGGGGAAGGCCTTTTAAAATCTACTTTTTATCCAAGTCTCAAGGGTCTGATGTGATGTTATTATCCTTAGTCACCATTAGATCCCTGGATGTAGTTTCCTCTTGTGGACCTGGAACTATGTACTTTTTGAGAATGTTCTCCCCATTTCTCCTACCCACAAGCTTCTGGCAATCACCTTTCTACTCTGATTCTGAGTTTGAGTTTTTAGAGTCCACATATAAGTGAGATCATGTATTTTTCTTTTGTATATTTAGCTTACTTCACTTAGAATACTGTCATTCAGGTTATCCACATTGCAACAAATGATAGGATTTCCTTTCATAAGGCTGAATGTGTGTGTGTGTGTGCGTGTGTATCTCCCACATTTTCTTCATGCATTCATTCATTGATGTACCCTTAGGTTGATTCCATATCTTAGCTATTGCTGAGAATGATTCAATGAACACAGGAGTGCAAGTATCTATAGTGCCTACTAATTTTATTTCCTTTGAAATATCCTCAGAAATGGGATTGCTGGATCATATGGTAGTTCTATTTTTAATTTTTTAGGAACCTCCAAGAGTTTTCCATAGTCGTGCCAACAGTACGTAAGAGTTCCCTTCGCCCTACAGCCTTGCCAACCCTTGTTATCTTTTGTCTTTTTCATATAAGTTTTAACTTTTTATGTATTTGTTTATAGCTATAAATTCCTAATATTCAGAAATTATGCTTTCCACATTCTGTACATCTTCTTTACCCTCCTCTGGACACTTCCTTATACTGTCATCTCTCTTTAGATGTTTTAAAGAAGGGGTAGTATAACACATTTTCATATGTTTCAAATGTTATGCGATTTCAACTGATGCCTAAGATCTAAAATATCATCTTCTATTTTTAGGCTGGGTTAGCAATGGCAGGGGTTGTTAATTTTTCCTCACTATTAATTCTTTCTTTACCTTTAGTTACAGAAGACAGCATTGGGACCAGACAGAAGAATATATTTTCCAACCATTTTGGCAGCTAAATGGGAGCTATACTTTTATTTTGGCCAATAGGATATAATCAGAAATAATTTGTGGAATTTCTGGCTTAACAGAAGCTGAATCAAATATCCTCTCCCTCTTTTCCTTTCTTATTCATGTATTAGAAACACATAATCACTGACACCTCAGCAGTCTTCTTGGACTATGGGGAACCTTGCAACTGGAAGTCATGCCAATGATAACCATGAGCCTTCCATTCCATCAACTACCTACTTCCAGACTCTTTTTTTCTGTATAAGAGAAATAGATTTCTATTTTATTCAAGCCAACTGTTATTTCTGGCTTCTTTTAACAGCTTTACTCTTTTGCTAGTTACTAATTGCTTAATTAAGATACAAGGGGCATACCCATTAGTGTTAATAGAGGTAATTATTAATTATTTCTCCACTACTAGAATCTTCTCTTGCTATGATAAAATCATAGTAGGAAAAAATGACCTGGTCAAAGAAGAACATCATATAAAGTGTGTACAATCAAAGTATTTACTTTTTTGTAAAGATTTATTTTATTTATTTGGAAGACAGAGTTAGAGAGAGAGGTAGAATCAGAGAGAGAGAGAGGTCTTCCATTCTGCTGGTTCATTCCCCAAATGATCGCAATGGCCAGAGCTGGGTTAATCTGAAGCCAGGAGCCAGGAGCTTCTTCTGGGTCTCCCACATGGATGCAGGAGCCCAAGGACTTGGGCCATATTCTACTTTCTCAGGCCATAACAGAGAGCTAGATTGGAAGAGGAGCAGCAGGGACTCAAACCGGCACCCATATGGGATGCCAGCACTGCAGGCTAGGTCTTTAATCTGCTATGCCATAGCACTGGCCTCCAATCAAAGTATTTATAATCATTTTGGAAAGAAATGCCTTGATATACATAATAATTCTTATAACCTTGTATTCAGTTAGTACCCTAGCCTGATATGATAAACATAAAATCTATCACACCTTTCATAGTCTACTTGGAAAATGGTATTTGCCACTAAAATTTAATTTTTAAGATTTATTTATTTGAAATGCAGGGTGACAGAGAGACAGAAAGATCTTCCAACTGCTGGCTCACTTCCCAAATGGCCACAAGAGCTGGGGCTGGGCCAGGCCGAAGCCAAGAGTCAGGAACGTCATCCTGGTTTCCCACAGGAGTGGCAGGAGCCCAAGGACTTGGGCCATCATCTGTTGCAGTTCCAGTCTCATTACTTGGAAATTGGATTGGAAACTGAGAAGCCAGGCCTCAGATTGGAACTCTGATATGGGATGTTGATGGTGCAAGCAGTGGTTTGGAACACTGTGCCACAGCACCAGCCTCTGTGTCTACAATTCTAGTATCTCAAATATTTCCAATACTTACTTAACGGATCAGAAGCAGGATGATTGGTATCAACAAAGCCAAAGGTTAAGAGAATAGAGAGATAAGCTGGGAAAATAAGGGAACTGAAGTTTAGGATCTCATTGGTCTAGTGTAAATATATGACTGTTTCTTAGAAGGCAGTGAGCAAGAAAACTCTAAGGCGAAAAAAGTCTTGAATGGAGAAATTAAGAGATAAATAGAATGTATTAATTATCCAACCAAAAATACTGTGCTGCTCCAAAATGCTTTCTTTTTCCCTGTGTCTTTGTGTCTCCTCCTTGGCTCAGAGTGAGACACAGGCTGTAGGAAAATCTAAGAAAGAATGATGGCAAGTCCTATTCAACGATCAGAAGAAATCTCAAAATTGAAGAAGGAAGAAGAGCCCCATATGCTTCCCACGGTCAGAGAGAATTCTTGGATCTTGCTGTTTGCAGCAACTGTTGTTAGTACATATTCCTGGGTTTGATTTCCATTTGAAATTCCATTTCCTATTATGCAGAAAATTGAATGATATTAACATAAATAGCCAATTTAAATGTAAGATAACAATGATGAGTATAATTCTAACAGCAATGTCATGAAGCTATTTTAAATTAACTTTGTAAAAATAGGTTTAAGTTTCATTCAATGTACACTTTAACAGGGTTATAAATTCTTTCAGAAAATAACCACAGAAGTTTCAAACTTGAGGCTATCTGGAATCACTGCTAAAGAGCTGTCAAGAGAGCAATTACAAATGAATTTTAATGATATTAATGGTAGTCAGTTGCAGCTGAAAAACTTACAAGGAAAGAAATGTTTGTTTTTCCCTCCCAAAGTCAAGAAGAAATTAATCGTTTTGATGATCATGGGATATGGTGTTCAGGTGAAATTCTGCCTTAGGTGTAATGATTACTCCTGTTATATAAAAAAAACAAGAGAGGAATGACAAAGGGGGAACAAATCCAGGGGAATTCTTTCCTTGGAAAACTGTTAAGAAGGTATTCACAGAAATTACTCAACTAAAGTACTCATCCAGCACACACAAAATGAGCAATGACCCTTGACACCCAGAATAGCCCTAAAAGACTTCGTATGCCTTAGAAATGATTTAAACTGTAAACTAGAAATCAAAGTAAATTGGATGGTAACTGTCATCCAGTGCATAATAATTTGAACTTATTCAAAATGTTTACTACTAAGAATAATTTTTGATGAAATGTGTTCTAGACTTACCTATTTCAAATAAAAAGTGGGGGGAAGTATTTGTTTTGTGATTATTTAAGATGGTTAGGGTAAACAAGGAAGTCAAAAATGTTTGTTCTCATTGTAACAACAACAATAAGAAGGATAAAACTTGAGGAAAAAATTAAATTTACTTTTGTCAGTAGGGTTAGTGAAGAACAGAAAATGCAAGGAAGCCTTAATGAACTGAATTCCAGAGAAATAAGTGATTTATTGGTAAGAAGAGAATTGTAGGAGCTTCTACCCATGGAGTCTGCTATTTGATCTGCAGCAGTTAAAGAAGTTGCCACAGAAGAAGAGACTTTGCAGGGACCAAGAGAGTGTGAACTGGTCAAAGGGAGATTCAATGATTGTTTATAGCCCTTGTCTCTTGAGGAACAGTGTTCTTTTTTTCTTTACTCTTACTATTTGTTGAACTCTTTTACTTAGTGTAGAGTTCACTATATGACCATTAAATAAACTGAAAATAGATCTTCATAAAAATTAGGAGTGGGAATGTGAGAAGGAGGAGAAGGAAGGGTTGGAGGTTGGCTGGGAGGGAGGGTGTGGGAAAAGTGTCACTATGTTCCTAAATCTGTATATATAAAATACATGAAACTTGTAAAACTTAAATAAAATTAAAAAAAGAAAGAATCTGTAAGAGACCCAAATGAAAACTGCCTGGAAATTCTCTTCCCATCCCTACCCAGAATTTTGCTGAGAAATTCAAAGACTGGAAAACAAAGAGAAACAACAGTCTTGAACTTGGACTCTTGAGCAGCCCTGCAGAGAGGAATCCAAAGGTCAACCAAAAGTATGTGCTGCTAGAGTCCATGTCCCTCCCTCCTTTTGTAAGCACCAGATCAAAACCACAGTGCAGGCACAGGAGGTTGGGGTCAGATAATCACAGGTGATCTCAGTCTCATTTAGGTTGCTCTAGGAGAAATGTGAATGAATAGGCCTCAGCCTAAATGCCAAAGGGGAGAATATGAATGTTCTGGGAAGTAAGGAAAGCGAAACGAGAAGTTTTTCCTCAGTTTCCACTATTTGTAATATGCAATGTTGATAGTACAGCACAAAAATATGTGATATGAGAATGAGCAGGAAAATGGGAACCCTAGGAAGGTGCTTCAAAAAGCTTGTGGAAAATGGAATTCAAAGATAACTTAATTTTTGTACAAAAAATTTGAAAGTCATGCATGGTCTTTTCTTAATATACATTTTTCATAAACTTTGTGAAGACCTCTCATATTAAAAGGAAACATATTCAATAAAAACAGAAATTAGAATTAGCATTAAAATAGCTAAAGAATTTACTGGAAAAGATGGATATAATGAATGATGAGCAAAAATATTTCAGGAATAAAAACTATTTTAAAAACACCAAAAGGACATTCTAGAACTGATTAATGCAATATCTGAAATTAAAAAAGAAAAACATTGGATGGACTGAACAGCAGATTGGACATTACAGAAGAAAAGACTATGACCTTGAAGATAGATCAACACAAATTATTTAAATGGGTTGGAGACACATTTAAGAATAGAGTACCTGACACTTATAGACTGATAAGCGGACAAACATACATGGACTTGGAGTCCCAGATGTGTCAATTTACACATCATTCAAAAGTGAAGAGGGGGGCAGGCTTTGTAGTACAGCAGGTTAAGCCACTACTCGGGACACCCACATCTCATATCAGAGGGCCTGGTTTGAGTCCCAGCTGCTCTGCACTTCTCATCCAGCTTCCTGATAATATATATGCTTAGGAGGCAATGGATTGTGGCCCAAGAACTTGGGTTCCTGCCACCCACATGGGAGACCTAGATGGAGCTATTGGCTCCTGGCTATAGTCTGGCCTACCCCAGGCTGTTGCGGGCATTCATGGAGTAAATCAGAAGTCGTAAAGTGCATCTCTCTTGTGCTAATTCTTTTTTTTCTCTCTCTCTTTGTGTCTCTCCCTCTCTCACTGATATTTTGCCTTTCAAATAAACAAATAGATCTTTTCTTTCAAAAATGAAGATCAATCAGGAGACAGTGTACTGGACTGCCTTATGTAATTTTGGGGCAATTTGATGCAAATCTATAATCATTTCAAAAGAAATGAAAGTGAAAGAAAGACATTTTCAGATAAATGAGAAGTGAGAGAACTCTGTGGCAATAGATCCAAAAACATAAGAAATATTTCAGGTTGGAAAGGAATACTCATGATAGAAATATGAATCTATTCCAAGGAAAGAAGAGGACTCGCTCTCTCGATCTCTCTCTTACGCTCTCCCCCCTCTTTTCCTTCTTTACTCCTTCCCTCCAGTCTGTGGAGTTTCCCCACCAACAAACCCTTTCCCTTACTCTGGTGTTTGGTGTGTTTTGTGGCGGTCTCACACTGATGCTGTGACTCGGATCTAGGCTCCCCCAGTGACTTTGCTCTCCCTTCAGGAATCTCTGAGCTGCCTTGGGGTCCTGTATTTCTGCCAGTCACAAAACACACCCCCAGAACTCCTTCCACACCACTGAACACCTGGTGATCTCCATTCACACATGGGTCTTCCAGATTCTGAGGTAAGATGTGGAACGGGAAATTCTCATAGTGATTGCTATTATGGGTTGTGGCTTCCCTCTACTTTGTGTCAAAGTCCTGGTATCAGGCACCAAAACCACTATGAACATTGTGTCCAGGCAACAGTGGGTGTGGTTGATGACTCAACCTCCTGTTTCCCTTCTACAGGCTATGCCCTGGGCTCCTGTGGGTGCATGGGTGGCGACCCCACCCTCTGTTCCCATATCATCTCATGAGTTGGATGGTCATGATCTTGGGGAGATCCCATATGTTCAAGCTTTTTCCTATCTTCAATCTAAACCTTCTATGTTTACTTCCTGCTCTCCGGCCCAGGTCCTTTTGGCCTCCAGAATTTCCACTAGAAGTCAAAGGCCTGAGCTGAAACCCCTTCCTTCTACATTCACAGCTCTGATTCACTGTACCTCCCCCTCCAATCCAGGAATTTCGACTTTATCTTAAAACCAGACCTGGTTCAAAGTCTACTTCCCATGTCGCATCAGTGATCCTCCCACAAGTTTGGGAATGGCAGCCTCCAAGCTTTCACCCTCCCGCCCTTGTCCTCCAACTGATCTTTGCCCCTCTCTCTCCTGTTCCAGTTTTTCCATAAGAATAGCAAGGGAGTGGTGATCCCAACCTTCTGAGCTCCCTGTTTACTAAGAAACAAATTAGGTATCCCACCCTCCAGGGGCTCTTTTGGATTATCTTGAGCAAGCTAGACAGGGAAATCAGTCCTTTGCCCTCCACCCCAGTGGACTCCTTTTCTGTGCCGCACTGGCTGCTGGCCCATAGTCACTTTTGGGAACTGTCTGGAAGCTGCCTGAACTTTTGTCCCAGAGGCAGTCCCAAGTAGCTGACTGTTGTCGAGGACATCATTGGCCTAAGGTGTTCTTAGGGTAAAAAAGCAACTGTAACTAGACACTGAGTTTGAAGAAATTTCTCTCTTCAAATCTAGGAAGATCACTACCTTTAAAAATATTGCTTTGTAACTGGCCTAACTTACTTTGCAATTTATTTTAACAAGTTTCCAATGCTATAGCAATGGGTAATCAGTACTCAATGAAACAGGAATAGGTAATCAATACTAGTTATAGATGAATACAATTTTAATTTTAATTGAATTCAGATAGAGATATAATATAATATAATATAATAATATCAACATCTTAAGTCATTTAGGTGTAACACCTAAATGTTAAATTGGGTAAAAGCATATGAGATAAATGCATCTAAATGTAAACTTTGGTACTCTCAGCACATTATATTCTATAGAAAAACTATTTGGGTTTGTTAACAAATATGTTTTCATAAACTGTCTATGAGAAATAGTTCAACACTGCTAAAAGTAACTCAGGCTGAAATTTGATGTGTTACCTTATTTAAAAATGTTGTCTTAAGTTGGAGATTTTTAACAGGTTATTTCAAAATGTAAATCAAGGAAGATTAAGAAAGAGTTTTGTTTTTTTTTTTTTTGAATAAAGGACATAGTTTGTAAGAATTACTTTACCCTCAGGGCTCGTTTACTCTACACTGGAATGGAAATGATAGGACATTTCAAGTAAGTTGAAGAGGGTGTGTGGAAGTCACAGAAGGTTATGAAAGAAAGAAATTTTGGATACAAAAGCTATTAATCTATTTCTCTTTGACATAGAGTTAGAATCGGGTCCTCTGTTAAAATAATGAGTTAATCTATTGCATTCTCTGAATGTCTCTGTAAGCTGTAATTGCTTAAAAAGTTTTAAACAAGTTATGATTTGTTTAAATATATGCTTATTCAAAAACATTTGAGTAATCACCTTGTAACAGTGATCAGATCTGGTCTATATTATGTCGTGATGTTAAGGGATCTTACTTAAACCAGATATTTTAAGCCTTCTTGGCATCCTTGATAGGCATTCAAAAAAAATCAAAGTTCCAAATTATTTGGACTTTGATATTTCCAGCTGGGCCCCTGGCACTATCAAAAGGATATGTCTCTCATCTTGTAGAGACACCAACTAATCAGGCTATTTGGATTACATTAGAAGTACTGTCAACATATGAAAAGGTGCTAAATTTTAAGTTTTGATAATATAAAGTGTTACTGATACAAACGTCTGAAAGTTAAAAAGTCTAACGATCTTGTGTTACTAGATATGATGGTTATCTTAATGAGACAAGCCCAGAGACCTAAAAGGGTTAAATGCTTTGCAAAATTCTACAGGTGCTTTCAAAAATCCTGTGTGAAGTAAGCAAGTGCCTCTTGTTGGTTAATGAGTTTATAATTTTAAACGTGGCAATTTAGTCTTTTGTCATCTACAGCTTTGTATATCAGATTTGCTGCTCATAAAACTACGCATTGTTGGTTCTGTGTTTAGCTGTCCTCCTGTAGGTTCCCATGGACTTTTTCTAGCTACTTCTATTGTATTCAGTACTTTGGGATGGCTCTGTAAAAAGATGAACCCAATAACGCATTATGGGTTACAACTGGGAGAAAGTATGGTTAATCCAGGTTACTAAGAGCAGAAAGTAATTCTAATTGGTTGATGGTAAAAAAAAACAGCTAAAGATTTTAGGAAACTATTACTGAAGCTGCTCTATTGTTCTATCTTGTATGTTATGTTACACATGTGCATATATTGTATGTCTACATGGGAAAATTTATTTATTTATTTGACAGGCAGAGTGGACAGTGAGAGAGAGACACAGAGAGAAAGGTCTTCCTTTGCCGTTGGTTCACCCTCCAATGGCCGCCGCGGCCAGTGCGCTGCGGCCGGCGCACCGCGCTGATCCGATGGCAGGAGCCAGGAGCCAGGTGCTTTTCCTGGTCTCCCATGGGGTGCAGGGCCCAAGCACCTGGGCCATCCTCCACTGCACTCCCGGGCCACAGCAGAGAGCTGGCCTGGAAGAGGGGCAACCGGGACAGAATCCGGCGCCCCAACCGGGACTAGAACCCGGTGTGCCGGCGCCGCTAGGCGGAGGATTAGCCTAGTGAGCCGCGGCGCCGGCGGCATGGGAAAATTTATTAAGAGCTTTGTTTTAATTGGCTTATAGATAAAAGATTGCTCATAAATTTAAACTGCAAAATTAATCAAAGATACATTTTGATTCATGTGACCTGAATCTCTGTATCAGATGTTTTAAATCTGTTGGTAGAAAGAAACTAAAAACGTTTTTATATGTCTTTGTTTGAGTTAAACAAGCAGCTACAAGATGTTATATGTTAAAGAGATGTTTCCAAATACATGTATTCTTAAAATTTATAGAAGGACCCTCTGGTAAATGTTTTCCTAAGTTGTTATTTAACGATTGAAATTGCTTGCTAAGTTTTCATTTGATATTGCTATTGTCAGTAAGCAATCTGGTCTGATTCCCTCATTTCTTTATTCTAATCCTAATTTAGTTCTCTATTCTCTTCAAGGTGGGAAATTGACTCTATACTGAAGGACTCTCCAAGATGCACAATTTGATTTTTAGATCTTGTAAAAGGGATGGCTAACTTTTTTTGTAATAATGGTATAGCCAAAAGGAGAGCTTAAATTATAATTTTACAGCTAGATTTACTTCACCATGGGCACAATAAAGAGACAAAACCTCCCTTTTTTAAACCAAACAAAGGGAGAGAGTTTTACTAATGACTTAAAATTTAATAAATAAGGTGGTCATCCTTTTTGACATAGCTTTCCTCATGGACATTGTCTACCTCACAAAAAACCTCTATTAGAACATGCCTGTGACTATAGACTTCTAGTTTAGGCCTCTGAAGATTAGAGATAGGACTTGAGAACCCCCTTAACTTGTATCCTCTGGTCTGCATTAACAAAATACAGGAGAAAAGAAAGCTAGGCATCAGAAGCAATGTAAAGATAGGTGGTAAGCCAATTAATGGCTGCTCTACACAGTGATCTGCCATCAAAGAAACCCAATGGGCCAGTCCATTGCATTGGTTTTCAATGTGGAAAGCCAGGGCTTCAGCAGAAGTCAGCTTATGAAGAGCCCTGGCAGCTCTGCCAGCCAAGAGTTGGGTCACTGGAAATGGAAGTGCCCGGGAGTCGAAGGACGCCTGGGTCAGAGCCACAGATCTTGCTGGCTCTAAGCTGAAAAGCCCTTCACTTGGCCCAGCTTCCAGAGTAACCACTGCTACAGGGGGGACGGCCATTTAGGGTCAACAACATTGCAGGCAAAACTGTAAGTTTCCCATTAGAGATGCCACCTGCCTTTACCTGACCACCTCTCCTCCCAGACCAGCTAGGTAATGGAAGTCAACAGGCTGCCTTCCCAAGGAGGTTCACACTTCCTTTATGATGTACCCCACGTGAAGAGATAAATACATTTGGGCCTCATAACTGACAAGGCCTTAAAGCCCACCTGATTATTATCAGGCCCCTTCTGTCAGCTTCTATTTGCCTCTCAATCAGAAAACTTATTTGTGTTTAGACAGCAGCTTTCTTAGGTTCTCTAATAATGACTCTGTCCTTTTTTCTATTTGTCCTAGACCTTATCTAGCCCCCTTGGGGTCTCATTCCTTTGTAGTCATAGCCTCTACTATAACATCAATGGCTCTGCTTCTGCCCTGTGTATATTGATTGTCCTCTCCCCGACTTAATGTTGTATGATTGTTCAGAATTTCTCTACAGACAAACCCCTCTACCCACAAAAGATGAATGGCCTTTCTCTCAGTCTTGCTTTAAATCCATCAAACAGTCTTAACAAGGGTCCAGAGACTCCCTTCATTTCCTCTCTTCTATGAAATCCTCTCACTACTTGGATAATGCCACTCTTAGGACCATTGGTTGCTGTCTTTTTTACTACTGTGTCCATTTAAGTGTTTACAGGAGTTGATAATGGGATGAACCAAGGCCTTCACCAGCCAGGCAGTCAACCAAATGCTGTTACAGGGATATACTCTGCTCCCTACACAGGAGACAGTGGCTTGAGACATCACCCCATGCCAGCGAAGAGCACCTCGTCACCCCATGTCAGCAGGAAGTAGCTCTGAAGACAGATCATTGTCCCTTTACCCCTCCTGGACTTTTGGGGCTACTGTAATCCCATAAAACTCTTGCTTTATAAAAAAAAAATGGGGGAGGGGGGATGTTAGTAAAATGGTACAGTCTTATCTATGGCACAATCTATATCCCAGACACCTTCCTAGGCTTTAGCCCCAGCTGCCATTGCTGGAAGTGAGGTGACCACATGGCCCATCCACTGGTGTCAGCTCCACCCCCATCCTAATGAGATTTGCTGCTCCTACTTCCCTGCCCACCCCCAGCAAAGGTTTAACAGGACCTGTTTCTGAACAGGTGCTCTCTCTTGATCTCTGTATCTTGAGCAAGCTCTCTAACCCTCTTGATCTCTCTCTTATGCTCTCCTTCTCCTTCTTTGCCCCTTCCCTCCAGTCCCCACAAATAAACCTTTTCCCTTAAAAAAAAAAAAAAAGAGGACTCAAAACAGTAAATAAGAGTATGTGAACATACAAAAAGATTAGTTTTCTCTTTCATTTATTTCCATTAGAAGCAATTTGCTATTATAAGCATACATAAATGAAATTTGGGGAGTTTATTTTTTTTAAACTTTTATTTAATGAATATAAATTTCCAAAGTACAGCTTATGGATTACAATGGCTTCCTCCCCATAACGTCCCTCCCACCCGCAACCCTCTCCTTTCCCACTCCCTCTCCCCTTCCATTCACATCAAGATTCATTTTCGTTTCTCTTTATATACAAAAGATCAGTTTAGCATACATTAAGTAAAGATTTCAACAGTTTGCTCCCACACAGAAACATAAAGTGAAAAATACTGTTTGAGTACTAGTTACAGCATTAAATCTCAATGTACAGCACACTAAGGACAAAGGTCCTACATGAGGAGTAAGTGCACAGTGACTCCTGTTGTTGACTTAACAAATTGACACACTTGTTTATGGCATCAGTAATCAACCTAGGCTCTTGTCATGAGTTGCCAAGGCTATGGAAGCCCCCTGAGTTCACTGACTCTGATCATATTTAGACAAGGCCATGGTCAAAGTGGAAGTTCTTTCCTCCCTTCAGCACACAATTATTCTTAGGTGTTTAAATTTTAACTGAAAAGTGATCCCTGTTAGCAATTTGGAAAACATTATGCTGAGTGAAATAAGCCAATCCCAAAGGGACAAATACCACTTGTTCTCCTTGATAGGTGACAACTAACTGAGCACCAAAAAGGAAACCTGTTAAAGTGAAATGAACACTAAGAGAAACGGTGACTTGATCAGCCCTCACCCTGACTGTTGATGAGCAACTTGATATGTTATCCCTCTTAGTATTTTTTTTGTTTGTTCTACTTAATACTTTTGGTTGAATACTGTAATCAATACATAATTCTTCTTAAGTGCTGAAACTTAACTGAAAAGTGATCACTGTTAAATATAAGAGTGGGAATAAGAGAGGGAAGAGATGTGCAATTTGGGGAGTTTATAATATACTCACGTAGAAGTCAAATGTATGACAACAATATTGTGATGGTCAATTACATGTATCAGCTCATCTGAGCTAAAGGATGCCCAGATAGCTCACATTATTTCTCAGTGTGCCTACGAATGTGTTTTTGGAAGAGATTAGCATTTGAACCATTAGTGTGAGGAAATCATCAACCCTCAGCTGTAAGGATGAGCATCATCCAATCCATTGAGGGCAAAAAAAGAAACAAAAAGGAGGAGGGGGAATGAGCTAACTTCATTTGTTTGAGTGGGGACATCTATCTTCTGTCTTTTAGTCACCATGACTCCTAATTCTCAGGCCTCCAGACTCAGACCAGACCTCACCATCAGTGTGTACTACCCCCCCTCCCAAGCCTTCAGATTGAATTACAACACCAGCTTTTCTGGTTCTCAGATTATAGATGGTGGATGATGGAATTTCTCAGGCTCCCTAATTGAGTGAGCCAATTCCCATAACCAATGATGCATACTATAGATGCTCCTGGGTATGTGTGTCTGATTGGTTCTGTTTTTCTAAATAATTCTTACTAAAACAAATAACAAAAGGAAAGCAGCAAATAATGTTCAGTAGGATGAAACCTGGCTGACAGGATCTGAAAAGCTCTAAAACCTGGCACAGAATGGTGATCGAACAGTACATGAGGAGGACTACAGCAATCTGGCTATCATGTTAGGTTAGAAGAAGAGCATATGATAAATCTTGACATATTTGCTAACCATCCCATCTTTCAGATGCCAGAATAAGCAGGGAAAGAAATTATGCCTCTGAACTTAATTATGACCAATAAGGCAACACTTCCTCATGAATTGAAAGTGACAGAAACCTTGGAAAACAGTGACATATGTGATAATAACAGAAGTGGACAGCCTTGATGGTCAGAATTACCAAGACCATCAAACTCAGCTTCAGGCCATAAGCAGCAGCTTCAGCTGGGAACTCTTAGAAAAGCAGATTCTACAAGAAACTCCACAAAAACAAAACAACCCACTCAAGAGATGGGACAAGGACCTAAATAGACATTTTTCAAAAGAGAAAATCCAAACAGCCAACGGACACATGAAAAATGTTCAGGATCACTAGCCATCAGGGAAATGCAAATCACAACCATAATGAGGTTTTAACTCACCCCAGTTAGTTACATACAGAAATCAACTAACAACAGATGCTGGCAAGGATGTGGGGAAAAAGGCACACTAATCCACTGTTGGTGGAAATGCAAACTGGTAAAGCCACTATGGAAGACAGTTTGGAAGTTCCGCAGATCTGAATATAGCCTTACCACATGACCCAGCCATCCCACTCCTCAGAATTTACCCAAGGGAAATTAAATTGGCAAATAAAAGAGCTATCTGCACCTCAATGTTTATTGCAGCTCAATTCACAATAGCTAAAAATGAAATCAACCTAAATGCCCAACAACAGAAGACTGGAAAAAGAAATTACGGGATATGTACTCTATAGAACACTACACAGTGGTAAAAAAAAAAAATGAAATCCGGTCATTTTCAACAAAATGGAGGAATCTGGAAAACATCATGCTGAGTGAAATAAGCCAGTCCCAAAGGGACAAATATCATATGTTCTCCCTGATTGGTGACAACTAACCGAGCACCAAAAAGGAAACCTGTTGAAGTGAAATGGACACTATGAGAGAGTGACTTGATTGGCCCTTGTCCTGACTGTTGATGTACAACTTTATACTTTATCCCTTTTAGTATTTTTTTGTTCTACTTAATACTATTGGTTGAACTCTGTAATTAACACACAATTATTCTTAAGTGTAGAAATTTAACTGAAAAGTGATCTCTGTTAAACATAAGAGTAGGAATAAGAGAGGGAGGAGATGTACAATATGGGACAGGCTCAAGCTGACTTGCCCCAAATGGTAGAGTTAGAAATGTGCCACAGGATTCCAATTCAATCCCATTAAGGTGGCATGTACCAATGGCATCTCACTAGTCCAAGTGATCAATATCTGTTCACAACTGATCATACTGATAGGTCTAAGAGTCAAAGGGATCACATAAACAAGACTAGTGTCTGCAAATACTAACTGATAGAATAAAAAGAAGAGAATGATCCAACATGGGAAGCGGGATACACTGCAGACTCATAGAATGGCAGATGTCCTAAACAGAACTCTGGCCTCAGAGTCAGCCCTTAAGGCATTCAGATCTGGCTGAAGAGCCCATAAGAGTTTCTCAGGCATGGAAAGCCAAGACCCTCTGGCAAAAAAAAAAAAAAAAAAAAAAAAAAAAAAAGACCTAAATGAAAGATCTCTGCGAGTGAGATCCCAGTAGAAAGAATGGGCCATCAAAGAAGGAGATACCTTTCTCTGAAGGGAGGAGTAAACCTCCACTTTGACTATGACCTTGTCTAAATAAGATCGAAGTCAGCAAACTTGAAAGGCTTCCATAGCCTTGGCAACTCATGACAAGAGCCTAGGGAGATTACTGATGCCATAAACAAGAGTGTCAATTTGTTAAGTCAACAACAGGAGTCACTGTGCACTTATTCCTCATGTAGGATCTCTGTCCTTAATGTGTTGTTCAATGTGAATTAATGCTATAACTAGTACTGAAACAGTATTTTACACTTTGTTTCTGTGTGAGTGCAAACTGTTGAAATCTTGACTTAGTATATACTAAATTGATCTCCTGTACATAAAGAGAATTGAAAATGAATCTTGATGTGAATGGAATGGGAGAGGGAGCGGGAGTTGGGAGGGTTGCGGGCGGGAGGGAAGTTATAGGGTGGCAGGAGCCTTTATAATCCATAAACTGTACTTTGGAAATTTATATTTGCTAAATAAAAGTTAAAAAAATAATGCCGGCGCCGTGGCTCACTAGGCTAATCCTCCGCCTAGCGGTGCCGGCACACCGGGTTCTAGTCCCAGTCGTGGCACCGGATTCTGTCCCGGTTGCCCCTCTTCCAGGCCAGCCCTCTGCTGTGGCCCGGGAGTGCAGTGGAGGATGGCCCAGGTGCTTGGGCCCTGCACCCCATGGGAGACCAGGATAAGTACCTGGCTCCTGCCATCGGATCAGTGCGGTGCGCTGGCCGCAGCGCGCCGGCCGCGGCGGCCATTGGAGGGTGAACCAACGGCAAAGGAAAACCTTTCTCTGTCTCTCTCTCTCTCACTGTCCACTCTGCCTGTCAAAAAAAAAAAAAAAAAGTTAAAAAAATACCTGTTAAAAAAAAGAACTGCATGCAATTTAACAATTATAAATGGTTTACTTCTGAAATTTTCCATGTAATAATTTCAGGCTGCGGTTGACTAAAGATAACAAACTATGGAATAAGATGGGAGTGGGACATGGAATATAATTCACTAGATATTTCTGGAAAATTGTGGTGATGCATATGAAGGCAAGGAGTAGGAGACTGACATGATTACATGGGTTCACATTTTAAAAGACAAATTACAAGCATGGAACCAAGGATAAAATGTTATGGGTTATGTTATCACAATGAAGACTAAAGACCAGAAGATCTAAAATTTGCAGACATGATTAAGGACAACTCTTATTTAGTGATAGATCTGGAGTAGTAGACAGAGGGGATGTGGGCTCTCATATTGCTCTGCCATTAATTGGTTGTGGGCCTCCAATGGTTCCCTTTCTCCCTTGAGGTCACACCTGTAAACAGAATTTCCTATCCTTGATCCTCAGTGTCACTCCATACTCAAACTCATCACATCTTTTCTCCCTTATTAGACACTGTAGTAACTAACGCTGAAGGGGCTGGATGGTATCACGTCTGCAAGTTCTCATTTGTTGCCCCCTCAGCAATCATATATCAAAACAACGATGTTGGTAAATTGATATGTCTTATTCTACATACCTCCAGGAGATCATTTCTTTTGTAGTTGATTCTTTTCTTTGCCCTGAGAAAGAGTGATG